>NC_138866.1:87566522-88154022 GCF_965194805.1 Balaenoptera borealis
CTAAACAGGGAATTCCCAGAACTCTTAATTTTCAGCTTAGTTGGAGATCATCTCACTGATACAAAAAGGCAAATTAAAGAAAATATAGCTGGGCAAGTCAATCTTTTAATATCATTTAGGTGGCAGACCAGTTTTTTGGAAAATTAAAAGTAACTCTTTGTCTTGCAAATCTCTACAAATCAGAAATGCAAATACAGTCCCCAGTGACCTGAGACAGCCTAATTCACTCAATCAGGTAGAACCTGAAACCAAGGGAGAACAAAAAAGGGAAATAAGGGCTTTTTAAACTCAAACCACTGGAAAGGCTCCCCCAGCCCAAATCTGATTCATAGCCTCCGTAAGGGTTTATCAAGGACAAATACAAATCTTAAAAGTCTTTTCCACAAATAGTAAAGCCTTAGTCATCTGAGTAAACAAATTTAACTTATTTCAACTGTTATTTATAAACTAGTAAGTTTATATTGTAATACCTGATTCATAACTCAGTGTTAAAGTGAAGCTATGAGATCTCTAGTTTTGTCTGTTTATATGTCTGTATGTACATTATACATATGAAATGTCTCTAACCTCCAGAAAATATTATCAAAACTAAATTTATAAAAGAGTTCTATCTAACTGACTTAAAAGTAAGTGCTTACAAATTAAATGTTTCTAAATATAAAGGAAGCAGGCCAGAATGACTTTCAGGTTCACGTAATCTAGGAAATATTAATATTAAATTAATATCTGGTATTAAAGCTAGCTTAAGCTTGTTGATTTAATCAATATAGACATGTCTTACTTTTATTGTACCTAGGTATACTGAAGGTCAGTAAGTTCATGTTATTTCTATTGCAGAGTTTATCAGCAAAAAAAAGAAAAGAAAAAGAAAAAAATTAACTTGGTATGATGATATTTTCATAAGTTATAAAATAAAGATAAATGAGGTAAGAATTTTCATGTGCAGTCTTTAGGAATAATTATGTTTTGGGTGTGTCTATCTAAAATAGTTTCTCCAGATTTTTTTTTTCTTTTTTGGCTGTGTTGGGTCTTCGTTGCTGCACGCAGGCTTTCTCTAGTTGCAGCGAGTGGGGGCTACTCTTCGTTGCAGTGAGCAGGCGAGATGGTGCCTTCTCTTGTTGCAGAGCATGGGCTCTAGGCGCGTGGGCTTCAGTTGTTGCAGCACACAGGCCCTAGATCATGAGGGCTTCAGTAGTTGTGGCATGCAGGCTCAGTAGTTGTGGCGCACGGGCTTAGTTGCTCCGTGGCACATGAGATCTTCGAACCCGTGTCCCCTGCATTGGCAGGCAGATTCTTAACCACTGCGCCACCAGGGAAGTCCCTCTGATAACTTTTAGATCATACTGTTACTCAAAAAACTGTGTTTGCCTCTTGAGCCAAAAGATACAGCCAAGCCAAAGACTGGGAGAAGGAAGGATTTATTACTTGCAGCAAGTAGGGAGAACATCAGGGATCTTTCCCAAAGCACTGTCTCCCCAAACAGCAAAACTGGGGAAGTTTTAAGCTAAGGGTACATGCATATTCACGAAGGGGCTTGGGTGGTGTATGCGTATTCATGAAGGAGCTTGAGCAGAGGAGAATTCAGCATAGAATTGGGGCAAAGGTCAACAGAGTCCAAGCTTCAGTTGATTGAAGTCAGAAAAGGTCAACATCATCATTCCATCCTCTACCTGGGTGGGGTCCTTAGTTCCTGCAGAGCTCAAAGATATGTATCAGATTGTTATGTACATCCCTTGAGAAGGAACCAGGATCTATTTTATCCCTGAACTATTGTTTCTTGACTGTTTTTCCTTTGTTCCTGTATTCTCTCACTTCCCTTAAGATCATTAATTACTGAGACATGATTAAGGGCAAGCACTGTGGCCAGGCTTAGACCACAAACTGACTTAGGCCCACAATGGCTTCTCTTATGTCAGGAAAGCCATACCTGGTTCTCTTTCTCCGGGGACCCCCTCCCCTATCTGCTTACAATACCACTGAACTAGGTAAGAAATTACAAAACTCTAATGAAAAACATGATGACTTCATCCAGATCAATAGGAATGAATTACCTGGGGCTGAATGAACTGATAAATATGGTTTATAATGTTATGACTTTTTTCTGAAATATACTGGCTAAACATCTTGAGGCAGTTGATCATATACTTATCTCTACATAGAATAATTATAATAGAGCAACTCTAGATATGGGAAGAAGCAACAAGGGAAAATACTTCCTGGATTATAAGAGACTAGTAAGAAAAGAGAGCCAGAGAATTTCAGATTATCAACAGGGCCTAATCCAAAAAAATCCCCAGCACATTGAGTGGCCTATCAACAGAATCTTCACCTGATCCAGCAATGAGCCTTCCTAGGGTAGTGGGACAAAATTGGTCATGAAATGCCTACCAAATATTGGTCAAATTTATGTCCAATAGAGGGTGCTGTGGACAAAGAATGTCACAAGCCATTTTATTATAGTAAATAAAGGATGTTGAGGCCATCAAGCCATCAGCCACTGCAGCTGCTCCTGATGGCGCACCTGGAGGGAATTCAGGATGTAGAAAAAAACAGGTTACTGACCCTAGATTGTTAAGGTTCGTATCAAAGGAATAATTTCAATAAACCCAGACTCTTGTCTCTTCCTATTCACAGAAAAAGGCTAAATTCATTAACTTGCAATGCCTGGTTTTCTTTAATTAGCAGTAATCTTTTGATGTTCTAACTATCTCTTTGTTTGTGTTTGTTTTTTTGCAAAAACTCCTCTATATCCTGGCACCTCCCTTACCTCTTTGGAACAGACCCTCAGAGTTATCTGAGAGGCTGTATCCTGGACTTAAGTCCTCAGTAAGCCCACCAAATAAAACATAATTTTCAACTTTTAGATTGTGTATTTTTTTTTTTTTCAGTCGACTTGTCTTTCCCTAGATTTGGGGATAATTGGTTGCCCTGCAACCTCAGGTCACTGATGGGTTAAAGAAAATTGTAAATTTTCAGATTATCTGAATTTTTAAAATTGTTGTTATGAAGATGGGAGCAAGACTTTTCCAGCTTTCTACATCCTAAACGGAAGATAGAAGTTTTATTCTGCTTTTTACCCCTAAATTTTTCTCTCTGTGCTGTTCAGATATTTTCTCTTGACCACTCCTTGAGTTCACTCACCCTGTCTTCTGTTTTATCCAGCTTGTTAAACCATTTTAGTTAGTTCTTTTTTTTTTAATTTATTTTTTTATTTTTGGCTGCATTGGGTCTTCGTTGCTGTGTGCAGGCTTTCTCTTGTTGCGGCGAGTGGGGGCTACTCTTTGTTGCGGTGCGCGGGCTTCTCATTGCAGTGGCTTCTCTTGTTGTGGAGCACGGGCTCTAGGCATGTGGGCTTCCGTAGTTGTGGCATGCGGGCTCAGTAGTTGTGGCTCGTGGGCTCTAGAGTGCAGGCTTAGTAGTTGTGGCTCACAGGCTTAGTTGCTCCGCGGCATGTGGGATCTTCCTGGACCAGGGCTCGAACCCTTGTCCCCTGCAGTGGCAGGCAGATTCTTAACCACTGCGCCACCAGGGAAGCCCAGTTAGTTCTTAATTTTAATCCCTAGAATGTGCATTTATTTTTTACAAATTTTAATTGTCTTTTCTAAATCTCCATCTTTTCATCTATTTCTCCACCTTTCCCGTTATTTTCTTGAAAAGATTAATCATAGTTATTTTAAAGTCCCTGTTTGATATTTTTAATATTTGAGTCATTTACGGATTTGTTTCTATTATTATTATTTTTTTTAAGAATGTCTTGTTCTTTTAAATTAGATGCTGGACATTATAATTGAACATTTGTAGAGGCTCTGGATGATATGTTATATATGCTTAAAGAAGGTTAGCATTTCTTTTGTCAGGAAGATAGGGTAGAAATAGACTGACTTGATTCTGTTGAGCCTTTGTTTTATGTTTGTCATTTCGGCTTTGTCTTTCCCCTAGGGCATAGTGTTTATTCTTAAGGCATGTTTCTTATTACTAGGCTATGGCCCCTTTAGGGTCTCAATAGAAAGCCTGATGTGTTTATCAAGGTCCAAAACAAACACTTGTCTCTCCAGTACCACACAGTTGCTGAAATCTCTGCTCAGGTCTTTTTTTTTTTTTTAATATATTTATTTTATTTATTTATTTTCGGCTGTGTTTGGTCTTCATTGCTGCGCGTGGGCTTTCTCTAGTTGCAGTGAGCGGGGGCTACTCTTCGTTGTGGTGCCCAGGCTTCTCATTGAGCTGGCTTCTCTTTGTTGGGGAGCACAGGCTCTAGGGGCACGGGCTTCAGTAGTTGTGGCACGTGGGCTCAGTAGTTGTGGCTCGCGGGCTCTAGAGCGCAGGCTCAGTAGTGGTGGCGCACGGGCTTAGTTGCTCCGTGGCATGTGGGATCTTCCCTGACCAGGGCTCAAACTCGTGTCCCCTGCATTGGCAGGCGGATTCTTAACCACTGCGACACCAGGGAAGTCCGTCTGCTCAGGTCTTTCAGCACTCCAAATACTGTTTTTCACTGAGTTTCTTGGTGTCTTGTTCTGAGCATCTAAAATTTTTGAGTTGGCCAATGACTTTGAAATTGGTTGCAGGTTTTTAGGCTCCTTCTTCATTGTTCTCTTTTAATGATTTTTTTCCTCCAAAAAGACTGCTTGAGCATTATTTCTCTGCATTGTGATTTGAAAAATAAAATGCCCTCAGAAAAAGAGCTAGGATGAATGTGGAACTCAACTGGTATGCTTCCCTTCTCTCAAGGATCAAAAACCTTCAAGTCCTGCTTCCATTGGTTGCTCTGCAGTGCCTTCATCTGTTGATTTATATATTTGTCTAGCCTTTTTAGTTGTTCTCAGCAGGAGGGTTAGTTAAATGTAAGTTACTTCATTAAGACCAAAATTGTAAGTTTCTATATGCTCTCTAGTTCCCCTTGTTTGTACTAGTAATCAAGGAGAGGTCAAAGCAGGAAGGATAAAATCATTTATTATTTATACCCTACTTATTTCCCAAATGGGTTTGTGGCAGGCCACCTGGTTTTCCAGGAGCAACCCCTAGACTTTAGGAGAGCTCTAAGGCCAAGCTTCCGTGGAAATGACCATAGCTAGCCTCCTGTCCTGACTCTGCCCTAACCAGCTGTATGACTTTAGACAAATTGCTCATTTTCTTTGAATATAATTTTCTCTGTACCTAAAATAGGATTAGTAGTTGACTTGCTTACAGGAATATTATGAGGATGAGCAGTGAAAGTACAGGAAAATCTTTTGAAAAGCTGTAAAAGGCTGCAGAGACAGAAGCATCTCTTATGTTTCACCCTACAGCCCAGAAATAGCACAGAACCAGGAGTGAGGATCCCAGGATATTGGTTTGGCTTAGCCACTAACTAGCTGTTGACCCTGGGTAAATCATTTCATTCTTCCTGATCTGTACTTTGAGAGAGTTTATCAAACTGTAAATGATAAGAGAAAAAGAAAACATTTAAACAATGAAGCCCAAGCCTGTGAGCCAGCAGTTACTCAAGGGGAGGTATCAGCCAAATTAATTCTCTTCCTCTCCACAGTTGGGTGTTATCAACTGTACCTGCATTTAAAAGAAACTTGGATCTGCTGGAAAAGTGAGATGAGTGCTGTAGGCTGCATTTAGAAGATGAACATGGATTTTTCACACCTTCTAGAGGAAAAAGAAAGAGGGAAGAGGAAGGGCAAGAGAAGACAGATGTGATCACTGGCATCATTTCACCTGGACTGAATGCTACGCTCTGTGCCTATAACTATACCTGGGCTTGACCCCAGAACTGGCAATTTTCTAAGGTAAAAATGAAAACAGAGATGAAGTGTGAGCTAGGATGAGTCAGAGAGACTTCACAGTCATACTGAGTTTGTAATCAGATGTCAGCTTGAAAATATCTTTAATTTTCCTGAGTTTCTATAAGAATGTACAATAGTATACTACAACTGCAAGTTTACCTACTGTTTTTCAAATTCTTTTTCTGTATTCAATTACTTAATTTTCCTAATCATCTTGTCAAATGGCATTGGGCAATTAGGCAGGGCAGGAATAACAGAAGGGGCCCAGAGAGGCAAAATGAGTTGCTCTAGGTTGCAGAATATAACACACATTTACTCTGGTAGGGCTTTTATGTTTGTGTGTGTGTGTGTGTGTGTGTGTGTGTGTGTGTGTGCGCGCGCTTGCGCGCATGGAGCTAGGTAAATAGAAATATGTTTTCCTCTTTTGGTGATTGTTATCATCATCTACATACCCAATAATCTAAGCCAGAAATCTGTATTTGTTTGTTTCACTTATTTTACAAGTCTTTGTTGATTGCCTAATATTGTGGCAGGCCTTGAGCCTGGGGATACAGTGGTGAACAAGACAAAGAGCCTGTGCTTGATGAGATCATGGTCTACTGGGAGACAAGTAAGCATTTAGAGCACTAAATGCTCTGTAGACTTCTGCAAGAGCATGTTGCAGTAGGGGTGTGGGGAAAGGGGTCTTAAGTCTCATCTGGAGGGAATCATGGAAAACTTCATTGAAGAGAGTAGCCTTGCAACAGAGACTTGAAGGTGGTGTAGGAATTTGCCAGGTAAGTAAATATGAGCAGGGTGTTGGAGGCAGAAGGAACAGCATACACAAACAGTCACACAGGCACAAGGGAACATAACGTGTTTAGGGAACAACACACAGCTCAGTATTACTGGCAGGCAGGAGCAGGAAGAAAGTAGATCATTTTGAACAATTTTGAAGAATTAACTTCCCCCTTTCATTTACTCCCTTATGCCCAATTAGTCACCACATCCTGTAGATTTGTTTCCTTCTCTCCATCTGCTGCTTTGGTTAGAGAGCCTCGCCATGTCTGACCTGGACTATTGCTTTTGTCTCCTGACTGGTCTCCCTGTCCCCAGTGTGCATCCTTCCAATCCATTCTCCTCTTGCCTCCGCAGTTGGTTCCAAATAAGCCCAAACTTTTAGCCTGGCTTACAGAGCCCATCTCCATCTGGCACTTGACTGCATCTCCAGACTTATTTCTTGATAAACTACCACCGTCTCATTCACATTTCCCCCCTCCCTTCCTTAACTAATTTCTTACTTTATTTTGTCCCTCCTTCGTTAGTTTCTCATAAATTTCCCTCTGTTCTTTAGCTATTTTTTTTAACATCTTTATTGGAGTATAATTGCTTTACAATGGTGTGTTAGTTTCTGCTTTATAACAAAGTGAATCAGATATACATATACATATATCCCCATGTCTCTTCCCTCTTGCATCTCCCTCCCTCCCACCCTCCCTATCCCACCCCTCTAGGTGGTCACAAAGCACCGAGCTGATCTCCCTGTGCTATGCGGCTGCTTCCCACTAGCTATCTATTTTACATTTGGTAGTGTATATATGTCCATGCCACTCTCTCATTTCGTCCCAGCTTACCCTTCCCCCTCCCCGTGTCCTCAAGTCCATTCTCTAGTAGGTCTGCATCTTTAGCTATTTTTTACAGCCTCCTTAGTGTATCAGGGAAGTCTTCACCTCTGTGCCTTTGTTTCAGTTTCTCGCTCTGGTGGTATATCTTTCCCCTTCTCCATCAGTGATTCCCTACTTACCTGTCAAAACTTTCCAGACTCAGGGCCAATGTTACCAACTCTGTAAAGCCTTTCTTGACACATGTCTTTCCTCACTGATTTGTAATTCCTTCATGGCAGAGGCAATATCCCATTCATCTTTGTGTCCTCAGCCATGGGTGATGGTGAATACTTAACAAATATTTGTCAAATGGATTAGTTAGTAAAAGACTTCCTAGCAGTCATTTAGAATTGAATCATGTACAGTCCTTCATTCTTTTGTTTTCTAGCAACTGTCGTTCCCATACAAAATGATGCTAAGTTTTCTGAGTACAGAGATCCTTCTCTTATTTTTCTTCTCCATACTACCCCGTGCCTAGTTCTGTGCTGGGCAACGCTCCTGCTGATGTGCCTGTTAGGAATTCCTGCAGAATTCTTAGACCTGACCCTGCAAAATACTCTTCAGAACATATAAATATTTAACTTGAGAGTTGCACTCCTCCTCTACAGAGAAGGGCAGGCACAGCAAAGGAGGGCCCAGGGCAAAATGGGCCAATCAGGAAATCCCTCTCTCTCATCTCCAGCCCATCCCTTCAGAGTCAAGATCTCGTGGAGCTGAGTTTTTCTTTCTGTCCTTCACTGAGGCACCAGAGGAATCCTACAAACTGGAGTAAGTAATGGTCTTGGAGGAGGGCAGGAACCTGATTTGCCAGATTTCTTAATTGATCATATTTAGACCAAATTCAAGTAGTTCTGTGCCTATACAGGAAAGCCCTGATTTAAAAAACAAAAGTTGTTTGTTTATGTATGTTTAATAAAATATTTAAATGGTTGAAGAGATCACAGTAAAAAACAAAAACAATTCCATAAAATTGAAGGAAAATTTCTACAAAGTAAAAAAAATCTCAGATGAACCTATATTATAACTTTGAATGTTTATCTATTAAGGTTGCTTATAGTGAGGCTCAAGTGTTTGTTTCTTTATTCTCTCATTTTGTTTTAAAACTTTCTTTACTGGGGATAATGAACATTCATACTGATTATTCTACGTGTAGGTTTCTTTTATTTATCTCATGAGGTACTCTCTTAGATGCTCCAAAAACAATTCTCATGCTACGTTATAGTCAGGAACTGGAAAGTCTGTTAATCTTGGTTTCTCAGTAATAAGATTGGGGGCTGTGGTCTTCCCAGCCCTCTGCCTTCTTGTTTTCTTCTTACTCAGCACAGCTCAGTGGGGCCACCTGGAGGCTAACAGGAGTAGTTGCCCTCTAACCATTCCTTAAGGGGACTGAAGAGGGTCCTTTTTAGTCCAGGTCCTGGAGCCCTGGGTGAGCCACTGATTCATTTCAGTTCCCTTGCCCTTCATTTCTCTTTTCCTATCTTATTTCTCCTTCCTTTGCTATTCACAATAGGAAGTAGAAGTCTGTATTTCATTGTTTATTATTTTAGAATTATGTTTCCAATTTTCTCAATTCTCAGTTCTTAAACAAATCAACTAAATCTCTAAATATTTTTAGTTTTGTTTTCCTGTGGGTAACTGGCCCTAAAAGTTCTATCCGGCCCCATATTATAGAACAACTAATCTTTCAGCCTTGGCTCTGAATTTGTTTTTCAGGAGAACAGGAGATGGAGAAAACAAATGGGAGAGAGGGCATTGCTCTGTCCACAGTGGAGACTGGCATAGAGAACCCAGGGCTGGAACTTATGGTAACTCACCAGTTTAGTTTCTGCACATCTCTGTGGGCTGATGCATGGCCTCATGTAGGGTCTTTGGTTGCTCACAATCCCTATCACCCCTGGCAGGGCCTTATGACTGACCTCAACTCTACCTGTGCTTACAGGAAGAAGGAATAAATCCTGAGGGAACCAGGAAGACTGAAGAGCAAGGACACAGCCTTGGGGATGGATTGGAACCTCCCACTCAACAGAGATACAGGTGTTCTGGCATTGATTCAGTTAAGGCCTAGGGTTGGCTAGTATGGTTGGTGGACTCAGAAGAGGTCAAACTTGCCCTGTTCTCAGGAGCTTATGATCTTGTTGTCGAAATAAGACTCACAGCCACCTGCTGTTACCAAGTGCACATATACATTTTTATGTAATTAATTGTTACATAAGTCTGTGCCATAAGTAATGAGTTCAGCGATATCAGTGTTGGTTGGACTGGCAACAAAAGAACAAAAATGAGAATAACAACAACTAACATTTATTGAGTACTTACTATTGTGCAGAATGCTTTATGAAATTAATTCATTTAATTTTCATGCCAACAGGTGGGTACTAATTTTAGTCCCCTTTTTCAATTAGAAAATTGAGGCTTAGATATTAACTTACCCATATAATTTTTTTTAAAATAGCTCTTTTGGAATGCTCAGATTTGGGGATGAGGAGAAAGAGAAATCAGAAATTTAAAAAGATGGAGAAGGACCCACCAAGAGAGATAATAGAGAAAGGTAAAAAGTACAGTCTTGAAAGTCAAAAGAGAAGAAAGTGTCAAGAATGAAGGTACAATCAATCCACAATGTTCTGTGTATCAGGAGACAAGGAAGGAGAAAAAATCTCTGAATTTGGTCATGGTCATAGTCGCAGAAGTAATGTCTATAGAAGTTGTTGGGGTAAAATAGGTCAGATGGAAGTCGTGTTCCACGGTGTGGAAAAGAGTCTGGGTATTTATAAAAAAGTGCAGAAGTCATACGTTGAGAAGCTTAGAAGAGGATATTGGATAGTTTCTAAAGGGAATATATGGATATATGGATATGTGTTTTTTTTTCTTTTTTTCTTTTTTGGCTGTGTGGTGTCTTCATTGCTGCACGTGGGCTTTCTCTAGTCGTAGCGAGCGGGCACTACTCTTCGTTGTGGTGCGCAGGCTTCTCATTGTGGTGGCTTCTCTTGTTGTGGAGCATGGGCTCTAGGTGCACGGGCCTCAGTAGTTGTGGCATGTAGGCTTCAGTAGTTGTGGCACACGGGCTTAGTTGCTCCGCGGCATGAGGGATCTTCCCAGACCAGGGCTCGAACCCACGTCCCCTGCATGGGTAGGCGGATTCTTAACCACTGCGCCACCAGGGTAGTCCCGGATATGTGTTTTCTTCTCTTTATTTTTAGGAATTAACTAAGTGACTTCATAGAGAAAACAAGCTTAACTTTTTAAATTCTATTTTCTTCTCCAGAATTTCACGTCTGTATACAAATTGATATATATCAATGTGGACATTACTACTTTGTATTTTTGTTTTTCCACTTATTTTATACATCACATTTCTATGAACTGACAGTAAGCTTTCTATAAATTTTTCATGCTTACATAATATTTCATACTTTGTTTAGCAATATAGTGGTTAATGTGAATTCTAGAATCAGACTGCTTAGGTCTATATATGAACTCTACCCAGTGATGTGCTGGTAAATGTTTAAGAATTGGCTCTCCAAGAGTAGTTTTGCCATGAATATTGGTTCATATTTTTGCTTGCCTTAGTGAGTAAGACCCTGGGTTGGCAAACTTTTTCTGTAAAGGGCCTGATAGTAAATATTTTAGGCTTTTCAGGCCATAGGGTCTCTGCCACAGCTACTCAACCGTACCATTTTAGTGGGAAAGCAGCCACAGATGATACTAAACAAATGGGCATGGCTGTGTTCTTAAAACTTTATTTATAAAAACAAGGATGGACTGGCCCACAGACCATAGTTTGCCGCTTCTTGATCTAGACAAAATAATAAATCAACCTTTGATTTGTAGCATTTGCCTGTAGTATAAATACTCTCAACATGGCTTATTTCAAGCTACCAATGGGATGTCATTGAATGAGGAGTTGGGAAGAGATGGGCAATGGCACATCATTACATAAGATTTCCACCATACACACAGAAGAGAGACCCTTAAGAGCTTAGGTAACAGTAAAGTGTAGCAAAATAATTAGGAGTTGTCCTGAGATTTATGACCTGTCTTGTTATAAACCAGAAGCTTGGTGTCATAGTTATGGCATATTAGTCAGCCTCTGCCTCTTCCAGTAGCATCAGGGCCTCCTGCTTTGCACCTGCCATGCTGTGGCTCAGCTTCCAGTGACGTGTCCTGGTGTGCCTGGTGGTTGTTGAGACAGTGGTCAGGCTACCTATAGATTAAAGCCTATTTAAACACAGGGCTGTGTCTTTCTCTATTAAACTTAAACCTTCTGACTTATGTGGAGCCTTTAGAAGATTGTTTGATAATTGGTTTATATTTAGCCCAGTGACTGTGCTGGGCATAGAAAAGACAGAGTATAGATCCATCTTAAAGTGCCCCGCCCAAGTTAGGGAGTGGGTTCCATGAAGCTGTTGATCAGCTCTTGACTCTTCTAATACTGGGCTTAAATTTTTTTTTAATTTCATTTTAAAAAATTGAAGTGTAGTTGATTTACAATGTTGGGCTTGAATTCTTATTCTATTTTATTTTTTTCTAGCTGCATTGCACAGCATGCGGGATCTTAGTTCCCCAACCAGGGATGGAACCCGTGTCCCCTGTAGTGGAAGGGTGGAGTCTTAACCACTGGACCACTAGGGAAGTCTGTGGACCTTCCTACATTTTGTCAGGTTGCTGTTGGTATCTTAAACTGCTCTGATGTATAATTGTGTCCAGTTCCCTCAAATCTCATCAACTTTATGTTTTCTCAGATGAAAAATTTGTTACGTAGATGTTAAATCATGCTTTAAAGTTATAACTTGCATTTCTTTGAATCCTAGTAAAGCTATACATTTTCCCCATTTAGTTTAACTTTCTGTATTTCTGTGTGTGGTTTGCTTTCCTTCTTTTACCACCTGTAGTAGAATCTGGATTTTGAAACTCATTTCGTTTCTGCTGAACTATTCAAATAGCACCCATACAGATTCTTGTTTCCAGTCCTTCCCACTTGCTACACAACTATCTTATATAGATTCTACCAGAACTGCCTAAAGCATGACTCTGAACTGCCTTGTTCAAAAACCTCTATCATTCCCGACTGGTTGGCATTCAAGTCTTCCCCACTCCTCCTGCTCTCCAACCATGGTTTGTACCTAACTTGACTTTCCAAAATTAACTCTTACAATTCCCTTTCTAATGCTCCTCTATGCATTAGAATTAACCCTCAATTGTTCCTTAAATATAACCTTTCATTTCCTGCCTCTGTGTCATGTTTTCCATCATTCCCTCTGAGTGAAATATCTTTTCATTTTACATCTTTCTGCCCAGATACAACATATCTTTTAAGGCCCACCTCAAGAGCAATCATGTCCATGATATTATCACAAATGGTCTTCCTCCTCCTCAACCTCACTGGCCACAGTCCAAAGAGGCCCCTTCTTCCTCAAAACTCCCATAACATTTCTATTTGATCTTCTCTAATAACACTTAAAAGTTTTGACACTGTGTTACAGATTTATATGTATATTGCATCCCCTAAACTGGACTGTAAATACATTGAGGGCAGGATCCATGTCTATTTCATCCTTTTTATCTCCTATAGCACCTGGTACAATGCTTTACCCATAGTATATACTCAAAAATTCAAAAATATTCAGAGTTCAATAGATACACTTTTGAAGTAGAATTGACAAGATTTGATGACTGATTAAGGCCAGCCATTCTCAGGACACATACTCATACCCCTGTCTTTATCCTTTCTTCTGTTCTTGGTTCCTCAGGATATCCTTAATCTGATTCTTCAGTGCAAACTATTTTAGCTTCTCTTTCTTTTCATTACTCTTTCTGAATTTAGCCATTTCTATAAAGCAATTTAGCAAAACATAAACATTTTAAAGAGAGTTCTTTCTGTTGTTGTTAGAATTCAAAAATGTATGGTGGTGGTGAGGGGTGTTTGTTTTAAAGAACTAGTGAACTTGAGCACATCTGATGGCTGAAAGAAGGAGCCAGGAGAGTCAAAGAAAGAAAAGGAATGGACAATAGAAGAGGATGGAGATAGTGAGATAAATAATTGTCAGATAAGCCCTTAGGAGTTGCAAGGAGGTGGAATTGAGATCAAGAGTTGGAGGATTTGCTTTGGTAAGCGGGAAGGCCAGTTTTCCCTAAGATTTTAGAAACGAGGCTCAGAAGCTATTGGATCAGAGATGTGCTAAAGGATCTAGGGCGAGAGAGACTGAATTTCTGTAAAATAGAGGGTATACCTGCTGAAAGCAAAGGAAACTAGGCTTCATAAGAGCATCCCTCTCCCCCTCAGTCCCACAGACCCTCAGCCATATGCCCTTATGCCCCCACCCCCACCCCCACAGTGATGCTAGGGTCCTGGGGCTGGCTTAGCAGGGAAGCATCCTGTCCTAAGTTTAGGTCTGGCTGACGGAAGGGCCAGTAGACCTGAGAAGGGCTCTTCTGCCCTAGAGGAAAAGAGTCATGTACTTTTTCCTAGCTTGTCTTCTAAATACTAGCTCTTCTGGTTCTTGATTTCAGAAATGAAGAGTTGGATCATTAAAATTTTCTTTTACGTGAATGGTTTTTTCATTCAAGCCAATTACCAGGAAAAAAAGGATAATGATCATGTACCAAATTAATATTGCTTTAAATCTTGCTGAATTTCAGCTATAAATTCTGTTCAGACAGGCCTAGTCTTCACGTGGAGCCCAGTAAAGTCATCACAACTTAAAACAATTAAGTGGAACTTTGGTGCCAAACTGGACTGCCTGAGCTGTCTTCAGTGGTTTGGCACTTCACTTTGTTACATGTGGACTCACCTGCTTATTTACCTTTAGTAGTTGTTTTAAAACTTCTATTCTTTACAAATTCTCAACCCCATTTTTTCTTACCCATCCCCATCTCCACTGCTATATAATAGCTATACAGTCTCCACTGTATATAATCCAATATCATTCCTTTCTAAGAAGACTAAGTATTTTTGTTACTAAGACCCCCATTCATCACTTATAATTTTCTTTGTCTTTGTCCTCTTTTTTTTTTTCCATTCTCTCAGAAAAAGAGCAGTCTCCCTCTTGCTTTTTAAAGGTAACCTTCCAGTCTCTGCTTTTTAATTGGCGTTTTTAGGCCATTTACATTTAAAGATTTAAATCTACCGTCTTGCTATCTATGTGTGTGTGTGTGTGTGTGTGTGTGTGTGTGTATGTTTTTGTTTCGTTTTGTTTTGCTGCACTGTGTGGCATGTAGATCTGAGTTCCCTGACCAGGGATTGAACCCACGCCCCCTGCAGTGGAAGCATGGAGTCTTAACCACTGGACTGCCAGGGACGTCCCAGCTATTTATTTGTTTTTATTTGGCTCCACTGCTCTTTTCTTTTCTCAACATATCAAATTTATTTCTTCCACTGTTAACTTTCCCAGTCATCCATTAAGAATAGATTGTCTTTTCACTAGTTACCCAATATTACATTCCTCTCATCAATTAAAGTCACCCCATGCCACTGATTTTATGAAAGTTTTCTTAATGATAAAATTTAGGATTTGGGAAGCATTTATAATTTCATTTGTCACTCTTGGCTCCACAAAACAAAACTAGACAAAATAAAAAGTAAAGGCCCAATTCACAATCAATGAGAATTTAGCTCAGCTGTTTACCCAGATCCTTCCTCTCATCTCTGGATTGCAACTAAATGTAATTTTTAAAGTTGAAATATGTTTGACATATAACATTCTGCAAAGATAAGGTGTACAACATGTTAATTTGATATATTTGTAATATGATTGCCACTGTAGCAATAGCTAGCACCTTTATCATGTTACATAATGATCATTTCTTTTTAGTAGTTGGACTCAAGTTCTAGCCTCTTAGAAAGTTTGATGATTATAATACAATACTGTTATCTATATTCACTATACTGTGTATCAGTTCTCTAGGGCTTATTTACTACTTGTTGAAAGTTTGTACCCTTAACACCATCTGTCCTATCCCCTCACCACCCCATTCCTTGGTAACAACCATTTACTTTCTGTTTTTTAATGTTTGGCTTTTTAATTTTTAATTTATTTTATTATTATTATATTTTTGGCCATGCCACAAGGCTTGCAGGATCTTAGTTCCCCAACCAGGGATTGAACCAGAGCCCCGGCAGTGAAAGTGCCAAATCCTAACCACTGGACCACCAGGGAATTCCCGAGTTTGGCTTTTTTATAGATTCCACATGTAAGTGAGATCATACAGTACTTGTCTTTCTTTCTCTGACTTACCTCATTTAGCATGATATTCTCAAGGTCCATCCATGTTGTCGAAAATAGCAGGATGTCCTTTTTTCTCATGGCTGAATAATATTCCATTGCATATATATATGCCACATCTTGTTTATATATTCATCCATTGATGGGCACTTAGATTGTTTCCATATCTTGGCTATTGTGAATAATGCTGCAGTAAACATGAGAGTGCATATATCTCTTTGATACCCTGTCTTCTTTTCTTTTGGGCATATACCAGAAGTGGAAATGCTGGGTCATATGGTAGATCTATTTTTAATTTTTTGAGGAAACACCATATTGTTTTCTATAGTGGTTGAACCAATTTATATTCCCACCAACAGTGTATAAGTGTTTCCTTTTCTCCACATCTTGGCCAACACTTGTTATCTCTTGTCTCTTGATGATAGCCATTCAAACAGGTGTGAGGTGTTATCTCATTGTGGTTTTGGTTTTTATTTCCCTAATGATTAGTGATGTTGAACATCTTTTCATGTACTCATTGGCCTTTTGGATATCTTCTTTGGAAAAAATGTCTTTTCAGTTCCTCTGTCCATATTTAAATTGTATCTTTTGTTGTCATTGTTGTTATTGAGTTGTATGAGTTCTTTATGTATTTTGGATATTAACCCCTTATCCAGTATATGGTTTGCAAAAATTTTCTCCCATTACATAGGTTGCCTTTTATTTCATTAATTGTTTCTTTTGTTGTACAGAAGCTTTTTTTTTTTAATTTTTGGCTGCATTGTGTCTTTGTTGCTGCGCGTGGGCTTCCTCTAGTTGTGGTGAGCGGGGGCTACTCTTCATTGTGGTACGCGGGCTTCTCACTGCAGTGGCTTCTCTTGTTGCGGAGTACAGGCTCTAGGTGCATGGGCTTCAGTAGTTGTGGCACGTGGGCTCAGTAGTTGTGGCTTACGGGCTCTAGAGCTCAGGCTCAGTAGTTGTGGCGCACGGGCTTAGTTGCTCCGCGGCATGTGGGATCTTCCCAGACCAGGGCTGGAACCCATGTCCCCTGCATTGGCAGGCGGATTCTTAACCACTGAGCCACCAGGGAAGTCCCGCTTTTAGGTTTGATATAGTCCCACTTGTTGACTTTTGCTATTGTTGTTTCTGCTTTCAGTTTCCTATCCATAAGAGTATTGCCAAGACCAATGTCAAGGAGCTTCCTCCCTGTGTTTTCTTCTAGGAATTTTATGGTATCGGGTCTTATGTTTAAGTTTTTGATTCATTTTGAGTTAATTTTTGTGATTGGTATAAAATAGGGGTCCAGTTTCATTGTTCTTTATGGGTTTATCAAGTTTTCCCAACACCATTTGTTTAAAGAGACTGTCTTTTCCCCATTGGGTGTTCTTGGCTCCCTTGTCAAATATTACCTGACTGTATATGTGGGACTTTAAGTCTGGGCTGTCTATTCTATTCCATTGGTCTATGTGTCTTTTTATGCCTGTACCATACTGTTTTTATTACTATAGCTTTGTAGTATAGTTTGAAATCAGGACATTTGATACCTCTGGATTTGTTCTTTTTCTTCAGGATTGCTTCAGCTATTTGAGGTCTTTTGTGGTTCCATACAAATTTTCAGATTGTTTTTTCTATTTCTGTGAAGAATGCCATTGGAGTTTTGATGGGGATTGTATTGAATCTATAGATGGCTTTGGGTTGTATGGACATTTTAACAATATTAATTTTTCTGATCCATAAACACAGATGTCTTCCATTGTTCTTTTTTTTTTTTTAAATGCCTTTCCTCTTTAATACCCTTTCCTCTTTTTATGCCTTCTTTCAGATTAATTGAAAAAAAATTTTTTTTGGCTGTGCTGCACAGCTTGCAGGATCTCAGTTCCCCAACCAGGAATTGAACCCGGGCCCTTGGCAGTAAAAGCATGGAGTCCTAACCACTGGACCACCAGGGAACTCCCTGAATATTTTTTTTTTAATTTTTTTTAAGTTTATTTATTTATTTTTGGCTGTGTTGGGTGTTCGCCCCCGTGCGAGGGCTTTCTCTAGTTGCGGCGAGCGGGGGCCACTCCTCATTGCTTTGCGCGGGCCTCTCACTGTCGTGGCCTCTCTTGTTGCGGAGCACAGGCTCCAGACACGCAGGCTCAGCAGTTGTGGCTCACGGGCCCAGTCGCTCCGCAGCATGTGGGATCCTCCCAGACCAGGGCTCGAACCCGTGTCCCCTGCATTGGCTGGAGGACCCTCAACCACTGCGCCACCAGGGAAGCCCACCCTGAATATTTTTAAATGATTCCATTTTACCTCCTTTATTGGCTTATTAGGTATAACTCTTTGTTTTGCTATATTAGTGGTTGGTTTAGAGTTTGTAGTATATATTTTCTTTCTTTCTTTCTCTCTCTCTCTTTTCTTCCTTCCTTCCTTCTTTCTTTCTTTCCTATGCGGCATGTGGGATCTTAGTTCCCTCACCAGGGATGGAACTGGTGCCCCCTGCAGTGGAACCATGGAGTCTTAACCACTGGAGCACCAGGCAAGTCCCCCGTAGTGTATATTTTCAACTTATCAAGTCTACCTTCAAGTGATATTATACCCCTTGGCATATAGTATAAGAAACTTATAATAGTATACTTGGCATATAGTATAAGAACCTTATAATAGTATACTTCTGTATGTCCTCTTCCAGCCTTTATATTACTCTTGTTTATGTTTATACATTTTACTTTCACATATGTTATAAACCCCATACTACAATATTATTATTTTTGTTTAAACATTAAGTTATCTTCCCATATGTTCCAACTTAAATATACCTGCACCTGCATGAATCCTTATCTTTTCCCCTCCTTATCAGAAGGCCTGCTCTCCCTGAGTTTGAGGCCAACCTCTTTATCCATCTTCTTAATGCCACCCTTCTCCATCCCCTTCAACAGGGCCTCTTTCCCCTACGTCTTCAATTATTCCTTCCCTCAATGTATAAATATACTCAAGTTTCTTTCCTCAAAAATCAACCTTATCTCAAACTTGTGTAATCTTTTTCCTTCATGGCCAAGTTTCTTGGAAACACGGGATTTCCTTGCTCTTTCCATTTTTCTCACCTCCCCATTCAATTTTCAGCCCAGTACAATCTAGTTTTCACCATCACTGCTCTGCTGAAAATCTTTTACTCAAGTGAGCAATGAAAACGTACTTACCAAGTCCAATGTACACACACTTTCACTGGGCATCTGCAGTATGACCCTCCTGACCCTTTTTTTCTGGAAACTCACTTTTTGATTTTAATGGCACTATCCCCTCCTCATTCTTCTACCTCTCTGGATGTTCTTTCTTGTCTGTTGTTTTCCAGAGCCTGTCATTTGTCTTCTCTTCTCACTCCTACACTTAATGTCTTGATTCCTAAAGCCACATCTGAAGCCTGAATCTTTGTTTGAAGCTTCTGGCCTATATATCTAACCACTTACCAAACACCTTCATCTAGGTGTGACATACACACTTCAAATTAAACATTAAAACCAAATTTCTGTCAGCATGGGTTTGATACTTTTCTACTCAGTCAGGCCCTAGTCAGGCTGGGCTCTAGGCACACAAAGATAAATAAACTCACATTTCCTCCTCAGATCTGTTCCTCCTCCTGTCTTTTCTATTTTGGTTCATGTTATCACCCTGACTGAGTCACTCACTGAAGGAACCTCATTTGTCATCCCAGTTTCCCTCCCCTTGATGTTGATCCTCTTTCTCAAACACCTATGCCTTTGTTACAAAGTTTTAAAAGAAGAGATTTTTAAAATCTTCTAAAGTGGAAATGGAAAATAATTTAAAATAATTCAATGCCTTAATGAAAAACTGATTAATGAATTAAAGCGGCCTAATGGAGATACAATTTCATGAGCAAAATTCAGCAAGGTTCATATGATTCTGAATAAAATGTTTATAATAAAAACATGAATTTCCTAATGAATTAAGAGATCCTGGCAACAGTCGTCAATGCTAACATCTCAAAAATAGAGACAGCCTGTGCCTCCTGATAAAAGCATGCAACGTCTCTGACACAGTCCTGCACACCCGCCTCCCCCCCTGAAAATGGAATCTGATCAGGTCTCTAACTCTACCTACAATTTATAGGAAATACAGGGGGAAGGAGTAACAGGTTCAATTGTACCGCAAGGATGCAATCATCAAAATGCAGCCTGGGGGAAACCTACAGAACAAACAACCTACTTTCCTCAACAAATAAAAGATGGCAAGACATTCAGATGGAAAGACACTTGAAAGAAGCTTCATCCAGCTGCAACATATGGACCTTAAAAAGATCCAGATTCAAAACCCAAACTGTAAGAACAAAACTAACAAAGAACACTTATGAGAAAATCAGGGAAATCTGAACTCTGACTAGATAACTGATATTAAGGAATTAGTGTCATACTGTGATTAAATTGAAAATTAAACAACAAACAAACAAACAAACACCTATGCCATTCACCTCCTATCAGTCCTCCCCTGCACCTTCAGTTACTTCCATACTGGCCCCTAGCCCATCCCTCACCACCTGCCTCCAGAGTGATCTTTCTAAAAAATACATATATACTTATGTTATTACCTTGCTTAAATTCCTCAATGGGTCTCTGCTTTCTGCAAGATAAAACTGAAATTCCTAAGCATGATATATAGTCTAAATGACCTGGCTTCTGTCTTCTTTGCATGCTTTCTTCCCACCATCCATCCACATGCTCCCTGCTTCTCAGCGACAGTAAATCGTACTGTTCTTTCAAAATGCTTGGCTCACTCAAGTATGCTTTTCCTCCTCTAGAGGTAGCCCAGCCTTCTCTTCTAACTCCTTGAAACACATCCCCTTGGCAAACGCCTTCCCCTTTCCCTTTAGGAACAGTTCATCTGTCCTCTTCTTTGTGAAAGCTTCTTTGACATTCACAGGCACGGTTACCTGCTCCTTCTCCTCTACTCTCTTCGCAATTATAACTTTGGAATTCTGGAATGTTCCCTCTGGAATTCCAGTCTTTCATGTCTAATTAGAAGCCACATTGAGTAATGGAAGGATCTGGGGTTTAAATCCTAACTTTGCCAGCAGGCTCACTTTCCTTGCCTGTGAATATAATATTAACCCTGTGGTTTTGGAGGAGGATGATTGATGAGGTCTTGCAGTACCTGGTAAAAAGTGCTTACTAAATAGTATCTGGTTTTTCTTTCCTTTAGAGGCAGTTTTTTGAAAAAGTGGTCCATATATACTCACACTCACTCAATCCCCTGCAATTCCATTTTCATCCAGTCACTCTCCTGTAAATGGCTCTTTCAAACAGAACCAGTCACCTGTTCACGGCCATCTTCTCATTTGCTATGCTACCTGATCTTACACATCACTGAATGTTGTTGACCTCTCCTCCTTTTTTTTTTTTAATTATTATTATTTTTTAAAAAAATTATTTATTTTTGGCTACATTGGGTCTTTGTTGCTGTGCACAGGCTTTCTCTAGTTATGGCGAGCGGGGGCTACTCTTCGTTGCGGTGCGCGGGCTTCTCATTGTGGTGGCTTCTCTTGCTGCGGAGCATGGGATCTAGGCACACAGGCTTCAGTAGTTGTGGCACACGGGCTTAGTTGCTCCGCGGCATGTGGGATCTTCCTGGACCAGGGCTCGAACCCATGTCCCCTGCATTGGCAGGTGGATTCTTAACCACTGCGCCACCAGGGAAGCCCTCTCCTTCTTAAAGATCATTTCTCTTTTTCGCTTTTCCTCCTAGCTCTCCAACTGCTCCTACTAAGTCTGTTGTTTCTTCTGGCTGCCCTATCAGAGCAACAGTTCTAATTTCCTGGGAGGATGATGGTAAGCCTGGCAGGGACAGATGGGGATGGCAAGATAGGTGGGTGGATGTGAACTGCACAAGTTACTGGGAGGGAGGTCTGGAAGGGCATCTTGGGCTGGACTAAGTTGCATGTCAGTGCACATCTTGAGTGAAGAACTTTAGGCAGCCCATCCTTGCTGGGAACTCCTCCCCCCAACCCCTCCTGTTTTTGTTTTTGTTTTTTTTTCTGTTTAGGGCCTCAGCCTGAATTCAACAGCTAAATGAGCCAGAGCTCCTTTGTCCTCAAATTCCTATTGAAATCGTTAAAAGAAGATGTAAATAGGGACAAATTGTGTCAGCATAGGAACTATATGATGAGCATTAATCATATACTAGAAACTAGAGAAAGTTTTGCTAAAAATGGAACTAAAGGGCTGGCCTGCAAAGGCCATTGGGGAAAGAGTCATGACTCTCCCTAATGAGAGGGAGCCTTACCTAGGGAGACTCTACTGTTTTTCAGAATCCCCGCTACCTCTAACCTGAAGGGATAAGAGTTGTGGAAGGAAGAAGTTGAGGCTGGGTAGAAGGGCCGGTTGGAAAACCCACTAACTAGGTCCCTCTTGTTTTTGTGGATCTTTGAATCTCTACTTTTAGTGTGAAGAAGATCTGACTTTTTATTGCACATCAAGCAGAGATTTGGGTCCTGTGTGGAGAGAGGGTTCTTTTCCAAGGCAACACATCCATCACAATTCAGCAGTTAAGCACCCGGCTGTGTTCTGGTTTAGGTTCCCTTCTCACTCTGCCTGGGCTGATGGTTCTCAGAACTGGTCATCCCTCGGTGCACAGAGCCTCTGACTCCAATGTAGGTTTGCTGGCCACCATCTGATAGACTTTTCTCTTGCCTTCCCTGGTTTTCCAACTCCTTTTTGGCTTTCCACTTTGGTTTATTAATAAGCTTTTTGCTTCTCAATCACCATTCTCCCTTGAACACTTTTTGTAACTGTTCTTGAGCTCCTCTACAACACTATCCAGCAACCCTTGCCCATCCAGTTTTAAACCAGCTTTATACACACCTTTGAATCTGGCAAAGTGGTACCCAGTACAGTACCCACTGACCAGTTCTTCTTATGCTATCATCAAATGAAAACTTTGGACACCTTGAAAAGATACTGGTCACTTCTACCTGGAGGCCCTTGCCCTTTACTCAGACTGTCATTTGGTACTGGGTTGACTCATTTTCTTTCTTCTAGTTCTTATTTCAAGCCAGGGCAAGCAAGGATTCACCCAGGGCCCCACTGTCAACAGTCACAGGAGATGGATTTTTTGAAAGCTATCTACGCCTTCCATTCTAACTGCTAAAAGATAGTACCCCAGACCCTGGGAATTTCCATAGCTTTGTCTCCCTTAGTTGGGGGAGTTTCCACAACTTGTGGAAAGGGTCACTGAGAAAATGCACGAACACCCTTGCTGCTGGGCCTGACCTATAGTGACCACTAATGCTATGTTCAGCTAGCACAACCTATCATCCTTACCCTACTCTTTCCCATGCTGTCACTTGAGGCTGCAGGCAGTAAGCATGTAAGTGAGAGCGTTACTATTAGTCCATATCTGCAAAGCCTTCCACACACATACCTGGAGAATTTATGAGTGGGTACAGACATCACAGCAAGTTATGGACAAGATATCAAGTGTCACCATCTACCAGACAGATTTTTTTTTCTCAATTCAGCTTCTGAGTATAACACAGTTACTAACTCTCAAACTGAACCATTATGTAAAGAGCTTGGTTGTATTAGCAAGATCCTAGGCCAAGCAGGATGCCAGGATCATGAACACCCGTGCACATACCTCTATGCACTGCTTCTCAGTTGGTTTAAAAGGGTCTGAGAACATATATTCTCTTTTCCTTGGAATGTCCTGTATAATTTTTTTTTATTTTAATTTTTTAAAGCAGATGTCCAGTTGTAAATTGGTATGCTAGGATCAGGTTGTTCATGGGTTTTACAGAAATGAGTGTTCTTCAGACTTCTGGTAGTACCCACTGATCTTTAGTTCCCAGGGAATGGTTGAATGTGGTCATGAGGTAATGGCAGAAACCTTTTCTAGGTATGTGGTTTATATTTATCCTGGACTAGTGAGTGTCCCCTCTAATTTTGCAATGGCTTTGCTGAACTGGCATTTGATTAGGTATGATTTTAAATCAGCTTCACCTAATAGATCCGTTTGGGTCCTAACAGGAACAGACGGAATACTTAAATTAGGATAATTAGAGAAGGGTTTATTTACAGAGGGGGTTTATTTACAGAGAGACCATTACAGGGATGTGTGCAAGATGTAGTGGAATCACAAGGAACAATAGTGCAAGAACCTGAGGCTAGAAGCAATGAACAGTTACTATTCCTAGGCCCAAAGGGACAAGATATAAGAGAACCCAGAAGGAGAGTCAGATAAAGAAGACTTCAATATGCTGACCTCAGTCTTTTCATACACTCTGATCTCCTTTTGGGTCCTCTTGGTAGAACCCAACTAGATAATCCAGAGGGTTATGTAATCCCACTGATGCAGTCCACATGGGTTAGAATCCCAGGGCACAGAGCAAGATGGAGAGTGGATCTGGAGGAGCAAACCAAAGATATCTGGCACACATGGGAAGTCTAGGATTGAAATTACATTAGTTCCTTGATATACTTTGCAAATGATATTCCAAAGATATTGACATCCTTCAGGTACACTGACACCTCTAAGCAATGCTTTTTACTCACTACTTTCTCTATTAAGCATGGAAAGGTAGCAGAATTCTTGAGATCCTAAAGTGTCCTCTTGAATTGATAACTCAGGTGGTGATAAAGAATGTTTTCTCCTTTCTCGGATCACCTGTATCTGATAATACACACTCTACTCAACTAACACAGGGTTGGACTCCCTGAAGAAAGAAGAAATAAGGAGAAGGAGAGAGGATTGAAAAGAAAGGCTTTGTATAAAGAAGAGGGAGTGTGTTAGATGAGAGAGGTAGCAATGGAGAAAGAGCCATGGAAATCTGTGTGCTAAGTCCCCAGGGCATTTGGAGCTAGTGGTTGGTCCCAGCCCTGGCTAAGCTGTCCTGCCTCAGCATGATGGCCAACTGGGACCTTCTTGCTGGGCTCATCTTCTTTGGAGCTTCTAAGAGTTTGGAAATTAGAGCTTTTTGTTCATATGACTTCAGTGTGCTGAGGACATTTAAAAGTGGCAGAGACAGGTGAGCCTGGGGCCTAGGTAAGATGCAGCAAAGGAAGATGGTTAAGAGCTCAGATTCTGAAGCCAGACTGCCTGAGTTTACATTCTGTCTATGCTCCTTACAACTTCCATGACCTTGGGAAAGGTACTTCTCTGTTTTCCAGTTTCCACATCTGTAAAATGGGAATGATAATAGTAGCCATCTCAAGAGTTCTTATTAGGAGTCAATGAGTTAGTACTTTTAAACTTTTTAGAAAGAGTTCAGCACATAGAAAGCACTAGACAAATGTTTGATAAATTAAACTTGAAAAGTTCTACTTGCTGGGTACCTTCTCTCAGGCCCTCTCACCCAGGGATTCTTGAGGGTGGTAGTGTTTTCCATCCAGTCTGTCAATGCATATCTGATTGACTGTTCAGGGTTATGGGTTTATGTGATTTTTATTTTCTCTCAGAAGAATAGGCCCTTTTCTGCATCTGGAAGCTGAGCAATCCCTCGTCCCTAGGGAACAGGAAGGAGTAGGTCCCGGTAGTCTCTCCCTGATGTGACCAGTGTTCCCTTCTGTGGTAGGAAATTACTGAGGATATTGCTAGTCCAGGTTGGGTAGGAGTGTTCTGACCTGCTGCCCATTGGCAAGGTTGACCTGGCCTTTTTGGCATCACTAGAACACTACCTAACTTCCCCAGGATGAATTTCATTAAGAGAAAACTCTTCCTCTGGCCAGGCAATCTAAGTTCTGGGAATTGATATAAACGGGATGGAATAATTTTTGGATCTTAACTTTTGGATTCTCATCAGGAGGAACCTACAGCCTTTCACCAGGGCAAGAAGTTTCTGTAAGACACATGCTGGCTTGTTCAAGAAGATCCTGCTGAGCCTGTTGTGTTTGGGTAAGGTATTGAGGATCCACGGAAGTGAGAGACACAGTCGTTTTAGAAATGTGACCTTGTGTCAAGACTATTACTAGATGGAAAGCAGCTTTATTCACAAGTTGATCTAAAGGGCTATGTGATGTGAAGATCTTAATTACTTGTAGGTGAGCTGTAATTTATAGAGTTTCACTTCTAGGAATAAGTAAGTAAGTTGCACTTCTGAGAATAAGCTATTTTTCAAAATGTACTATTTGATAGACTTAAATATGTCAGAGAATCTGGGCTTGTCTCTTTTTTAGTATCTTGATTAGATGAGGGGCATGGTTCTTGAAGTCTGTGAAAGAAGCCTATAGTATGTTACTTATTTGCTGGTTTACTGGTGAGATCAATGATATAAAATATTTTTAAAAGATAGCAAACCTCTTGGGAATTCCCTGGCGGTCCAGTGGTTAGGACTCAGTGCTTTCAATGTTGGGGCCCGGGTTCAATCCCTGATTGGGGAACTAAGATCCTGCAAGCCGCGGGGCATGACCAAAAAAAAATAGATAGCAAACCATTATTTAAAATATACCGTCAGTGACGTATGGGACTTTGATGTGAATATTAGAGGCAGCTGGGGTAGTGAGAACAAAAATTATATTTTGGGGTGAGTCAAGGGGCCATGGAATGAGAACCATATGGCTGTACCTCCTAGTAGTAGCCTTGTTTACATGGCTCTGCTGAAGAGGAAAGGTTAAAATGACTGGGGTTATAAAGTTTTGAGAAAAGATGACTTTTTAAGAGTATAAAGGTGGGTGCTGATCAAATCCACTTCCAAGGATAGAAAGAGAATATCAGATAAAATAGAAGGGAATGAGATTTTATCAGGGACAAGTGAAAATATGCAACATTCAAACTAAGTTGTTTCCTCCTTGGAATCCCCCAAGAAAACAGTTAGCCATCTATCCTGGCCTTGAGAATTGCAGCTCAGTCTGACAGGGCTGGGTGGTAAGGTCGCTGGAGGGTTTTACCTGCCTTAAGTCCCAGACATTCATGACTAAATCTTCATTTGGTCCTAGGGGGCTCTGCCTTGCTGATCCTTACTCTGTACTTTCTCTTTTTAGCTTATGCTGCCTACTTCCTGGCAGCTTGCATCTTGAATTTCCATAGGGCACTGGCCTTGTTCGTCCTCACCTGTTTGGTGCTTTTAGTCCTGGTTCACCGCTTTCTGAAAAGGTTCTTTGGTGAAAAGTTAACGAGATGTCTGAAGCCCCTTGAAAACTCCTGCCTGAAGCTTTGGATGAAAGGGTAAGATAAGAATCTCAATATCCCTCATCCCACAACTTGTCTTAAATCCCAGTCCATTACCCTTTTCCTCCTTTGACGGTTCCTGAATTGTCTCTCAGACCCTCCCCTATACTTTACAAAACCAAGGCTCATACGGTATTTGTTTTTCTCTTTCTGACTTACTTCACTCTGTATGACAGACTCTAGGTCCATCTACCTCACTACAAATAACTCAATTTCGTTTCTTTTTATGGCTGAGTAATATTCCATTGTATATATGTGCCACATCTTCTTTATCCATTCATCTGTTGATGGACACTTAGGTTGCTTCCATGTCCTGGCTATTGTAAATAGAGCTGGAATCTAAAAAAAAAAAAAAAAAAATTAATGGTCATGAAGAACCTAGGGGCAAGACGGGAATAAAGACGCCAACCTACTAGAGAATGGACTTGAGGACACAGGGAGGGGGAAGGGTAAGCTGGGACAAAGTGAGAGAGTGGCATGGACATATATACACTACCAAATGTAAGATAGATAGCTAGTGGGAAGCAGCCGCATAGCACAGGGAGATCAGCTCGGTGCTTTGTGGCCACCTAGAGGGGTGGGATAGGGAGGGTGGGAGGGAGGGAGATGCAAGAGGGAAGAGATATGGGGATATATGTATATGTATAACTGATTCACTTTGTTATAAAGCAGAAACTAACACACCATTGTAAAGCAATTATACTCCAATAAAGATGTTAAAAAACAAAAACAAAAAAAACCAAGGCTCAGCGAGCAAATAGCAGTGGGAATCTGAGCACTGAACTTAGTCCAGTTTCTTATAGCCTCATGTCTCAATATTGCTAGGGGGCCAGAGGGGTTCCATTTCAGAGAAGAGTTTCAGTCTGTTTATTGTCAGGGCTGGTATCAGAAATGAGAAAAACCATACTCCTCTTCAATGAAGAAATCAAGGCAAAGAGGCTTATAGCAGCATTAAACTATCAAATTGATTTGGTGGTCATGTGTTTCTCCCTTAGTTCCCGGATACTTTTTGTGCTTTTTTTCCCTTTAGTCCTCCAGACTTCCTGCACCCACTGGTGTCTTATAATTCCCTAGAGTTTAAAGAGCAAACTCACTGTTCAGTGTATACTGAGCTGGATGCTACAGCAGCCGCACCTCATCTAACTAACTGTGGCATGCACGTGTCCTTTGATCACACGCCTGGGGTGAGAGGATAACTTGCAGACTCTCTATATGTTCCACTTTTATGCCTTTTGTCCAATGGATGCACGGAAAATAGCTGTTCACGATGTTTGCAACAGCGATCATTTGGAGAAACACACCAGACTACAGCCTAAATTTTGGATCATTGATTTATTTGACATTGGAGAGATAGAGCGAAAGGACTTTCTTCATTAACAGGATGGATTCTGGAAGCCAGATTTATTTATTTATTTATTTATTTATTTTTTATGTTACTTTATTTTTTAAATTTTATTTTTAAATTTTTTATACAGCACGTTCTTATTAGTTATCCATGGAAGCCAGATTTAATTCACTTTGAGTTCACAGTGAGAACAGCTCCAAAATTCAACCCTGACCTGTGATCCCTTCTGTCGTCATCATCGTTGTTCCTACGGCATCTCAACGGACAATGTGCTCTTTTTGTTTTCTTTTCTTTTCATATGTGATTCACCTTCTAATTCTTCTCCCTTGAACTGAAATGACTCCAACACTCAGATATGAGGAGACTAGTTTATGTATTGATCAAGCATGTTTGGTACATCAAGGGACCACAGGGCACTAAGTAGTTGATTTGTGGCTTAGCGTTTACTCTTGCCCTTGGAGTGGTTGGAAATTGGGTGGAGATCCATGGGAGGACTTTTCCTCCTTCTTTTTAAAATATTTTGGTTATGCATTAGAACATTCTTAAAGGATAAGTCTTTATATCACATCTTACTGGTATGATAACTTGAAGAAAAGGAGGTCATGAGATTTATGTCCTCAGATTGGACTCTTTCAGCTTCATTCTGTGAGTAAAAGAGTTGAGGGGAGGGAAGAGGTGGTAACTGGGAAACCACCAGATGAATGATTCTAAAGATATGTCTCTGTGTCTAATCTATTGAGTTGTTTCATTTATCCTTGTGGTGAATTTCTATTTTTTAGAGGTAAAGTTAATGATTTCTTTTTCACTCACTGATTTGATGACATGGTCTTGAAATTCCCTCTCCAGTGTGTTCGCGGGAGTCTTCTTGGTTGGCCTTATCCTGTGGCTGGTTCTAGACACAGCCCAAAGGCCAGAGCAGCTGATCTCCTTCACAGGAATCTGCATGTTCACCCTCATCCTCTTTGCCTGCTCCAAACACCACAGTGCAGTGAGTTTTGGGTATTGCAGGGTGGGCATAGTAATACCTAGCCAAGGACCATGTGTTACTAATTACAAAGTGCATGAGCCAAGTATTGATTACAAAGGCATAGAACTAAGTTCTTAACAATCTCTGGAATTTGCCCCTTTGACAATTTTGCTCCTAAGTGAAGTTTAAAGTTCTCACAGGCCCTAGACCATTTATTTTCAAACTGTAGGTTGTGACCCGTTAGTGAGCCTTGATATCAATTTTGTGGATCCAGGCCAGTGTTAAAGAAAAAACAAACAAAACAAAAAATAAAGAAGGAAAGAAAGAAAATAGAATACAATAGAGAATCAGCTTGCATTGTACATAGTAATATTAAAGTATTCTTTTATGATGCTTTTATATGTTTGTGTGCATGTGTCTGTGTGTGAGGTCTAACCTGTAGACATAGTTTTGAAAACCATATAGACATATGTGGCTCTTTATATACTACTGCCCTATTTCCCCCTGCTCCCTGTTCCATCTTACCCCAGATTTACTGTTA
This sequence comes from Balaenoptera borealis, assembly GCF_965194805.1. Classification (NCBI taxonomy): domain Eukaryota; kingdom Metazoa; phylum Chordata; class Mammalia; order Artiodactyla; family Balaenopteridae; genus Balaenoptera; species Balaenoptera borealis. The sequence continues at coordinate 87,596,142 of NC_138866.1, forward strand.
ACATGCTAGGTTGGTTCCAGAGTACACGTACCCATGTTTAAAACCCCAGCCAGGTAATGAACAAGTCGGGTTTAGAGTTCACATTAGAATAACGTTCTTATTGGTCCCAGGTGTCCTGGAGGACAGTGCTTTGGGGCCTAGGTCTTCAGTTTGTCTTTGGGATCTTGGTTATCAGAACTGATCCTGGATTTAACGCATTTCAATGGCTGGGAAACCAGATTCAGGTATGAGAAATTGAATATGAGAGCTCTGCTCTTGTAGAACCCTAGAGAAAGGAGACTGGGGGAAAGCATGAGGAGATCAGGCTGTGTCTTGTTAGTGATGGTGGTGGGTGATCTGGTGGGAAAGGAGAGAGTATACTGGGGTACAACTAAGCATACAAATAAAGAGAACGGAACTGCTGAGTCCTCTGTCATTCAATGAGTAGCTCATAGTGACTTAGGCTGCTTCCCATGCTGCCAAAGGGAGGCCAACCTCAGTAGCAGCAGTAGGTCCTCATCATACATGAGGCTGATCCTATCTTCCCTGTGTCCTTTCTGGCTTCACTCTTGTTCTGTCTCTCTTTTTTTTCTTTCAGATTTTCCTCAACTATACTGTGGCTGGCTCCAGTTTTGTTTTTGGGGATATGCTGGTCAAGGATATCTTCGCTTTTCAGGTCATATGTTTCATGAGCAAGAATGAGCGTCAGTGGCAGTGAGGGTGAGGGGGATAAAGCGAGATGATGAAGATGTGTGTCCAAGAGATCAGCCAGTCTGTATACCAATTTGACCCTAAGAAGAGGATTTGATCTTATCCATATAGGAAGCAGCATTAATCTCTTGCCCTTTGATCATTGTCATACTGAAATTGGAATGAAATAGGGGTGGGAGAAGAAGGCTCTATTATTGCAAATAATAGATTTGCAATACATTTAAAATTTATTCCTAGACTAGCTTGTGTTTAAATATCCAGAGTATCTATACTGTATCAGCTGTGCTTGGGATGCTAAGAACTTAACTTAGAGACCTGAAACACTGTCTTCTTATGGCACACAGTTGCACATTCAGTGTAGTATCTCACTGGTTGCCCCATCATTCTCATTATAGGCCTTACCGATCATCCTTTTCTTTGGATGTGTGATGTCCATTCTTTACTACCTGGGCTTTGTGCAGTGGGTAGTTCAGAAGGTGAGTCATTCTCCTGCATGGTCAGGAGGTGGGCCTTTGTCTTGTGATCTATCAAGAGGCATGAAGATGGCACTTACTTTGGGAAAAAATGATCATATGTCAGATCTAGAGCATTAGAACCAATGTGAAAAGCAAACTCTTTCAAGCGTGCCTGATATCAGATGGTCAGGACCAGGCCCTAGGCAGGCTGAGGGGCAGAGCAGGGAGAAAAAATGGGCTGAACTGCCATTTCATACTGAGTTTTAATCTACATTTTCTGGAAGCCAAGAGTCCTGAGTTCAGGTCCAGGCTCTGTTTGTAACTTGGTTTGTGGTCTCGGCCTTGTTCCTCTTCTTCTCTAGGCCTTAGTTTCCTTACCAACATAATGGAGGAGGGGTTTTGATGGATACACCCCAAGATTTCTGCTAATGTTAATGGTTTGGATCTTTGTATCCCTTTAGATTGCCTGGTTTTTGCAAATCACCATGGGCACCACTGCCACAGAGACCCTGGCTGTGGCAGGAAACATCTTTGTGGGTATGGTAAGCACCCTGAGGCCTTCTGATCTTTTCTCTGGGGAACAGAGAGTATGGCAGAAAACAGTTTGAGAAATGTATGCTTTCCTTTTGAAAAGTCAAATAGATGAAGACTGTATGGGCAGCCAGTCACTCTGATGAAAGAAAACTTGGAACTCAGCTCATTGCTTTCACCTTTCATACCTAATAATACTTATTTGGGTGTATGTAATGGGGACATACTTAACCACAGATCCAACTTCTTACACAGGAATTTAGGGAAATGGCCTGGTCCAAGTCATCCTCCTTCAGGGGCTATGAAAGATGTTTCCTCCATATTCTGGTTTCTTCCTGTGACCTTTGTTTTCCAGGGTCTCTAAGGAGACAATAGCTTGCCTTGCTCAGGGCTAACACCAAAGCTTGTCCCCATAATACTTGTTTGATGCATTTGTCTGTATGGAGTAGGTGTTCAATATATGCTACTGACTGATCAACTCAATGTTAGGGACAATGGCTTGTCAAACTGACAAGGAATTAGTATTGAGGTCTTTCTCTCCTAAGGCCCTAGGCTGATTAATGGTATTTGAAGTGTTCTCAGAATACTTCTGTACACTTCTACCATAGCATGATGCATTTTGCTGAACTTCTCCATAATCAGCTTAGTTTCCTCTGCTAGACTATAAAGTCCTAAGAGTAGGAACTTTGCCTTATTCATAGGAATGTCCCTAGCATATCATATAGCACTAGGCACATAGTTGTCACTCATTAAATAATAAGTATTTCTTAGGTCAATGCTAGATATATATTTTTTTAATTAATTAATTTATTTATTTATTTTTGGCTGTGTTGGGTCTTCGTTTCTGTGCGAGGGCTTTCTCTAGTTGTGGCAAGCGGGGGCCACCCTTCATCGCGGTGCGCGGGCCTTTCACTATCGCGGCCTCTCTTGTTGCGGAGCACAGGCTCCAGACGAGCAGGCTCAGTAGTTGTGGCTCACGGGCCTAGTTGCTCCGCAGCATGTGGGATCTTCCCAGACCAGGGCTCGAACCCGTGTCCCCTGCATTGGCAGGCAGATTCTCAACCACTGCACCACCAGGGAAGCCCCAATGCTAGATATATTTTACATAGTTGGGTCTTCATAATTTCATACCATTTTCACAAACATTATTTCTTTGGATTCTTTCATCAACACTGGGCTTCAGTCATCTATTTGCAATTCATTTAATGAGTACCTTTTAAGCAATTAATATGTACTCAGTAAGTACACTATACTAAAGTCATTCACTAAGTATATAGTTTTTGTTTGTTTGTTTGGGCCACACCACATGGCTTGTGGGACCCTAGTTCCCCAACCAAGGATCGAATCCCGGACCTTGGCAGTGAAAGCGCGGAGTCCCAACCACTGTACCACCAGGGAATTCCCAAGTATATAGTTTTAGACATTGAGAACATACAAAAGAAATATACTGTTTGTCTTCTATAGCATTCTAAATTTTAAATAGATGAGACAAACTGATATGAAAACACATGAGAAGAGTGCTAGCCGGGATATGATTAGGTGCCAGAGTGGGTGAGCCAGACACTGGGAGAGCCTAAGAGCAGAGCTTAGTTTTGGAAGAGCACCCACACTGGAGGGATGTGTGCCCGGAGCTGGGGTGGACACTCTGGGATGGGGAGCTGCACCTTCTTGATTCTGATTCTCTTCTCCTTTTTTATAGACAGAGGCACCTCTGCTCATCCGTCCATACCTTGCAGACATGACGCTTTCAGAAGTCCATGCAGTGATGACTGGAGGGTTTGCCACCATCTCAGGCACTGTCTTGGGAGCCTTCATATCCTTTGGGGTAAGCATAGTCTGTTTGATCACTCCTGGGTGAGCCCAAGTCTGGGTTCTGTAGATGCTCATTCCTAAGTCTGGCCTTACAGATTGACGCATCATCCTTGATTTCTGCCTCTGTGATGGCTGCCCCTTCTGCTCTTGCTTTGTCAAAGCTGGTATATCCAGAAGTGGAGGAGTCCAAGTTCAAGAATAAGGAGGGGGTAAAATTGCCCCATGGGTGAGTCCAATGAGGCATATAATTTGGGAGATGGTGAGGTCAGGTGCAGAGTCAAGAGTGGTGCTATGGTGGCAGAGGCTTCAAGTCTTCTGGAGAAGAAATAATATGATTCCATATCCCCTCTTGTCTACCTCTGCCTTTAGATAATCATGTTGATTTTTTTCTTTTGTTTAACCCTCCCACCTGCCTCTCTCTTCTGCATGCCATTATCCTCTGTCCTTTGTGTCAGTACCATTTCATGGCGATTAAATCTGATACTGCTTCAGTGTAATTTCCACAAAAAGGGTCACTAGGAACCCCCATCACCCCTCAAGCTGTTCTTGCACTCTCCTGTTGCACTTCTGCACTGCTGGGACACTGGGACAGCTCTTCTCTGAGGAGCCGAGATTACTCCAGACACCGTATTCTTCCCCTATGCCCAATAACCACAGGAAGGAGAAGAGTGTTCTGGAAGCTGCCAGCAATGGAGCCACAGATGCCATAGGCCTTGCTGCTAACATAGCAGCCAACCTGATTGCCTTTTTGGCCGTGTTGGCCTTCATCAACGCTGCCCTCTCCTGGCTAGGGGAACTGGTAGACATACAGGGGCTCACTTTTCAGGTAAAGGATTCCATTTGTTGGGCTGTCCCTCTAGGGTGTGTTTAAGTAGTCCTTGAATTGTGCATGTCCTCCTGACCCACAGTGCACTGAGGGAGCGTGGAGAGGAGAAGGGTGGAGGAGACTGAGTCAAGGCTCCAGAGAAGTCTTTGTCTCCTGACTGTCTCTTTCTCTCACCCAGATCATCTGCTCCTATATCCTAAGGCCCGTGGTTTTCATGATGGGTGTCGAGTGGGCAGACTGTCCGATGGTGGCTGAGATGGTGGGGATCAAGTTCTTCACGAATGAGTTTGTGGCCTATCAGCAACTGTCTCAGTACAAAAACAAACGTCTCTCTGGAGTGGAAGAGTGGATTGGAGGCGAGAAACAGTGGATTTCTGTAAGTGACAATCTAGAAAAGCATAAACAGTCCAGGCAGACAAAAAGTGTTACACTAAAGTTTAACACGCACAGATCCCTTTCCAGGATCCCAGGCCTGACCACAAAGCAAGGGTAACAGTATGCTTGGCTTCGGTGCCTGAGCTGCCCTGAAGTCTGTGTGCTAGTCCCCTACACTCTGACCCAAATTCTCTCTAGAATGTAATTACTGAGCCTTTACAGTTGGGGCAGTCCAAGGAGGATACTATTTCTGATAGTCTAAGGTCTCCTTCTTCATTTATAAGTTTAAATTGCTATAAACTGAGCTCCTTTTTTCTCTCCCTCTCTTTTCTCTCAATCATCCTCATTCCTAGGCCTTCTCCTAATTCATAGGCTTCAACAAGAAGAGCATTGGGTAAAGAGGCCATGGTGGTTCCATATCATTATCCCTATAATAACTCATGAAGCGATTATTTTCTGAGCATCCTTTCCATATTCCTTAGAGTAGCACACACAAGATTGGGGGTTCTAAGTACTCTGGAACGTCTATACGACGTTATACGTCGATACGAACGATTATACGACTGTGCACATAGGACTGAGTTTACTTATTTATTTTTGTTTTCCCTAGGTGAGAGCTGAAATCATTACAACATTTTCACTCTGTGGATTTGCCAATCTTAGTTCCATAGGAATCACACTGGGAGGCTTGAGTGAGTTAATTCATTTTCCCAGCTACCCAATATGCCAGCCAGTTCCCAGCATCTGTAGTGGGCAGTCCTGGTGCTTCAGTATGAGTTGAGACCAGATAGAGATGCTGATGTGAAATGGGCCTCTCAGGTGGCAGTTAATTTGGAGTTAAGGTAATCATGCTACCTGGCTATGCATGAAGCCCAGGCTGGGTTTGCAATCTCAACTTCTGTCATTTTTTTCCCTTTCAAATGGAAGCCCAAAAAACCAATTTTATTTTTATTTTCCCTATGAGGAAGACTATAATGATATTATTTTTATTTTGCCATTAAATGGACATAGTGCATATATAAGTAAAGGTATTTTGTTTTTTATTCAGTAGTGAAGGTACTTTCAGAAATTATGCTGCTCACCAGTTGACTTCACAGAATTAGGCATTGCACAAGGAATCAAAGGCCAAATAAAAGCAGCAGACACATATGGCAGATAGATAATTAGAGCAAGTGGTGTGAAGTGTTGGATTAAAAGCTACAGGTCACCAGGTGTGGGAGGAGTGAGTATGTGAAGCATACATAGATACAATTAGATTGCTGAAAATCTTGCTGAATGGTGATGGCTGGAGGAAACAATATGAGGAAAATGGAATTGTCCTTGAAGGCAGGGGATTCCAAGAGTTTGGAAGATCCAAGTGAGAAATAAAGTGTAAGAAAAATACAGCTCAGTGTGTCCATTTTTTATGGCACTCATATTCTGGGCTAGAATCATTAAGTTGATTTACTTGGTAGCTGATCGAACAATTTAAAGGTGAAACAATTTCCTTTCAGTTTATCTTTTTCCCTTCTGTTAAACACTTGTCTGTATTCTAATTCTTTTTTAAAAAATATTTATTTATTTATTTTTGGCCGTGTTGGGTCTTCGTTGCCGCACATGGGCTTTCCCTAGTTGCAGTGAGCGGGGGCTACTCTTCGTTGTGGTGCGCGGGCTTCTCCTTTTGGTGGCTTCTCTTTGTTGCGGAGCATGGGCTGTAGGCGCCCGGGCTTCAGTAGTGTGGCTCCCGGGCTCTAGAGCGCAGGTTCAGTAGTTGTGGTGCACAGACTTAGTTGCTCCGCGACATGTGGGATCTTCCCGGACCAGGGCTCGAACCCGTGTCCCCTACATTGGCAGGCGGATTCTTAACCACTGTGCCACCAGGGAAGTCCCTGTATTCTAATTCTGATGCCTGATTACAATCTGATTGTGAGCTTGTCATCCAGTAGTGGGATATGCATCATGTGACTAAGGCTTAGGTGAATGTTGCCCTCCTTATTTCTCTGGCACAAAATAGCCCATCTAATTCTGTCCAGGTTAAGAATGCAGATTTCAGTTAGTGAACACCCAAGGCATTTGCACCTGTCTGGAGCAACCCAGGGCTTTGCTTAATTCAGATATATCTTGGGAATGTTCACAAAACCGCTAAATAGTTAGTGGTTCACACACTTCACACAATCCTTCACACAATCCTTGACCTGGGGAATGTCTAAGTTAGTGACCCCATAGGACTAATGAATATACACACTTCTTAGGGTACCACTGTCCAGCCTCTGGTGGTTGGTGGTAAGAATGCTATTCATCTGCTGCATTTTGATCCTCAGCATTCTTCTAATGGGGTTTCATGGGGTATGCCTAATTGCCTTGTGGGGAAGAGATTGAATTATTTTGTTGTGTTGTCCGCAGCATCAATGGTACCCCACCGGAAGAGTGACTTGTCCAAGGTTGTGGTCAGTGCCCTCTTCACAGGGGCCTGTGTATCCCTTATCAGCGCCTGTGTGGCAGGTAAGTGTCTCAGCTTAGTCTCAGAATATTGTTTTAACTCTCCATCTCACATATGCATAGAAAAGGCACCAAATCTACAGTGTTCTCAATTTATACCCAAAGAATTAAGAGCCTTAAGGAACATGTGTAAAATCTTCCGCTTAGCATCTCTGTCTCCTTTACCCAGGAATCCTCTATGTCCCCAGGGGAGCTGAAACTGACTGTGTCTCCTTCCTAAACACAAGTTTCACCAATCGAACCTATGAGATCTATGTGTGCTGCAGAGAGCTCTTTCGGAGGTGAGTGAGCACTGGGATCCCTGACCCCTTCTCCTTTATGCTCTCCTCCACTCAGGAATCTTCTGGGAGTGGGGAGAAGCAAGGTCTTGAGGGTAATCACACGGATGCTGAATAGAGCGTATAAGAAGGGAGACAGGTATTTGCGGTGGTCTAGATCTCCGTTTTTTCCTCTTATTAGATGCATACTCGCTATTAGCTCTAGCATGGACAAGTGACAGATTTTACCTGTATTGATGGGGCACTGAGAAGTGGAGGGTGAGGGGAAGTAAGGGAGGGTGGTTTCCCTGATCAGAAGTGATGTATTTATTGTAATTGGAACATAGATAAGTTGTAGGTGAAGACATGGCAATGGTCCTAAGTGGCTAAAAACTTATAGCCTTCTTCAGACAGAAATGAAGACTGAGAGTGGATAAAGTTGAATTGATAAAATCATGATGCATTCGGATAGTGTAAAAATGAACTTGTTTACCAATTTCTGGGATATTATTAGAATAGTTTTCTGATTCTGCATGTAAGGAGCTCAGAAGTCACCACTCCATCCTAACAACAAGAAAAAAAAACTGAACAGTCTGAAAAATCAATAACTCTCCTTGGATCTGTAAGAGACACAGGGCAAACTGCTGACCTGAAGACTGGAGAGACAGACAGGCAAACACATAGCTTACTGGAGCAGACTCATGAGCGGAAACTGCCACAGAATCCTGTGCTGGGGCAGGAAAACCTGAAACTAATTGCTGGAGCCTCAGTGAGGACAGGTCTGGATGTTAAAAACTCCAGGGGGACCCAGTTATAGGGGGTAACCCTACACTTTGGGGAGTTTTACCTCCAGGAGCTAGACCAAGTCCTCACAGTAAATATCAGACAAAAACCCCCTCATTCTTCTGGCAGGGGGAGGGGAAAAGGAGCCATTTTGAAATACACCAGAGCACTCTGTTTTTTTAAACAAGGCCTGCTCTCAGGAGAAACTAGTTAACCAGAGCCTAACCAGCTGGGGTAGTATCAGAGCCTACCTGACCTGGAAGAAGGGAAATACCCAACTAAAGCTCACTCTAGCCATCCCATCCCCCTTAAAGGGGGAGGAAAAACTGAGAAACACTTGTGAAGTTCACAGTGCAGAGGCACAGGCTCGCTAAAAGCCTGAGACCTAATCATAGGACTACAGAATGCTTCCCCTCCCCCACACCTCACCACCACATTACTAAGGCCTATTTACAGCAGTTCCTTTTTTGGGTACATCATGTCCAGTTATCAAGAAGAAAGTACAAGGCCCGCTAAAGGGCAAAAAACACAATTTGAGGAGATAAAGCAAGCATCAAAACCAGACATGGCAAAGATTTCGATTTATCAGAGTGGGAATTTCAAGCAACTATGATTTATGTGCTAAGGGCTCTAATGGATAAAGTAGACAGCAAGCAAGAACAGATGGGCAATGTAAGTACAGAGATATAGGAATCCCAAGAAAGAACCAAAAAGAAATGCTACAGATCAAAAAACACTGTAACAGAAATAAAGAATGTCTTTGATGGCTTACTAGTAGACTAAACACATCTGAGGAAAGAACTCCTAGCTTGAAGATATATCAATAGAAGTCTTCAAAACTGAAAAGGAAAGAGAACAAAGACTGAAAAAAAAAAAAAAACCAGAATAGAGCATCCAAGGATTGTGGGACAAATACAAAACGTGTAACATACACATAATGTGAATACCAAGAGAAGAACAGAAGAAATATTTGAAACAATTATGACTGAGAATTTCTCCAAATTAGTGTCAGACACCAAACCACAGATCCAGGAAGCTCAGAGAACACCGAGCAGCATAAATGCCAAGAAGACTATACTTAAGCATATTTTGAAATTATAGAAAATCAAAGATAAAGAAAAAATACTGAAAGAAGTCAGTTGAAAAAAAAGAGAGTATATCATTAAGCTGAAAGAACTATTTACAGGACACACAAAATGAAAGATTTGAGGAACTAGAATGTTTGGTGCTTCAAAAGCAAAAGATGTGTGTATTAGTAGTGATATATGGGTGAATGAAGAGAGTTCTGAGAGATGAGGCTGAAAGATCTTATAAGGCCTTGTATGAAATGATAAGGAATTTAGACTTTGACTTATAGAATTCTTAACACTGGTATGTTTTTTCAAAAGATCATGCTGGTAGCCATTTGGATGTCAGGGAGATCAATAAACACATTGCTGTAATACTCCCAAGTAAGAGATGATGAGAGCTGATACTAAGTAGTTGTGAGAATGAAGATGCACTAGAACAAGGAGAATCAATAGGATTGGTTATTGAAGTGAAGGGCAGGATAAGGATGACTGTACCTTTTCCAGCTTGGGTAAGTGGGTCTGAGGGATGCCATTCATTCACTGACAGGAAGAGGACTAGTTCCAGGAATGAGAGTAAAGGGGAGAGATTATGGCTTAATTCAGGTGGATATGTTGACTTGGAGGTACCTGTGGGACCATCATGTTAAGCAACTCACAAACCAACTTGGGTCTGAAGTTCAGGAGAGAAAAAAGAACTGGAGATAGATTTGGAAGTTGTCATTAAGTAAATGATCTGTTCAGTATATAGGTAGATGTTTGGGTACCAGCTCCTTAACAGGTTACTATGGCAAGTTAACAGACATTACCCTCCTGTGTTTGGAGGTTTTCACCAGAGAAAGCAACCAACATCCTCTGAAAAAATAATCCTTTTGCTGTACTATTAAAGATGAATTATAAACTGGATAGATCATTGGTCTGGCATAGTTATGACTCCTATGTTCTTGGGGAAGTTCAATGGATGTCATTGTAAGCATAGTCTAAAGTAAATGGGTGAAGTGAAAATTGCTAATTTGTGTTTAATGATGAGTTGTCTTTACATCACTGAACTTCACTAAAAAATTAGTAGAATACTCTTTCCTGGTCATTTCTGCCTTCAAAACGGAAACTGACTTTTTGCCTAAAGTCACATACTAAGCATCATTAGTATCTAGAATCTGAAAGAGATAATGTTTTTGTCCAATTCATTCATGCTAAATATATTTGGAGTGACTCCAGACCAAGATAACAACAAAGGAGGCTTAAATTTCCCTCTTCCTATGGATGCACCAAATGTACAGCTATACATGGAGTAATTCCCTCTAAGCAAAATCCAGAAACTAGCTGAATGACTCCTACAACTGAGAAAATACCCACATTGAATTGGGTAGGAAAGACTGAGAAACAGTCTCATCATAAAACCCACCCCTGGCACAGCACCATATAATGGAAGGGAACTCCCAACTCTAAGCTTATCCCTAAGCAGTGAAGGGTTTAGACTGAACATCTAGTGCCCCAATTTTTAAGACGGAACTGTGCCTACCTCCCCACCACCCCCCGCCTGCCCCACAAGGCTCAGTATAGAGGAAGCAGTCAAAAATGTCCATCTCCCACTCTTTCCCTGGAAGGGGTTTGACTGCATACTTTCCAGCTGGTGCCTGAGGGTACAACTTCTAATCAGCCTGCATCTAGGTGCTGGCTGCAATTCTCCTCTTTGGGACACTAAAGAGACCCACACTGAGACACATTATAATTAAACTGTCAAAACTAAGACAAAGAAAGCATAGATAAAGGCAGCAAGAGAAAAGCAACTTGTTATATACAAGGGAGCTCCCATAAGACTATCAGCAGGTTTTTCTGCAGAAACCTTACAGTCCAGAAAAAAAGTGGGATGATATATTAAAAAGAAAAAAACTACCAACCAATGCTTGGTAATGCTTTACCTGGCAAAGTTGTCCTTCAGAATTGAAGGAGAGAGAGTTTTTCAGACAAGCAGAGGTAGCTATACTTATATCAGACAAAATAGAATTTAAGCCAAAACAGTAATGAGAAACAAAGAAGGTCATTATATAGTGATAAAGGGGTCAATTCATCAAGAGGATGTAGTAACTGTAAATTTTTATGCACCCAATATGGAGCACCTAAATATATAAAGCAAATATTAACAGATCTGAAGAGACAACAATACAATAATTGTAGAGGACTTCAGCATTCCACTTTCAACAACAGATAGATCATTCAGGCAGAAAATCAATAAGGAAACATTGGACTTAAACTACATGTTAGACCAGATGGACCTGACAACATTTACAGAACAGTCCATCCAACAACAGCAGAATACACATTCTTCTCAAGTACACATGGAAATTATCTGATAGATTATATGTTAGGCTACAAAGCAAGTCTTAATATATTTAAGAAGACTGAAATTATATCAAATGTCTTTTCTGACCACAATAGTATGAGACTAGAAATCAGTAACAAGAAAAAACCTGGTAAATTCACATATATGTGGACATTAAACAACATGCTCCTGAACAATGGGTCAAAAATGAAATCAAAAGAGAAATAAAATATCTTTACTCACCACCAGGAAAAATCTGTAACTGTGTGAGTTGATGGATGTTAACTAAACTTATTGTGGTAATCATCTCACAATATATACCTATATCAAGTCATTAAATTGTACACCTTATACAATGTTATATGTCAATAATATCTCAATAAAACTGGGGGAAAAAACTTGAAAAAATATCTTGAGACAAATGAAAATGGAAACACAATATACCAAAACTTAAGAGATGCAGCAAAAGCAGTTCAAAGAGGGGAGTTTATAGTGACAAACACCTACATTAAGAAAAAAAGAAAAATCTCAAACAACCTAATTTAACACCTCAAGAAAAAGAAAAACAAACTAAGTCCAAAGTTATAGAAGAAGGGAAATAACAAAGATCAGAGCAGAAACTAATGAAATAGAGACAAAAAAAGACAACAGAAAAGTTCAATGAAACTAAGAGCCATTTGTCTTAAAAGACAGACAAAATAGACATATGTTTAGCTAAGCTAAGAAGAAGAGAGAGGAGACTCAAAGAAATGAAAAAGGAGGTATTACAATTAATAACACAGAAATACTAAGGATTTTGAGAAACTGCTATGGAAAATTATATCCCAACAAATTAGATAACATAGAAGAAATGGATAAATTCCTAGAAATATACAACTGACTAAGACTGAATCATGAAGAAATAGAAAATCTGAACAGAATGATTACTAGTAAGGAGATTGAATCAGTAATCAAAAACCTCCCAACAAAAAAAGCCCAGGACTAGACAGGTTCACTGGTGAATTCTTCCAAACAATTAAAGAATAATTAATACCAATCTTCTCAAACTTTTCAAAAAAACATAAAAGGAGTGAACACTTCCAAATTCATTTTATGAGGCCAGAATTACCTGTTGCCAAAGCCAGACAGGGACACTATAAGAAAAAATTACAGACCAGTATTCCTGATGAACATAGATGCAAAAATCCTCAACAAAAATTAGCAAACCAAATTCAACAGTACATTAAAAAGGTCATACACCATGATCAAGTGAGATTTATTCCTGGGATGCAAGGATGGCTCAACATACACAAATCAATAAATGTGATATACCACTGTAACAAAATGAAAGATAAAAACCATATAATCATTTCAATAGATGCAGAAAAAGCATTTGACAAAATTCAACATCCTTACATGATAAAACTCTCAACAAATTGGATGTAGAAGGAATGTATCTCAACATAATAAAGGCCATATATGACAAGCCCACAGCTAACATCATACTGAATCGTGAAAAGCTGAACACTTTTCCTCTAAGATCAGGAATAAGACAAGAATTACCACACTCACCACTTTTAATCAACGTAGTATCGGAAATCATAGCCAGAGCAATTAGCCAAGAAAAAGAAATAAAAGGCACCCAAATCAGAAAAGAAGTAAAACTGTCTGTGTCTGCAGATGACATGATCTTATACACAGAAAATCCTAAAGGCTCCACCAAAAAACTGTTAGCACTGATAAACAAATTCAGTAAGTTGCAGGATACAAAATAAACATACAAAAATCATTTGTGTTTCTATACAATAACAATGAACTATTGGAAAGAGAAATTAATGAAACAATCCCATTTACAATAGCATCAAAAAGAATAAAATACTTAGGAATAAATGTAATCAAGGAGAGGAAAGATCTGTACACTGAAAACTATAAAAAAATTGATGAAAAAGTGGAAGGGATAAATAAATGGAAATATACTCCACGTTTATGGATTAGAAGAATGAATATTATTAAAGTGTTCATACTACCTAAGGTGATCTACAGATTCAATGCAATCCCTATTAAAATTCCAATGGCATTTTTCATAGAAATAGAAAAAACAATTCTAAAATTCATATGGAACCACAAAAGACCCTGAATAGCCAAAGCAATCTTGAGAAAGAAGAACAAAGCTAAAGGCATCACACGTCTTGATTTTAAACTATATTACAAAGCTGTAGTAATCAAAACAGTATGGTACTGACTTAAAAATAAACACACAGATCAATCAAACAGAATAGAGAGTCCAGAAATAAACCCATGTTTTCAACAAAGGAGCCAAGAATATACAATGGGGGAAAGGGTAGTCTTTTCAGTAAATGGTATTAGCAAAACTGTATATCCACCTGTAGGAGAATGAAACTGGACTCCTGTCTTACACCATATACAAAAATCAACTCAAAACGGATTAAGGACTTTAACATAAGACCTGAAACCTTGAAAATCCTTGAAGAAAATGTAGGGAGTAAGCTCCTTGACATTGGTCTTGGCAACGATTTTTTGGACTTGAAACCAAAAGCAAAGACAACAAAAACAAAAATAAACAATTGGGGGACTTCTCTGGTGGCACAGTGGTTAAGAATCCTCCTGCCAATGCAGGGGACATGGGTTCGATCCCTGGTCCAGGAAGATCCCACATGCTGTGGAGCAACTAAGCCCATGAGCCACAACTACTGAGCCTGCACTCTAGAGCCCTCGAGCCGCAACTACTGAGCCCACACGTCGCAACTACTGAAGCCCGCGCGCCTAGAGCCCGTGCTCCGCGGCAGGAGAAGCCACCACAGTGAGAAGCCCATGTGCCACAACAAAGAGTAGCCCCTGCTTGCTGCAGTTAGAGAAAGCCTGCGCACAGCAACGAAGAACGAACACAGCCAAAAAATAATAAAAATTTTAAAAAGCAAAAAACAAAAAACAATTGGGACTTCATCAAACTAAAAAGCTTCTGCACAGCAAAAGAAACCATCAACAAAATGAAAAGTCAACCTACAGAATGGGAGAAAATATTTGCAAACCATATATCCAGTAAGGAATTAATATCCAAAATATACAAAGAACTTATACAGCTCAATAGCAAAAAATCCAAGTAATCCAATTTAAAAATGAGCAGAGGGTTCGAATAGACATTTTTCCAAAGAACTCAACCAAATCACCAACAGGTACATGAAAAGGTGCTCAATATCACTAACTAGCAAGGAAATACAAATAAAAACCTCAATGAGGTATCACCTTACACCTGTTAGGATGGCTGTCATAAAAAAGACAAGTGATAGCAAATGCTGGCAATGATGTGCAGAAAAGGAAACCTTTACACACTCTTAGTGGAAATGGAAATGGTACAGTCACTATGGAGGTTCCTGAAGAAATTAAAAATAGAACTACTACCATATGATCCAGCAATCTTACTTCTGGGTATATATCCAAAGGAAACAAAGTCACTATCTGTACTCCCATGTTCACTGCAGCATTATTAACAGTAGCCATGGTATGCAAACAACCTATGTGCCCACTAGCAGATGAATGGATAAAGAAAATGTTGTGTATGTATACAATGGAATGTTAGTCATCCTTACAAAAGAAGGAAATCCTGCTATTTGCAACAATGTGGATGAACAATTATACTAAGTGAAATAAGCCAGACAAAGGCAAATACTGCATGGTCTCACTTATATGCAGAATCCAAAAAAAAAACAACAACAAAAAGGAACTCATAGAATGGTGGTTGCCTAGGGCTGGGAAATAGGGGAGTAGGGCGAAGCTGGTGTAATAGTACAAACTTTCAGATATAAGATCAATAGGTTTGAGGACCTAATGTATAACATGGTGGCTATAGTTGATAATACTGTATTATATAATTGAGATTTGCTAAGAGAATAGAACTTAAGTGTTCTCACCAAAAAAAAAAAAAAAGTAAATATGTGAGGTGGTGGATGTGTTAACTCAGTGCTGGCAATCCTTTCACTGTATATGCATATGTCAAATCATCACGTTGTACACTCTCTATATATTACAATTTTGTTTGTCAATTATACCTCCATAAAACTGAAACACACATACATATGTACGTACACACCAAGCCTGAGCTGTTTTCCTTTTTCAAGAGGAATGTGGCTTTGGAGTACCATCTCACTATTTAGAATAAATTCAATTCTAAATCATTACAAGGCATAAATCTTGCTTCAGTGATGTTTGGACAGGCAATTCCCCAAAGGACTATGGTTATGAACTGGACAGAGAAGCAGACACATTGTATAGGATTTCTTGCTAGTACTATCTTGGGCATGAATGAGAAAATACGCTTAATTCTGTCCTATTTATTGGTTGGTCAAAAAGTTCCTTCAGTTTTGAAGTAAAAATAAAAGACACATTTTCCATTTTCACCAAGAACTTTATTTGAACAACGTATTCACCGTTTTGTTCCACTGCCTTCTGCCATTTTTCAGGCAGCTTCATAATTTCGTATTCCCAAAACTTGTAATCTTTTTGAGCAAAGAACGGTCCCAGGTGCCTTTTATAGTCTTCCAGGGAATTGAAATTTTTTCCATTAAGAGAATTTTGTAAAGACTGAAATGAATGGAAAGCCAAAGGTGCAATTGTCTGGTGAATACGGCGGATGAATCAGAAGTTCCCAGCCAAGCTGTAACAGTTTTTGCCTGGTCATCAAAGAAACATGTGGTCTTGCCGTACCCTAATGGAAGATTACGCATTTTCTGCTGACTAATTCTGGACGCTTTTCGTCGAGTGCTGCTTTCAATTGGTCTAATTGGGAGCAGTACTTGTTGCAATTAATTGTTTGGTTTTCCGGAAGGAGCTCATAATACAGGACTCCCTTCCAATCCCACCATATACACATCACCTTCTTTGGATGAAGACCAGCCTTTGATGTGGTTGGTAGTGGTTCATTTCGCTTGCCCCACAATCTCTTCCATTCCACATTACTGTACAGTATCCACTTTTCATCACCTGTCACAATTTGTTTTAAAAACAGAACGTTTTCATTACATTTAATTAGAGAATCGCATGCAGAAATACGGTAAAGAAGGTTTTTTTTCGCTTAACTTATGGGGAACCCAAACATCAAAGCAATTAACATAACCAAGCTGGGGCAAATGATTTTCAACGCTTGATTCGGATATTTTGAGTATGTCAGCTATCTCCCGCGTGGTATAACGTTGATTGTTCTCAATATCTCGATTTCATCACTATCAACTTCAACTGGTCTACCCAACCGTGGCGCATCATCCAGCGAGAAATCTCCAGCATGGAACTTCGCAAACCACTTTTGACACGTTTGGTCAGTCACAGCACCTTCTCCATACACTGCACAAATCGTTTTTTTTTGCATTTCAGTTGCATTTACCTTTCTTGAAATAATATGCTGAAATGTTGCTTTTTTCTTCCATCTTCAATATTAAAATGGCTACACAAAAATTCACCAATTTTGATAAGTTCTTTTTTTTAATTGCATGCTGATATGACAGCTGTCACAATACAATCTAATTCAATTGTTTCGAATGAAGTTAAAGACAACTAAGTGCTACTAGAGCCATCTTATGGAAAAAACCGAATGAACATTTTGGCCAGCCCAATATTAGGTCATTGTGATTGGATTCATTAATAAGTTTCTGTTTTTGTTTTCACCTGCTTGGTAGAACTTAATGATACATCTTGTTGCATTGTTTTTATCTGACCCACTATGTATCTCTCTGGCTTTTCATTTCAGTACCTCTCTGAATGGAACCAACCCTCCTTCTTTTCCTGGTCCCTGGGAAGATAAAGAGTTCAGTGCCATACCCCTTGCTAAATGCTGTGACCTCTACACCAATGCTGTCTGTGCCTAAAGCTGGTCCATTTCCGTAACAGTCCTGATCTGGATGGCTTTTTGATGGCAAAGTTATTTTCGTACTCAGAGTTCTCATTCTACAGCTAACTCACCTTGATCTTTAATAGTAAATGTAAAATATTCATTTTGGTTCACTGTATGTCAGTAATGAAAATTAGCCCTCGTTTTTCCATTATTTGGCTGAACCAAATAAGAAATTCCTTATGGGCTCTGTCTGAGCTTAGAGTTGAAATAATAAATATTACCATGTCAAAAAATGTCTTGCAAACCTTGCTTCTAGTTGCCATCTTAAAAATTATGTGATGTGTGCCAGAACTCTTCTATATATGTTCTGGTAAAACAAATATGGGATGCAGGCACAGTCTGCCTTGGAGTTTGATGAGTGTCATTCCTCTCTGCCCCTTACTGAAAGAAGACGTATGCAGGCAAGTTATTCAAAATCTTGTACCAGTTTTCTTATCGTAACCTGGGAAGAATGATGTTTGCCCTGTTCACTTCAAGATTATAATAATCAAAGCAGTGTGTGGAAGTTCTTGGAAGATGTAAAGTGTGTTTCATGACTCTGTCCTAAAGATGCTACCAGAAAACTACTAGAGCTAATCAATGAATTTGGTAAAGTAGCAGGATACAAAATTAATGCACAGAATTCTCTTGCATTCCTATACACTAATGATGAAAAATCTGAAAGTGAAATTAAGAAAACACTCCCATTTACCATTGCAACAAAAAGAATAAAATATCTAGGAATAAACCTACCTAAGGAGACAAAAGACCTGTATGCAGAAAATCATAAGACACTGATGAAAGAAATTAAAGATGATACAAACAGATGGAGAGATATACCATGTTCTTGGATTGCAAGAATCAACATTGTGAAAATGACTCTACTACCCAAAGCAATCTACAGATTCAATGCAATCCCTATCAAACTACCACTGGCATTTTTCACAGAACTAGAACAAAAAATTTCACAATTTGTATGGAAACACAAAAGACCCCGAATAGCCAAAGCAATCTTGAGAACGAAAAATGGAGCTGGAGGAATCAGGCTCCCTGACTTCAGACTATACTACAAAGCTACAGTAATCAAGACAGAATGGTACTAGCACAGAAACAGAAATATAGATCAATGGAACAGGATAGAAAGCCCAGAGATAAACCCATGCACATATGGTCACCTTATCTTTGATAAAGGAGGCAAGAATATACAGTGGAGAAAAGACAGCCTCTTCAATAAGTGGTGCTGGGAAAATTGGACAGGTACATGTAAAAGAATGAAATTAGAACACCCCATAACACCATACACAAAAATAAACTCAAAATGGATTAAAGACCTAAATGTAAGGCCAGACACCATCAAACTCTTAGAGGAAAACATAGGCAGAACACTCTATGACATACATCACAGCAAGATGCTTTTTGACCCACCTCCTAGAGAAATGGAAATAAAAACAAAAATAAACAAATGGGACCTAATGAAACTTCAAAGCTTTTGCACAGCAAAGGAAACCATAAACAAGACGAAAAGACAACCCTCAGAATGGGAGAAAATATTTGCAAATGAAGCAACTGACAAAGGATTAATCTCCAAAATTTATAAGCAGCTCATGCAGCTCAATATGAAAAAAACAAACAACCCAATCCAAAAATGGGCAGAAGACCTAAATAGACATTTCTCCAAAGAAGGTATACAGATTGCCAACAGACACATGAAAGAATGCTCAACATCATTAATCATTAGAGAAATGCAAATCAAAACTACAATGAGATATCATCGCATACCGGTCAGAATGGCCATCATCAAAAAATCTACAAACAGTAAATGCTGGAGAGGGTGTGGAGAAGAGGGAACCTTCTTGCACTGTTGGTGGGAATGTAAATTGATATAGCCACTATGGAGAACAGTATGGAGGTTCCTTAAAAAACTAAAACTAGAACTACCATACGACCCAGCAATCCCACTACTGGGCATATACCCTGAGAAAACCATAATTCAAAAAGAGTCAATGTGCCAAAATGTTCATTGCAGCTCTATTTACAATAGCCAGGACATGGAAGCAACCTAAGTGTCCATCAACAGATGAATGGATAAAGAAGATGTGGCACATATATACAATGGAATATTACTCAGCCATAAAAAGGAACGAAACTTGAGTTATTTGTAGTGAGGTGGATGGACCTAGAGACTGTCAAACAGAGTGAAGTAAGTCAGAAAGAGGAAAAACAAATACCGTATGCTAACACATATATATGGAATCTAAAAAAAAAAAAAGGTCATGAAGAACCTAGGGGCAAGACGGGAATAAAAATGCAGACCTACTAGAGAATGGACTTGAGGATACGGGGAGGGGGAAGGGTAAGCTGGGACAAAGTGAGAGAGTGGCATGGACATATATACACTACCAAACGTAAAATAGATAGCTAGTGGGAAGCAGCCACATAGCACAGGGAGATCAGCTCGGTGCTTTGTGACCACCTAGAGGGGTGGGATAGGGAGGGTGGGAGGGAGGGAGATGCGAGAGGGAAGAGGTATGGGGACATATGTATATGTATAACTGATTCACTTTGTTATAAAGCAGAAGCTAACACACCATTGTAAAGCAATTATACTCCAATAAAGATGTTAAAAAATAATAATAATAAATAAATAAGTAAATAAATAAATACAAAGAAAAAGTGTTTCATGACTCTGTATGTGGAATCATTACTATACAAGTTATTGTAATATATAATTAACATATAATTGACAAATGCTTCACTTTATGTTGGCTGGAGTTACCCTGAAGTAGACCTTGGATGTTATCTGAATACTTTGGGAAGGATGCTGTTAGAGGTACCCATCTGAGAATGAAAGTTGCAGTTTAATGTCCTGTACTTATAGCTTATTGGGTTTCATTACATTTTTCTTTTTGTATGAAAACAATGTATCACAATGGGCATTTGGACAATTTAAACACTTGGATAAAATATATAATTGACAAAATTTAAAAAAAATTATGTGATGTTGGTGTGCTATAAATGTGATTTGGTATGTAATGTGTACTGAGGTGAAAAGCTGTATTTCTTGGAGTTCTGTGGATGAGCTGGGTTTATGGTACTAAAGGTACATAAGAAAGTTCCATGAGTATTTCATGATAAGATTTTTCTTGTTGCCACACATTCATAAACCTGAAAACTCTTTAACATCATTACACAGTAAACAGTTTTTCCTATATGCAAACTTATAAGGAATATCCGTTTCTTAGAGGCCCTTACTTCATTTTAGTATTCTGCTTTAGTGCCATATTTGCTTCAAGTTTACAATGACTCTTTTAAAAATGTGATTTTCAGCAGGGAGGGGGGACAGTTTTTCCTCCCAGAGGACATTTGACAATGTCTTGAGATATAATTAGTTGTCACAACTGGGGGAATGCTACTGACATCTTCGACGGAGTAGAGGCCAGAACTGCTGCTAAACATTCTACAATGCACGAGTCAGCCTCCACAACAAAGAATTCTCTAGCCCCAAATGTCAGCGGTGCTAAGGCTGAGATACTCTGATTGAAAATATTTAACATATTTCTTAATATCTAATATTATTTATAATATTAATAATATTATAGCCTTAAGGAAGAGTTTCAAAAGGATGTAGGAGTTCCTCAAAAAGTTAAAATTACCCCCTGGCCCCATAGTTCTATTCCTTGGTATACCCAAAAGAACTGAAAACAGGTATGCCAACGAGTACATGTACACGCATGACCATGGCAGCACTATTCACGGTAGTCAGAAGGTGGAAACAGTCCAAATGTTCATCAACGGCTGAACGGATAAACAAACTGTTATGTACATACAGTGGAATTCTATTCAGCCATAAAAAGCATGAAGTACTGATATATCCTACACAGAAGAACCTAGAAAACATTACGCTAAGTCAAAAAGCCAGACACAAAGGCTTATTATTGTATGATTCTATTTTGTATGATTCCCTTTATATGAAATATTCAGCATAGATAAATCCATAGAGACAGAATACAGATTGGTGGTTGCCAAGGGTAGGGGGGGAGGGGGAATAGGGAATTACTACTTAATGAGTATGCAGTTTTACTGTGGGATGATGGAAATGTTTTGGAACTAGATAGAAATGGTGGTTACACAACATTGTGAATGTACTAAATGTCACTGATTTGTTCACTTTCAAATGGTTAGTTTTATGTTATGTGAATTTCACCTCAGTAAATTTTATATATATGTAAAATTTATATATATAAATAAATATATATATATAATTTTATGTATATAGACTATTTGTATGTTCCCTTAGCTAATCTACCTTCTTCCATTTCACAATTATCTGAGCTCAGAACCTCTTGGTCTGGGCTTCCCTGGTGGCACAGTGGTTAAGAATCTGCCTGCCAATGCAGGGGACACGGGTTTGATCACTGGTCCGGGAAAATCCCACATGCCGCAGAGCAACCAAGCCCGTGCGCCACAACTACTGAGCCTGCGCTCTAGAGCCCGCGAGCCACAACTACTGAAGCCCATGTGCCACAACTACTGAAGCCTGTGCACCTAGAGCCCGTGCTCTGCAACAAGAGAAGCCACTGCAATAAGCCCACACACCACAGAGAAGAGGAGCCCCTGCTCGCCACAACTAGAGAAAGCCGTGCACAGCAATGAAGACCCAACGCAGCCAAAGATAAATAAATAAATATCTTTATACTTTAATAAATAAATAAATACCTTTAAATAAAGTTTATAAACTTTATTAAAGTTTATTAAATAAATAAATATATAACTTTAAGTGGCGAGGGGGTGGTGGTGTGATGAATTGGGAGATTGGGATTGACTATCCGTATAGTTATCTTATGGATAACTAATAAGAACCTGCTGTATAAAAAAATAAATAAATAAAATAAATAAATAACTTTATAAAAAAAAGAACCTCTTGGTCTTCCTTCCAGTCTCCTATCCCAACTTCTCTCCCTTATTTTCCAAACTTGAGGTAAAAGAAAACGAAGCCTCAATAAAGAAGCATGCTTCTTGTCCTGCACGCTGATTTTTACCCCAGCCTAGTTTCTTTCTGAGAGGCAGCTGAATGCAGTGGTTGGTGGTACTGGACAGTAGGCCAGATTACTTGGGTTCTGCTTTGAGCTCTGCCACTTATCCCAGAGGATCTTGGGCAAGTTCCTTAACATCTCTGTGCCTTGGCATCCTTGTCTGTAAAATGGGGTTAATGGGACCTACCTTATAGTTAACGGTTGTGAGGTTGTAAAGGGATCAAGAGTGTCCGCTCACTGTAAGCCCAATGTAAGGGTTAGCTACTATTATTACCATTTAAGGAGCTGAGTTCATAACCATCAATTTATTGAGTTATGTATGAAATTTAGTTCACACGAGGAAGGGTATGGGGCGGAGGGATCTTCTTATCTTCTTTCAGGGGAATGGGCTGGCTTTCTAACTCTGTCTCCTATTTCAAGCAAATCTGGTCTAAACTCTCACACTTAGAGGGCCGCCCTGTAACAGCCGGAAGCGTGACAACTCCATCACCAGCAGAACAGCCTCACAAGCGGGAGGAACGAACAGGGAAAGCTGAGCGTGATATGGGCAAACACAATGCTGCCTCCTGGGGCCAAGAGGCACTCGCAGGTGAGCACAGCAGAGACCAGTGTGGAAGTGGGTTGGGCTGGGCGGGGTGGGGCGGGGCTGGGCGGGCCCGGGTAGAGTTCGAAGTGCCTGGTCAACCCGGAGGGGAGGCGCAAGACAGGGACCAATGGCCCTCGGGCTCCGTCCTGGGGGCGGGGCAAACATGCAGATGCCCAGTTCTTGGAGACTCCATGGCGCACGCACTTGACTTCCACAAACAAGTCTCCCTGTTTCCATCCCTAATAAAGGAGTCTTAGGCAGAGAGAAGAGAGGAGCCTGAGGAAGAGAGGCCAAGAGAAAAGACTGGAGGACTAGGAAGGGGGCTGTGTTGGGATGTGGGAGCAGTAGTGGGAAATGTTGCAGGAAGGGGGACCCGCCCCCTTCCAGGGCCCGAGAGTGGGCTCTTGTCTAACACTCGGAAATGAATTGTCGGAGGAGACACACGTGCTGACAAAGCGAGAGACTTTATTGGGAAGGGGCACCCAGGTGGAGAGCAGTAGGGTAAGGGAACCCAGGAAGGACTGCTCTGCCACGTGGCTCGCAGTCTCGGGTTTTATGGTGATGGGATTAGTTTTCAGGTTGTCTCTGGCCAATCATTCTGACTCAGGGTCCTTCCTGGTGGCGCACAACCACTCAGCCAAGATGGATTCCGGCGAGGATTCTGGGAGGTTGGTAGGACCTGTGGACTGGCTTCTCCTCTCTCCTTTTGACCTTTCCCGAATTCTTCTGGTTGGTGGTGGCTTGTTAGTTCCGTGGTCCTTACCAGGACCTCCTGTCGTAAAATAACTCATGCAAATTGTTACTGTCTTTGCCTGGCCAGGGCAGGCGGTTTCAGTCAGTGTTTCCTCTAACGGAAGGGAGACTGTGGAAATGAAGAAAGGAGAGTGGCCGACTGGATCACTGAATGGGTAGAGTCTGTTCTTGCAAACATTACACCATAAAGCCTCTTTTGTGTATATTATTCCACAACCTGCAATTTTTGCTTATGTGTGTGGACATCTTTCTAGATCGGTACATGTAAACAGTTTGTGTTTGACTCCCACTTCTGACTCTCCTTTAGATGCCTGAACTACTCTTGGTGAAATTCTTTGGCTAAGCTATTGGTTGTCGGACATTTAAAAGGTTATCCCGCCTGTGGGAATAATTGACTTTCAAGATAGGAATAAAAAGATTAGGAGCCGGAAGATCTGGATTCAAAGTCCTGTCCTGAGTCCCTTTCAAGCCACGTGAAAGTTCTTAATAATTCGAAAGCTCAATTTCCACTTCTGCTGATAATTATAATAATGAAGATGATGATAATTATATCTACCTTATATCTACCTTATAAGTTGCTAGAAAATTTGACTTAATAATATATATGAAAAAAGTGCATTATGTAAATGGTAAGGTGTGCCAAAGCTATTCTTTTCACAAGTAGTTAAAGTGTACGGATTTTTTTTTCCCTTTGGGCTGTGCTGTGTGGCATGCAGGGTCTTAGTTCCCCGACCTGTGATCCAACCCGGGCCCCCTGCATTAGGAGCATGGAGTCTTAACTGCTGGACCACCAGGGAAGTCCCAAGATGTAAGGATCTTAAATAGAGAGCATTTGTTCCTTTATACATGAACATTTGCTTGGCACTTATCAAGTTCCTTGCAGTTGCTTAATGAGATTTGCGTGTCCCCTGCCCCAATTTAATCTGTACAACCATCCTTTAAGAAAGGTACTGTTATTATCCCAGTTTTCCACAGGAGGAAAGATAGGCTTAGAGAGATTAAGTTGCTCCCTAGAGTCACATACTAAGTGACAGAACCATGATTTGAGCCCAGGGAGTGTCTTAACTCCAAAAGCCTCTTAACCACTATGTCTGTTCTCCTTCTATCCCAGCCCTCCCTGCCTTCTTTCCTTCTCTAATCCAGTGCCTCAAGGCCGACCCCGTTTAACCCAAGTGATCTCATCAGCTTCTAAAGTATTTATTATTTGTGAACGACTTGTGTGCCAATCATATCCTGCTGTGTGGCATCTTTTGTATTTTTGTCTTATTTTGCAGTTTGTCTTATTGTTGTCTTCTATTGCAGTAAGTAGAAAAATGATTGTTATAAAAACTGGCAAGTACCTCAAAGACAGAATTGTCTTTATTTAACAAGTTACTTTTATCAGGTCTTTGAATATGGAGCTCCATGAGGGCAGAAACCAAGTCTGTTTTATTTATTACCAAAGCTCTAGGAGCTAGCACTGTGCCTAGCAAAACAAAACAAACCTGCAAGCAAAAAATGCATTTAATATTGTTGAGAAACAAAAAAGAGGAAACTCCAAGCGTTTTGTCCTAGACACCTGGGGGCAAAACAAAGCGAGAGAAAATGTCTGCTATATGAAAGAACATAGGCCTGGTACAAAGTAAGCTTTTAATCAGTATTAGTTATTATTGCTACATATGTATAATAGGTTTGGGGAGGGTATGGGTAGCAAGTAGAAAATGGGAAGGCAAAAGAAAGAAAAAATAGAGCAAACTGATGCTGGGCTAGTTTGTGAATAGATGGCCAGTGAGGACTTTTCAGGCAGAAATGGGCAAAGAGCATTTAAGAATAGGGATACTTAATATTTAACCCCACCAACTTTGCCCTCAAATCTTCAGTAAAAGTCTGCTCTCTATATGATCTGGTGCCGGTGGTATTTTGATGAATTCAAGAATCCAGGTGGTATCCAGTACAGATAGTATGGTATAGGCACTCCAGTCAACAGGAGTAAAATAGAGCCATAAATTATAAGGAGAGAAGTAAGGTGTCCAAGAAACCTCAGAAACATTGGGAACAATGCTGGTTTTTCTCATTTTATATAGGACGAGGGCTCAAGACCATTTCCATTAAATCGTAAAGGATGGGGAATTCTCCAGTAGGCGGGAGGACTTTTGAGATACCAAGACAGCTAAACCTTGAGTTACACTGCTGTGGTTATTCTCCGTAAGTTATGTTTATGTCATGTCCTCCCAGCTGGATTGTAAAATTTTGCAACTTGAAATGATGAGAAATGAGTTGAGTTTGTATGGCATTTTTCTATGTATGAATTTCTTTTTTTTACATGAGTTCATTGGAACTAACAAAACTATTTGTGGTATGTATGATGTCATCACTTTTCTCCTTTCTGTTTTAAAAATAAGGCAATTCATGCACAGAGAGTTTAAGTACACCTGCCCTTGGTTACAGAGCTAGCAAGGACCTAAGCCAGTGTGGTATAGTGAAAAGGATATAGTTTAATAAGGCTTTTCACTATTGGGTGAAATCTAGCTTTCCAATCTCTTTTATTTTTTTCTTCTCTTTTATAAAAATTGAGATATAGTTGATTTACAATATTATATTAGTTTCAGGTATACAACATAGTGATTCAAAATTTTTACACTTTATACTCCATTTATAGTTATTATAAAATATTGGCTATATTCCTTGTGCTGTACAATATATCCTTGCAGCTTATTCACTTTATACATAGTAGTTTGTACCTCCTAATCCCCTATCCCTATCTTGCCTCTCCCCCTCTCTCTCCCCCACTAGTTTACTCTCTGTATCTGTGAGTCTTTTTCTTCTTGTTATATTCACTAGTTTGTTTTATTTTTTAGATTCCACATGTAAGTGATAATATACAGTATTTGTCTTTCTCTGTCTGACTTATTTCACTAAGCATGATACCCTTCAGGTCCAGCCATGTTGTTGCACATGGCAAAATTTCATTCTTTTTTTTTTATAGCTGAGTAGTAGTTCATCCAGTCTCTTTCTTACCACTATCTCATGCTAACCATCCATGTACACAATCACCACAGAGATCTACCGACTTTCCCTAAGAAATCTACACCTCAGTGACTTTGAAAAAGTACCTAACCTCCGAGAGCCTCTATTCTCACAGTTATACTAACAAAGATAATAATGGCTTCATTAAAGGGTTGTTGTGGAAGTTAAATTTTTTAACTCTAAGGTGCTTGGAACACAGAAATGCTTAAGGAATGTTCTCTCCTTGATTCCTTGGCTTGCTTTCTTTTTCATATCTTTCAACTTAAAGTTCAATACTTTCTGCATAACTCTACCAAATATTTCTTATATTTCTCTGCAACTTTGATGGCACCTGGCTTCATGTCCTGTGCATGTCCCAACTCCTCCCCTGGGGCCAAAGGTAGTCTCAGAAGGATGGGGCAAAGGGCTGGGTTAGGTCTGGCTGGTAGTTGCTGAGGGTGGCCTGAGGCACTCCAACAGGAACCCCATGCCACGTTTAAGTCACAAGACCAAAGATAAGACTTGATGGAGCCAAATCTTTTCTCAGGGAATGCAGGTGATGTAGATCTGGGAACGGGGGCGACTAGGTCATCAAAGGGTTTCAAACAAGTACCAGATACTCATGACAAACACTTGTCATCAACAAGAAAAGCACGATTTATGAAATTAATTAGAAACCACCCGTGTTAACAGCTTATATTTTTCATTAGATAATAACTTTTACCAGTTTTTATTTTTAAAAACTCAACTCTTACATCCAGAAAAGAAAAGCATATTTTTTGAAAACCCCAAATGCACTTTTCAGTTTCAAGGCTCATATCTATCACATTTATCACATAGATTTACCTTGACTATAAAAATCCTTTCTGTATATTTTAAGCAGGAATCAAAACAGAATATTGAAGCCATTTTTAACACATAGAACAGCAATTTCTTTGCTGAAATCATATTTCCACTTGTCAAGAGCTGTTGTTCCCTCAAGGGAAGTACACATTATGTCTGTGGCACTGAGTGTCTCATACACAAAAAATGGAGGAGGGAGCCCTCTTTTCCATGGTGACAAGACTAAGGTTTGAATTATTCATTAAGTAAAGGATATTTATTTGTGATTAACCAAACTCAGAGGATGATGTAGGAAATTTCCCAAAGAAAATATTATCCTTCAGGTATTTGACATTTGAGGGCTCCTGTGTTCATGGTTTCAGAAGCAAATCTATGGCTCTGTGAAAGGGCGAATTAGCCTTCAGCTACATGGCTATGATTTACAGAACAAAAAACAATACCAATTTATTTCCTTAGTGGATTTCAGAGACAAGTTAAATGTTTAAAAGAATTTTTTAAGGTGGCTAAACAGTGAAAGGCAGTATTGCTAGTCATATTTTATAAAGGGAAGATACTCAGCTCCATCGCACAGCTGTTTGCTGCCTGGCCAGTGGCCACCACTCTTGTGAATTTGTTGCACATCCATTTGGCTGCTTGGCTATCCCCCGCTGTTGTGGACCACTGCCTATGGCATTGCTGAACCACTCAGATGAGTCTGGCTCTGTATCAGAGTGATGATTGGGTCCAGTGGTGCCTAACAAAGGCTTGTGGCGGGGGGGAGGGGGGAGGAGGATGCTTATAACAGTCATATCACATAACAATCACACACAAAATTTTCACTTAATTACTATTAATAATAATAGCTAACATTTGCTGAGTGCATACTAAATGCCAGGCACTGGGTATTACTTGACCGAGTCCTCACAAAAACACTATGAGGTAGCCTATAGTCGTGAAGTTATAGCCCCTGGTGCTATCTGGCCCCCACTGAGGGTCCTCCACAGGTAGTACTGACTGGGAGGAAGAACTGAAGCACCTGAAAATTGGCCAGAATGAACTGCCGAGGCTTTAGCTTCTCAAGAAGCTACCTGGGTGGGGAGGGGTAAGGCTGGGTAAAACAATCCAGAAGTGTAGGGGAGTTAAGTCTGGGAGTAGATAAAACTTAACCCATGAGAGACAGGAGACAGAAAGAAGCCAGCATTGCTCACTCTTTGTCCTGTGTGAAGGGCGGTTCTGAGAAGTAGTAGCTTCATAAGTACTTCCTGGAGCTGCCCTGGATGATCAAGCAGCCAGCTTTGTTTGCACTGAAGCTGTGGCCATCTTGGTAACACATCCGTTATGTTTGTTTTCACTTTTTCCCTACCTCACTTCCTTTTTCTCTCACACTTTCTTCCCTGGAATTTCACCCATCAACAACGCATTAGTACATTGTCTTCTGCTTCAAGTTTTGTTTTCTTAGGACTCTCTGTTAAAAAGCACTGGTACCAGGAGTGATCTTTAAGAACAGACCCTCAAAATGAGATTTTGGAGTTGAATAGCCCACCTATCTGAAGGCAATAGGAATGGTTTTCCTGATAGTAAGTGGGATAATAATTCCTGCTATGAAGTAGCATGGCATCACAGTTACTAAAGCTTTCATCTATAGTTAAGTGGGATGAGGTGCAGGTGGAAGATAAAGCACTGGGATACCAAGTGGATGCTGTACTTGATCGATATGGGAGAAAAGATAATGATAAGGATTGGGGAAGAGATTGGCTCCTTTTTTTTTGAAGTATAGTTGATTTTCAATGTTGTGCCAGTCTCTGCTGTACAGCAAAGTGACTCAGTTATACACATGGAGACATTCTTTTTATATATATATACTCTTTTCCACTATGGTTTATCCCAGGAGACTGGATACAGTTCCCTGTGCTATATAGTAGGACCTTGTTGTTTATCCATTCTAAATGTAATAGTTTGCATCTACCAACCCCAAACTCCCGAGACTGGTTGCTTTTGACAGCACTGGAAGCCTTGCAAAAAGAAAACAATAGTTTGAAGCAGCTAATTGCCGAGGTAAGAACACTATGGAAGCCAGAGGACTTCTCTGGCAGCCATAAAGGAGACGCCGATCTCTTGCAGAGCAAGTGAGGCACTGTAGAAAATTAGGTTCAGGATCCAGAGTGGCAGAGCTGCAAAAGAGATTGAATGCATAGCTTCAACAGGTCAAAGACTTTTCCAGATAGGAAAAATGTGAGACCTTAAGACCTGGACAAGAAATATTTGGGTGGATGAGAGCCTCAGAACCTTGACCTCCCAATTGTCCCTAAATCTTCTTGGCCTGAAGAAGCAGTCCATTTCCTCTTGACTAAAGAAAACAGTCTCCCTTTACCTGGAGACTGTACATGAATGAAATATTAATAGATTCATTGCAAGATGACTCTTGTTTTCCTCCATTGCCCTTTTTTGCTTCCAGTCTGATAACCAGTGCCAGAGCTCTGCACACCCTAACCAGGGAAGTACAGGTCCTGCTCCAGAAGGAATTCGCCTACATTCTAAAAGAATTATAGGACCTGAGAATATGTGAGGATCAGAATAATATAGGAAGGAACTCGACAAAAGTCATGCAGAGCCAAATTTGAAAAAACTTTAGTTCTAGGTAGAATAAAAGATCAAGATAATCTCTGATGTCATTTTCTCTTGGAAAATGAAGGTTGTAGGAAAATAACCCAGGAGTGAATCCCCACCTAAACTGTGTTTAAACCTGTAACATTTCATTAATTCCATCATTCTATAAACGGGTGTCTTAACTGACCTCCGAATGTATTCAGAAATTGGCAGTTTACAGGACCACTTTGGTAAGCCTCATGCATCAACTGATATGCACGGGACTTTCACTGTTTTGGTAGGAGTTTGGGGCAGGTGTGCCAGGGATGGAGAGTAGGAGAAAAATGAGATAACGAGGCAATAGATGAGTGTATGTATCAGCTAGAACCAATGATCTAGTTTTGAGGTTCTTTAGAAAGGTTTAGTTTTAGAAAGAGAAAAAGCTCCATATTCATGAAAAACTTTAAGAGACTCTGGGATTATTCACTATATTCCAAAACTCAGGGGGAAATGTAGCCATAGAGCTGGAGAACATGTTGTTTTTTCTGTCCTTTTCCCCTCTGCCTCTGTGTAGCCTTGGGACCCCAAAGGCTCCAGAAGACCATCATCACAAGTCTAAGTAATTACCATCAGTGGCTACTGCATCTAGAGGAAGGACATTCTCACAGAGGGCACTGGGAGTGGAAAATGAAGATTGTAGGAAAATAACCCAAGAGTGAATCCCCACCTAAACTGTGTTTAAACCTGTAACATGTCATTAATTCCATCATTCTATAGACGGGTGTCTTAACTGACCTCCGAATGTATTCAGAAGTTGGCAGTTTACAGGACAACTTTGGCAAGCCTCATGCATCAATAGAGGCATTAGATAGCCAAGCCTCTAAACAAGGTAGATGGAGCCAGAGAACTCAAGACACAACTACTCTGAAGTTCTGCTTCTATTTCTCTAATCCCAGGCAGTGTGGAGTAGAGGAAATAAGACCAGACTTTAGTCAGGTAGCCTGGGACTTTAAAACCTGGCTCTGCCACCTACTGGTGACGTCGATTTTGCTCATTAGAAAACTGCAGTAATAATACGTACCGGCAGGGTGGCTGTGAGGATGAGTAACATCCCATCTGTGCAGAACCTGGGAGGAGGTGCTGAAGAAGAGGTAACTTATTTTTCCTGTTTTAAAATTCACTTAGAAATACAAGTGTCATCTCAAAGTCTATTTTTCTTTCCAAAGCAATTACTCCCCCAGACCTGTCTTTTCATTAGTAGCTCTGTCATTCTTCCAGCCAGCCAGGCTGAAAACCTGTCATATTGGACTTCTCCTCATTCTTTATCTGCCTATTTTTAACCAGCCACAAGATCCTGCCCTTTTTCTTTCCTTCTTCTAGCATCCTTGTCTTATACTTCGGAATTCCCTACCTGGACAATTGCCATTGTCTTCTGGCTGGTCTCAGATACCACTTCACCAATGTCACTCCTTTGTGCCAAAATCTTCCATGGATCCTTATTAGCTATGGAATAAAGTCTCAGTTCCTTAGTATATATGAAAACCTTCCATAATCTGGCCATATGGTTGCCAGATTTAGCAAATAAAAATACATGGAGCCCAGTTAATTTTGAATTGTAGATAAACAACCAATTTTTTTGGTAAAAGTATGTCACATGCAATATTTGCGATGTATTTATAGTAGTAAATTTTTTGTTGTTCATCTGAAATTCAAATTTAACTGGGCATCGTATATTTTATCAGGCAAACCCACTTGGCCCTAACTTTTCTCTCTTTGGTCCTATATCTCAATACTCTCCATGAATCTAGGCTACTCATGGTCTGTCCTCAGGTCTCATGTTGCTCATGGCTTGTATTTTGGCCTCAGGTGCCCAAGGAGAATCAGAAAGATCTGATTTGGAACCTCTGCTTTCTTACTTACCAACCCTATGACTTTGGCAACTAATTTAACCTCCCGAACCTCAGATTTCTCATTACAAAATATGAGCCCTAATATTGACACATGAGGGAGTGATTGTGAGGATCAGACGAGCTGTGTAAAACCTGGAATCATGGGGTCTACTGTATGTATGCAGCATGTTAGTTCATTGCTGTTGTTGCTAGGATTTCTGTAAGAGCAGAACTTAGCTCTTCAGGTCCTCAGTTGTACTGCTGACCATGATTTGCAAGAAGCAGTGGGGTCTAGGTCACATTTGGAAGTTACAGAGGCTGGAGTGGATGTCAGAGTGATCTCTCCCGGGCACACTTGCCTTCCCACGTCATACCCTGAGCCCAGCAGTGGGACTGAAGCAAGCTGTGCAGCAGGGGGGACCTGGGGACAGAGAGCCACTCCCCTCCCCTCCCACTCCTCTACCCCACAAAACCTTCTCTCCTCACCTTACTCCCTCTCAACCTGTATCCCCTCACTCTCCTTGTCTGTTTATTGCCGAACGTCTTTTAAAGGTTCTCGCACTTGCTGTTTTCCGTTTCTACATATGAAGCTCAGTTGACACCCCAGTAACTCCTTTGCAACAGTTCTTTCAACCCTCTCCAGTCACCTCCTCATTGCCAAATTTGGTCTATTCTTTACTCCTGTATTTGGAACCGCTGACCACTCATCTTCCTGTGACCTCCGTGGCACTGACCTCTTCTGGTTCTCCTCCTACTTCTCCGATGGCTCCTTCTAAGTCTCTTCTGCCTGCTCCTTATGTATGACTCTTCCGAGCAGGATGGTGGTAGAGTATGGAAGCCTAGCATCTCCCTCCCCCAAGTCCACTGAAATAATCAGTAGAGCAGGGAGACGGGGGGAAATAATTTATCACTACTGAAAACTAAGGTTGGAATCATCTATAAACTAAAAATCTGGAGGCATTTCTTCTAGCAATAATGATGGGCTTGGATTAAAAAGAGCCAGTGAGGGTTTCCCTGGTGGCGCAGTGGTTAAGAATCCGCCTGCCAATACAGGAGATATGGGTTCGAGCCCTGGTCCAGGAAGATCCCACATGCCGTTGGGCAACTAAGCCCGTGTGCCACAACTACTGAGCCTGTGCTCTAGAGCCCGTGAGCCACAACTATTGAGCCTTCGTGCCACAACTGCTGAGCCCGTGTGCTACAGCTACTGAAGCCTGGGCACCTAGAGCCCGAGCTCCGCAACAAGAGAAGCCACCGCAATGAGAAGCCCGCGCACCGCAATGAAGAGTAGCCCCCGCTCGCCGCAACTAGAGAAAGCCTGCGCGCAGCAACGAAGACCCAACGCAGCCAAAATTTTTTTAAAAAATTTTAAAAAAGAGCCAGTGAGGGCTGAGAGCCACCCTCCTTCACGAGGGAGGATGACTCATCTAAGACTTCCTGGCTGCCTCCACCGTCACTCCCTGACTTGGAGAGGCAAGGGCAGCACTGTTCTGGCAGAGAGGAGGTGAGGCGGGTCGGGGTGGCGGGGCTGCTGAGAGGCCCAGCACCAGGAGCACCTCTGGCCTCTGTGGACCTCTGACACTGTGCTCCACTGCTAGCTTGCAAGGACTGGCTTGCAAGCAGTAAACAGAGACTGAGTGCTGTGTGTGTAGAGGTCTGGGGGTCCTTTTACAGAGCATCATGGCCCTGTGGCTTAGGCTTCCTCCTCACTCACAGCCTTGGCTGGTGACCTCAGTACTCATTACCTCCAGTTGCGCCCAGCCTCGCCTCCAGATTCAGTCCCAGACCATCTGCTCTTTGCCCACGCCCACCCTCTATGCCTCTCCCCTGCCTTCTCTTGTTTCCCAACTCCCATTTGGCCTTTGGACCAACCCGATCCTTTCTGAAAGGGATGACACTTCAGCTCAAGCACTTTAAAAAATGTATGGCTAAAGAGGCAGCACTATGGGCTGATTTTTTTTTTTAATTAATTAATTTATTTATTTTTGGTTGTGCTGGGTCTTTGTTGCTGCGTGCGGGCTTTCTCTAGTTGCAGCGAGCAGGGGCTACTCTTTGTTGTGGCGCACAGGCTTCTCATCGCAGTGGCTTCTCTTGTTGCGGAGCTCGGGCTCTAGGTGCCCAGGCTTCAGTAGCTGTAGCACACGGGCTCAGTAGTTGTGGCACGAAGGCTCAATAGTTGTGGCTCACGGGCTCTAGAGCGCAGGCTCAGTAGTTGTGGTGCACGGGCTTAGTTGCTCTGCGGCATGTGGAATCTTCCCGGACCAGGGCTCGAACCCGTGTCCCCTGCATTGGCAGGCGGATTCTTAACCACTGTGCCACCAGGGAAGTCCCTGGGCTGACTTTTAAATGCCCTCCTCCTTTATACTCTTCTCAGGAGGTAGAACACCAAACTCTTTGATACAATCTGGGCTCAAAAGAATATCCCTCAGACGAATATGATGCCACAGCAAAGTAATTTCAACAATTTTCTCACTTCAAGATATTTCCCCAAGGGCTCTCCCAGGTCATTAGGACACCATCTGGCTAGTAGTTTGATAAGGATAGATTGTGCTTTCCAAGATGAGGAAGTGAACTACAGCCAGCAGCAGAACAAAGAAATTTTACACCGTTTGAATTTCAAACAGTTTGTGAAAATGTAGCAGGTCTCTCTGGGGGGATAGCCAAATATAAAAGAAAGAAATCTTTGCCTCCCAGGAAATAAAATTCCATTGTTGAAGTTCTGCATGCAGTGAAGGAAAACTGGCAGTAAAAACAAACAAACAAAAAAACACCTTCCTTACCTGCCCAAGTTCAGGATCAACTGAAAGACAAAGGAGTTGGTTAGCTGGATATTTTTTATATGAGAGAACATCTGTCATTCTTTTTAAATCCCATTCCCTGTCCCCCGCCTCCCCCACCCCAGTCTTGTCTTCCCTTTCGTTTTCTTTCCTCCTGGGCACGAAGGCAGTGAGCTGGGGGCGGGGGTGGGGGTGAGCTGCGTGAGGTGGTGTGGCAGCTGCCCACCTGCACCCCAGGACACACACACTGAAGGGGAAAGGAAGGCCCTGTGCAGAGCATGTTGGTGTTGTGCCCACTGGTGCCCAAGAGCGAGGTGAGGAGACAAACAACAGCAGGGCTGGGAGGCTGTTTCCATTGAGCAAATAAGAAAATTCATTGAGCAAATAATTAAATATATTTGGGATTAGAGAGCCAGGTTTCTCACCATTGGAGAAGGGAAACATGGAAAGAGGCAAGGTTCAAAAGAACCCAGAGGTGTTGTAGTGGCTTTAGGAGTACTGGTATAAATTCATGGATATGTATATACATACATGCCTACTTATGTACATAGACCTCCTAGCTCTGTCCACTGAAATTAGTCTGGAAGCAATGACACTCTGGAAGCAGTGAGCACATCTAGTAGCCAGATCTTGGTTTCCAAATACCACCCTTCTCTAAAATGCCAGGACTCCTTGAAAAAATGGCTGATTCCAGGGCTGGGGCAGGGAACATACAAGGTGATCCTGGAATATCTTGTTCCAGATAGCAAGAAAATACTTACAGAATGATGGGGACATGTCAAAAGATCTTAGAAGCCCCTTGATGGAACTCCCATTGGCCAAACCTGGATCAATTTAAGCATGAAAATAATGATAGTAACTTACGATAATGAATGAATAAATGAATAGGAATTCATGAGTCCATACTAATATAAATAAATAAATGAAAGAGTAAATAAATAGGGAGGAGGGAAAGATCTTCTTTACAGTAGAATATCAAGTACTAAACGTAGCAGGAATGCTGGAAGTAGAAAATCACCATTTGGCAACGTTCATAGTAGTGGTTTATTGAGGTAAAGTTGTTAGTGAAGGCTAGGGCTATAACTGGAGGTTGATGGCATAATTTGGCAGCACATCTGCAGGAAGTACTAATCAACATTTACAAAGGTGAATGGGGACCTCACAGGAGAGAAAACTGCAGACGTCAACACCACCAGGTGACTAAGGTTAACATCACCAGTGGTGGGGTGGATTGACAACGCAGGCCCCATCTCTACCCTAGAAAGTGTCCAGCATCATTTCTGAGGAATCCCTGTCGAGAAAGCACAACTCCGGCGTGGTCAAGAAGAAACACCAAACTTATATTAAGGATCATTTCTCCAGAGTGTAAGGTCTGTATCCCTTAAAAGTGTCACAGACATGAGGTAAAACTGTTGAGGGTGTGAAAGGCAGGGAAAAAGGGAGAACAGTTTCTGGCCAGAGGAGACGGAAGAGACGTGACCCCAGTGGCAGCGTGTGTTCCTGTGAGGGATAGTTGCCAGAAAGGAGGAAGAGGCATTATTGGGAGAGTTGGGGAAATGTGAGTTGGGACAGGATGGGGGTGGGAGTCTGTGAACTAAATGATGGTGTTGTATCAATGTTGATTTCCTAACTGGGAGGGTTTTATGGTAGTTGAGTAGCAAAGGGTCCTTAATTTGGGGAAATACACACTGAAGTATTTAGGGGTGGTGGGGTATCATGGATGTAACTTGTTCTCAAAAGGCTCAGAAAACAACTAATTATATATATACATACAATACACATACAGAAGGAGCAAATGTGATCAAATGTAACACCCCCTGGGTGAGGGGTATGTGGATATTCTTTGTACTGTACTTGCAATTTTTCTGAAAGTTTGAAAATAAATTTATTTTCGATAAATAAAGTTAGTAATTTATCAATTTCAAAAAAATATCTTTAAATTAATTAAAAGAGAATGTCAGCTTTTTTTCTTTTCCTTTTTCGACTGATGAAAGCTAAGTTGAAGAATGCACAGCCCTTTTCCACCCAGGACAAATATCCAAGGACAACTTCAGGCCTCGCTCTGCAGGAACAGTCTCTTTAGTCTACAGACTAAAATATCTGCATCCCGAGATTAGGCTGGGTCCCAAAGAGGAGGAAGTGAGAGACTGAACCTCATATGCTGTGTCCCTTCTCCCAAGCTCACCACTCACACAAGTCTCCTCCCAGCATATCCCGAACACAAATACCCAAGGAGGAGTGAGGGAGGGAACCTCATTTAGCTGACGTCTCTCTACTTGGAAACACAAAGATTGAACATAAGTGTTATTCCTCAGCAGCCTTGTTTTGAGGAGCCTCCTGTTTTTCAGGTGTTGGTGGGTTGCCCCGTGGGCTCCTCGATTACCTTGGGGGGCATGAACCCTGCAGTTGCCCAGAAATTCCTCTGCTCCAGTCCCACCACCCACTGAGACCAAGTGTGCTGATCTCAGCACGGGTGTGAATGCTCTTGCAGCTGGTGCTGCTTCTTTGCTATCTGCATGTGCTGTCAACTCTCAGGCAAGTGACTCTGTGCCAGGTGTGGAGTCAGAACCACTTGGTGGTCTCCCCCAACCCAATTC
The DNA here is from genome assembly GCF_965194805.1 of Balaenoptera borealis. Classification (NCBI taxonomy): domain Eukaryota; kingdom Metazoa; phylum Chordata; class Mammalia; order Artiodactyla; family Balaenopteridae; genus Balaenoptera; species Balaenoptera borealis. The sequence goes on from NC_138866.1 coordinate 87,633,627, forward strand.
TCACCCTAGGAAGACCTACTATTTTCCTGTTTCTCAGCCCACTTGGGCACCCTCTCCCAGGAAGTTAACTGGCTTGGGCAATAGCTGAGCCTGTCTACTGCGCCTCCTGAGTCGTTTTGGGATGTTTCAGTCTGACCAGGAAGTCACTTCCATCTTTCTTTTTCCATCTGCATATGCTGGGCCACCAAGGTCTGGGATGGGAGTCCTCCCAGACCCCATCCGGGCCTCCCCCTTCCTTAGAAATGGTTTTCTTCCCTTTCTGTTCTGCCAGCCGTCTCCCCACTAACGTCCAGTCAGCACATTTTAAGGGGTCTTTTTTTTTCTTTTTTTAAAGTTTCATAGCATTCTCATTTTACAAATGAGGAAAGTGATGCTCAGAGAGGTTAAGATGCTTACCTAAGATCACCCAGCTGGGATGTGGTAGAGCCAGGACTTACACACACTCTAACTCCACAGGTGTGCCCTCCATCTCAATCAGCGAGGCCTTCAAGTTTCCACATTCACTGGTCTCCTGTCTCTTCTCCCACCACATCCCTCTGTCCTCCTGAGACTGCTGGTTAGTGCTCTCACTGGTGCGTTCATTCTTCCACCCACATCCATGCTATTTCCTAAGTCTGGAAGGACACTGTCTCATTCCCCATTTATAGAAATCTTACTCAGCTTTTAAAGCTTACTCAGCTCAAATATAAATTATCATATTAGTTAGAACTGCAGAAGACTCAGGAGGAATAATGCTGAAGTTAATAAAATCACAAGTGAACATGGACTTGTTTACCCAGTTCTACAATATTAAAGGAAGGGAATATGTGGTGGAGCTTCAAAAAGACATTTTGGGGGCGTGTAAGAGAGGATCACATGAAACGGTGAGTGGTAAACTAGTGGAACCTGTTATTCCACAGGTGATAAAGCTGGAAGATCAACAGCTGACATTTATTGAGCATTAACTCCACGCTGGTTCCAGGAGACTAAATGAGTAGCTTAGTGTTTAATTGGAGAGACATGTGCTTAAGTACACAATTACAACGCAATGTGCCATGTGCTGTCATTTGGTACCATGAGAGTGTTGAGTAGGTCTAAAGAAACCAGGGAAGGCTTTATAGGTGATGCTGCACTTACAGTTGAAGGAACAGGAATTTCTCAGGTAGATAAGTGGGAACAGGGAGTAAGAAAGACATTGTAGGCAGATTGAGCAGCAGTGTAAAAGCATGGCAACATGAGAGAGTTTGAAGGGTTTGTGTTTGATATTGCTAGAGCAGAGGTCAGTGTGAAACTTGCGCGTGTGTATGTGTGTGTGAGTGTGAGAGCGTCATGAAGTGTAGGTAGGTGAAAAGATTTCTTGGAAATAAAGCTGGGAAGGTGGTGTAAGGTCTTATCATGAAGGGTTGATGTGAAAAGTTAAGGAGTTTAGCTTTTTCCTCTGTAATTTTGAGTAGCTGCATGATCAGAGTTTCTTTTTGGAAAGATCATTCTTGGTTGCCATGTGGATGCTGAATAAGAAGAGATGGTTGAGTCTAGAGGTAGAGTTTCTAACGAGAAGGCTACTGCAGTAGTTCAAGTGGTGACGAGGGCTGGTGTGGTAGACACTGGGGTGCCCTGCCCAGATCTCCTTGCCCCGGGCTGGAGCCCCCAGCCCCGGCAGTGACTGTGGATGCTGATGGCTCACAGCTGCCTCTTTCTCCAGAGAATTACCCACCACTGACTGCAGCCACCTCACCCAGGAAGTTACGATGCCCCCACTTAACCACTACCTGTAGTCAATGACAGGCGGTGGATACAAGAGATTGGCTACTACTAATTAGAGGAGTGAGAAGGGAAGATGAGGAGAGGAAGGGAACTGGAATGTTCTCTAAATCTGGCTTGAGTCTTAAGGGGGGGCTGCTATTCATTTACTGAAATAGTTCTGGGGTGGGGGTAAGGGAGGAGATAGGCTAATTCCGTTTTGTGTTTGTTTGGTTTTTTTTTGGTCGCGCTGTACGGCATGTGGGATCTTAGTTCCACCTGCACCCCCTGCACCCCCAGAAGCGCAGAGTCCTAACCACTGGACCGCCAGGGAATTCCCCCATTTTGGACACTCTGGGTGGGAGATGCTGTGGGATACCCCGGGCATCCAGGTAGAGATGAAGAAGGCAGCTGGAGTTTAAAGTTCAGGATAGCAAATCAGAGTTGGAGACATAGATTTGGAACCAACAGCAAATAAGTGACAGTCACAATAGAGGTATTATGTTCTCAATCCTGGCTCCATGCAGGGAAAGTTACAAGATGCTCTCCTGTTGAATCTGTAGGTTAACATCAGGGAAGGCAATCTAGTTCTCCAATTTAGTCCTTTTGGTCCATTGTGAGAATTCTGAGCTGTACAATCTGGACATGGTCTTTTTTTTTTTTTTAATTCTTTTGTTCCTATTGTGGCTCTGTGTCATCATTAAGGCCAAATGTAGTAAAGAATAGTATAAAAATAACCGACTTTTGTTCACGAGTTGTAGTCACATCACTTATATATATTATGCCAAAATGAAAAAAAAATACAAGAGTGAAAAATGAAAAAAATGAAAAAAAATGAAAAAATGAAAAAAATACAAGAGTGTTTCTTACTCTCTTCTTTCAGAGCCAGAATTGACTGTTTGCTAAAGCTCCATAATGAAGGCCATTAGCATCCAGAATCTGAAGGAAGGACAAGTTTTACCCAATCAATTATACTAGACATTAAGCCTGAATTCTATCCTCTCTGCCCCAAAAGTAAAGAGCCCTGAGGATACCTAACTCAGCTTTTAGGATGGAGGCCACCGAAGAAATTACTTGGTAAAGCATGAACTAAGTTGCAGCAAAGGTTGGGAAGTGAGTTTCCCAACAGGGGCAGAGTTAAGTATGAAGCATGGGAGAAGAAAGGAAGGAACTAGTTCTCCTAACACATCCTATAGAGTTCCTTACTGGTATAATTTGAAGTATGAAAGAGAAAATACATTTTTTATTCACTTATTCACTGCTGAAGTCCTCACCTCCAGCTACTTAGCATAACATATTGATACAGTCTCGTTGCTCTGTGGTAATCTGAACCACTATGTATTCCTTTGCCTTTTCATGTCAGCACTTCTCTGAAGGGACCATCACTTTCCAGTCTCTAAGTGAAAAAGAGTTTAGGGTTTAAATAGGCCACTGTGAGACTGGTTCATTTCTTTACTATTCCTTATTCAAATTACCTTTTTGTTGGCAAAGTTAGTTGAGTTCCTGCTCTACAATCAACTTACCAAGATCTTTAATAGAAAATCTTAAATTTAGTCTGTTCACTGTATCCTAAAAATGAAAACTTACTGAACAATATTAGAAATTGACCATGGACCTTACCTGAACTTAGATTTGAAATAATAAATATTACCATAATATGGTAATAAATTCAATCAAATAAATTCTTAACATTTTTGTTCCAGGTAGTCAGTCTATAAATTATATGACGTGATGTGGTATACATGTGTTATGGTGAGTAATGGAATCATGGTGAACGAGACCATGTATTGCGACCTTAGTAAGCACCAGGTGCTGTGCATGTCTTATATGTATTCTTCAAAAACCTGGGCTGTAGGTACTATTGTTCCCTTTTTACAAATAAGGAAACAGGCTGAGTGATTAACTTGCTAATATGTGGTATAGCTGGGATTTGATCCCAGGAGATCTGACTCTAAAACCTGCTTGCCTAACTGATTAAGTACAAAAAAAAAGAATTACTAGATAGTGGCAGGGCCATGATTTTTTTTTTTTTTAACCACACCAAAGTTTCCATGTCTTAAGTCTAAGCCTCTTCATACTTATCACAAGTTCAGTTATCTATACTGTATATAAATAGCGCATGTATCTACTTCTCTACCTCAAGTTCAGTTCCTCCATTTGGTCATAAAACACTTTAGTTTCAAGAAAATTTTATATCTTAGGCTTCCCTGGTAAATTAGGAGTTAGGGAATGCTGACTTTACAGTTCTGACTGTAGCAGTAGATTTTGCTATGGCTACTGTGGAATAGGCAATTAGGCAAGGGTGAAAGTTGAGAAATACAGCTGGAAATCTGACCACCTGTGTTCTAGTTTTAGTTCACTTATTAAGCTATCACGGGCAAGATACTTAACCTCCCTGTAACTTAGTTTCCTCATTTGTAAAATGGAGATAATATGCATCTACCTTACAGAGAAATTAGCTAATTCTTATAAAGCGTCTATAATAGTGTCTGTGGCACAGTAAGTTTGGAGTGTTAGCTACTATTATCATCATGGAGCTCAGTCCATGGCTATGAATCAGTTTGTTGGACTTCTTTAAAAGTTGGGCCAACACACATGAACATGGAGACAATTTGGAGAGGAAGGGCAGGCTTTCTAATTCTGACTCGTCTCCTGTGTAAAGCAAATCTGGGTGCAGCTCTCCTCGCAAGGAAACAGGACCGTACTAAAACCACCCCCCCGGAGAACAGACTGAAAGGTTGGAAGAGGAACAACGAGCCTTGTCCGGACCTTGGCAGGCTGGACACGTCGGTTGGGTGGAAAGAGCTGCCAGTCCTGGGAGGCGCACCCTGGGGACCAATCGCTCTCGGACTGCGCCTTCAGGGGGCGGGAGAATCGGGACGTTCACGCGCGTTGGGCGGGGCCTCTGTGGCGCTCGCAATTCTGCCTTCAATCTTCCGTGGGTCGGCGGGTCGCGGTCGGCTGGAGCAAGGTGAGCGCGGGAAAGCAGCGTGTACGGGTGGTAAAGGAAAGAGGTAGGGGGCTACGACCGTTGAAAATGGGAAATAGGAAACGATGGGAAAGAAAAAGAGGGTGGGAGTTTGGGAGGGTCCGGAGAAATGGGGAGAGGGAGGGAGTGAGGGAGGGATGGGGACCGGGCGGCGTGGTGAGACCAACTGGACGCGGAAGGGAGAGTGCAGACGGGGCGTTGAAAGGGGAATGGGAAGAGTAGGATAACCCACCTTACGGAATGCCCTAGGAGTTCATTCCGAGTGAGGCAGTAAAGCAAAGCCTAGAAGAGAGCTGTCATATGATCACCAACCTAGCCACACTTTCTGCCGCACTCGGCATGCAAATTACCCGGTGAGTGCAGAAGTGCTGTCTGACCCTTTAAGACGAGGCTGATAATGGGACTTTTCCTAGGTTCCTTTGACTGGGACTGCCATTCTACTCAAAGCATTGGACTAACAGATCAACAGATTCGACCTCTAAGTCACTGCAAGATTACCCCTCACATCCTCTAGTTTTGAGAAAGGAGCATCTTTTCTTACCTCTTGCTTTACAGGATACCTGACACTTTGACTCCTCCGACACATTCTCTAACGTATACTCCCGGAAGACAGTTTCTACTGATTTATCTGCCACCTTTCTGAAAATTTTTCTTTCGTTGACTTTTATGTTAGACTATTTTCTGTACATCCTCCCAGCCCGCCGCCGCCTAAGAAACCCATCCTGATCGTGTAGACTTACAGACTGGTACGGCAGGTTTGGGACTTTTGAGATAATCAAGTGGGGACCCCTCATTTTTTAGGTAAAAACAAAACAAACAAAACAAAAACAAAAAACAAAAATAACAGAGACTCTGAAAGGTGAACGTGACATGTATTGCGACCTTAGTAAGCACCAGGTGCTGTGCATGTCTTATACGTATTCTTCAAAAACCTGGGCTGTAGGTACTATTGTTCCCTTTTTACAAATAAGGAAACAGGCTGAGTGATTAACTTGCTAATATGTGGTATAGCTGGGATTTGATCCCAGGAGATCTGACTCTAAAACCTGCCTGCCTAACTGATTAAGTACAAAAAAAAGAATTACTAGATAGTGGCAGGGCCATGATTTTTTTTTTTTTTAACCGCACCAAAGTTTCCATGTCTTAAGTCTAAGCCTCTTCATACTTATCACAAGTTCAGTTATCTATACTGTATATAAATGGCCCATGTATCTACTTTGCTACCTCAAGTTCAGTTCCTCCATTTGGTCATAAAACACTTTAGTTTCAAGAAAATTTTATATTTTAGGCTTCCCTGCTAAATTAGGAGTTAGGGAATGCTGACTTTACAGTTCTGACTGTAGCAGTAGATTTTGCTATGGCTACTGTGGAATAGGAAATTAGGCGAGGGTGAAAGTTGAGAAATAAAGCTGGAAATTATTGGAATGACAACTGCTGGCACTTCAGGGTTTAATCTATTAGGTTCCCTTCTACTCAAGGCCCTCAGGTTTTAGGAGTGGCTTAGGCAGGCTTTAAATGTATAAGTGTCCTCTTATACTGTAGCTACTAACTTCTATTTAAATTGAATATCATGAAGCTGGAGTTGTCCATCTTCCTATTACCATTTTTTCCTGCATGTGCAACTCTTGACGTGATGAGCAGTGCCATGATTTCTGGCATCTCTTGATATCATGCAGTAATCTCAAATCCTTATCACCTAGAATTTGTCCTTTTCGTACTATTCATTGCCTTTTTATAATTTGTTCTTTTTTCTATTTATAATTAGATAGCTTATTTTTTCAGGAGCAAACATCAGTCATGAAACAGCCATCCACCATTTTAATTCCCAGAAATTGGCATGAGATGTATATATATATATGTCCATATATATGCCATATAGATAAAAAATATATACCTTCTCTATATATATTAAAAATATATATTTGTTTTAAATTATATAATTTAAGTCCCAGAAATTGGCATTTTATACATAATTACATATATATACCATATTTTAAAATATATTAATATTATATATTAATATATATTAATATTATATATTTAAATATTATATATGTGTTATAATTATATAATACCTGAATTAATGTTTATTGTAAAAAATTAAAACAAGAGATGTATATAGAGTAAATGAGAAAATCCTTTTTTTTACCCTATCCTTGTATCCCACTTATTTTCCTGAAATAATCACTGTTAATAATTTGGTGTATTCCATATCGTCTGTACATTTACACAGGTGTGGGGGGGTGGGTATGTGCATACACATACACACAGAGGTTTTTAAAAACATAAATGAGACACTGTATCCAGCTAGGGTCTCAGTCAAGAGACAGAAACCACACATCAAATAGAGTAAGTTTGACATAGAGAATTATTAACTAGTAATAGGGAATTAACTACTAAGGGGTGAAGAGAACTCAAAGAATTCGATAGCCGATAAAGGGAGCAGCCACTTCCTCCAGGGTTGAGGCAAAGCATTCAAGGAAGGAAGGAATTTGGAAGAGGCCCTCTTTTCCTCCAAGACTGATAATTGGACTATATGGGAGAGTATGGGACGGTTTATGTCACTGGATGACAAAGTTTGCTGAGTTGCTGCCCACTGAAGGGCTGGCATGCAGGAAACTGGATGTGCTGGAATGCCGAGTTGGAGGGCTGATGAAACTCGCCAGGAAGCCACCACGATTCTGGGAAGCTGCTCACAGGGATGCTGAGGGAACTCAGTGGGAAGACACCCACAGGGGTGCTGTTGAAACTTGATGGTAGGCAAGCACCCAGGCACGGAGAAGCCTACCCGTTCCTCATCACAGTTCCTCCGGCGCCCTCTACTGGTAGAGGTTAAAATCATATCAGAGGGCAAAGGAAAAATGCTTAAAACGTCCAGGATCACAAAACAGGCAAAGAAGGGTAGATTTGGAGCTAAGGAGCAATAAACTACCTGGCACAGATTCACAACTTACTTTTTTTCACTTAACATCTTAGAGAATTCTCCATTTGATATATACAGCTGTATCTTATTCTTTTTAATGATTACATAATATTCCATGTGACTTAATTTCATTCCTTGATAGATATTTGGGTTATTTTCAGTTTTTCACTGCTGGGTGAGCATTCTTATACACATCACTTTGTGTATATGGCAACTATATCTTTAGGATTGATTTCTAGAAGTGGAATTGCTGGATCAAAGGATCTACATGTTTAAACCTTTATAAATATAATACAAATTGATTTTTCACCAGTTGTGCATGATAATGCTGCTTCAGTCAAACTTTTAACAAAATGGATATCATAAATGTTTTATTTTTTGCCAATCTAATGGGTAGAAATGATGTTGTTGTTTTAATTTGTATTTTCTTGATTCTTAATGAGATTAAGCATCTTTTCATATGTTTTTGGCCATTTGTTTTTCTCATTCTGCAAGCATTGTTTTTTTAAATTACAGAAGTAATTTTTATAATAATTCAGTGTCAAAGTATATAAAGTGAAAATGATAGTGGTTAACATGTAATGAGCATTAACTATGTGCCAGGCACTATTCTGCGGGCATATTAACTTAAGCACAGTCTGTCAATCATTACCACCTGAGGTAACCGCTGTTGACAGTTGTGTGTGTGGTCTTCTAGACTTTATTCTAGGCTAACACAAACATATGCATTTATAGAACTTGTTCCTTGGGACTTTTCATTTGCTTTGGTTTTACAAAAATGGAAACTCTTGTGCATATATTGCTCTACATTATGCTTTTTTTTCCCCACTTAGTTATGTTTTGGACCTCTTTCAAAGCCAATATGTAAAAATCTACCTCACCCTTTTATTTATTTATTTAAAAAATTTTTAAATTAATTAATTAATTTATTTTTGGCTGTGTTGGGTCTTCGTTTCTGTGCGAGGGCTTTCTCTAGTTGTGGCAAGCGGGGGCCACTCTTCATCGCGGTGTGCGGGCCTCTCACTATCGCGGCCTCTCTTGTTGCGGAGCACGGGCTCCAGACGCGCAGGCTCAGTAGTTGTGGCTCACGGGCCTAGTTGCTTCGCGGCATGTGGGATCTTCCCAGACCAGGGCTCGAACCCGTGTCCCCTGCATTAGCAGGCAGATTCTCAACCACTGCGCCACCAGGGAAGCCCTACCTCACCCTTTTAAATGTCTTCATAATATCTCATTGTATGGAAGTACCGTAAATTATCCTTTTCCATTCTGGTAGATATTCACTTTGATTCAATTTTTTTCTTTTGCTAAAAGAATCAGCGCTGCAATAAACCTTTGTATGCATACCTTTATACACTCATTAGGTTAACCTTTCAACACTATTTTCTGAGAATTAAAATGTTAGATTACTGCTTTGTGAATCCTCACATCTTCCAGTCTGTCCACTGTAGTTCAACTCATAGAGCTCCAATGCACATGTACTGTAGTATGTGTATATACTGTACAGTATATACACAATGTGTAGTTGTAATATAATCAAGGTTTCCTCACAAATTACTTAGATAGATGTAAGTTTTAAAGCTTGAATAGTCTCTGTAAGTTTTAAAGCTTGAATAGTCTCTGTTAGGTATTCAGTGTCTTCCTATCTTTTACTACGATATCCTGACCCTGACCGTAGGTCCTGATCCTCAGGGTATTAGTTTTTCTTTTCTAGTCTTCCCTGTATCCACTTTTAAACCATTCTGAGATATCTCTGTCAAATTCCCTTGTTCTCAGAAATGCAGGGTTCTTCCCTATCTCTATTCCCTCTAGGTTTCTTGCCCTTCAGTATCTTAGTGAGTCTTAGATAATCACTCGTCTCACCTATTCCACCAGCATTCCCAGAGCTCTGCCAATGAGAAGATCCTTGCATTTGCTTTTTTGGTGATTATGTACATTCTGCTCCCTTTTTTTGAGCTAAAAATGTTCATATCCATCATTGTTTCCAGGGTGAAATTCTCAGTTTTGTAATTCCTTGTTTTGATTTTCTTTGTATTTGTGTCACTATGCTTTTTTCTATCTTACTCCTAAGGCCTTTTTGGTGGGTCTTTCAGCATCTCCCCCTTTTTTTAATTGAGGTCAAATTCACATAATAAAATTAACCAGTTTAAAGTATACAAATCAGTGACATTTAGAACATTCACATTATCATTCAGTCACCACTTTTATCAAGTTCCAAAATATTTTCATTGACACCCCCCAAAAAGATAACCCCATACGCGTTAAGCAGTCATTCTTCACTCTTTCTTCCTCCAAGTTCCTGACAACTCCAGACTGTTTTCTATCTCTATGGATTTACTTATTCTGGGTATTTCACAGAAGTAAAATCATGTGATCTTTTTTGTCTGGCTTAAACTAAGCATAGTGTTTTCGAGGTTCCTCCACGTTGTATCATGTATCAGTGCTTCATTTCTCTTTATGGCTGAATAAAATTCCATTGTGCGTATGTGTGTACCATAACTTGTTTATCCATTCATCTGTTGACGGACATTTGGACTGTTTCCACCGTTCAGCTTTGTGAATAATGCTGCTGTGAACATTCATTTACATGTACTTGCTTGAGTCCCTGTTTTCAATTCCTCTGTATACAGTATACCTAGGGGTAGAATAGCTGGGTCGTATGGTAATCCTATGTTTAACTTTTTGAGGAACCACCAAATTGTTTTTTGCGGCAGGTGCACCATTTTACATTTCCGTCAGCAACGCATAAGGGTTCCAATTTCTCCAATCCTTTCCAACACTTATTTCCACTTTTCAAAAATAGTCATCCTAATGGACTTAAAGTGTTATCTCGTGGTTTTGATTTGCATTTCCTTAATGATTAATGATACTGAGCACCTTTTCATGTGCCTGTTGTCCATTGGTTAATTTTTTTAAACTAATTAATTTATTTATTTTTGCTGCGTTGGATCTTCATTGCTGCGTGCGGGCTTTCTCTCTTTGTGGTGAGTAGGGGCTACTCTTCGTTGCAGTGTGCGGGCTTCTCATTGGGGTGGCTTGTCTTTGTTGAGGAGCATGGGCTCTAGGCGTGCAGGCTTCAGTAGCTGTGGCACGCGGACTCAGTAGTTGTGGCTCGCAGGCTCTAGAGCGCAGGCTCAGTAGTTGTGCCCCACGGGCTTAGTTGTTCCACAGCATGTGGGATCTTCCCAGACCAGGGCTCGAATTCGTGTCCCCTGCATTAGCAGGCGGATTCTTAACCACTGCGTCACCAGGGAAATCCCAGTATAATTTGTTTGAAGACATGTCTATTCAAGTTATTTGCCCATTTTTACTTCGGGTTGTTTATCTTTTTGTTGTTGAGTTGTAAGAGTTCTTTATACATTCTGAATACTAGACTCTTTTTTTTTTTAATATTTATTTATTTGGTTGTGTCGCGTCTTAGTTGCAGCAGGTGGGCTCCTTAGTCACGGCTCAAGGGCTCCTTAGTTGCAGCATGCGGGCTCCTTAGTTGTGGCATGAGAACTCTTATTTGCGACATGCATGTGGGATCTAGTTTCCTGACCAGGGATTGAACCCAGGCCCCCTGCATTGGGAGTGTGGAGTCTTAACCACTGTGCCACCAGGGAAGCCCCTAGACTCTATATTAGTCATGTGATTTGCAAATATTTTCTCTTATTCTATGGGTTGTCTTTCTCATTTTCCTGATAATGTCCTTTGATGAACAAGTTTTCAATCTTGATAAAGTCTAATTTATTCATTTTTCTTTTGTTGCTTGTGCTTTTTGTGTCATATCTAAGAATCCATTCTGATTCCAAGGTCCTGAAGATTTACCCATATGTATCCTTCTAAGAGTTTTATAGTTTTATCTCTTATATTTAGGCTGTTGATCCATTTTGAGTTAATTTTGATATATCATATGAAGTAGGAGTGTGGGTATCCAGTTGTCCCAGCACCATTTATGGAAGAGACTATTCTTTCCTTGTCAAATAGTCTTGGCATGCTTGTTGAAAATCAATTGGCCATAGATGTATGGGTTTATTTCTGGACTCTCAGTTATATTCCATTGGTCTATATGTCTATCCTATGCCAGTACCACACTGTTCTAGGTTACCATAGCCATATAGTAAGTTTGGAAATTGGAGAGGGAGTCCTCCAACTTTGTTCTTCTTTCTCAGTATTGTTTTGGCTGATCAAGGTCCTTTGCATTTCGCTATGAATTTTAGAAGATTGGCTTTTCCATTTCTTTAAAAAACTTCTTCTTCTTCTTCTTCTTTTTTAGTATTGTCTCTTCCTCCCTCAGTTTATCCTTATAATTGATACCAAAGTTTCCTACGTTATCTTTCTTTTCACGCCTTTCTGATACCATTTCACTACCTAAAGCCTGATGGTAGGTCCCTGTTGCATTCTGGATCAAGAATAAGTTTGCTGTAGGCTCCCTCAACTTCTCTTTTATTCCACTCCTGCTGCTTTTTAAAATGTATAAATAAATAAGTCCTCAGGTTTAGTTATTAAAATATTTTTTCATCTACTCTGTGTCAAAATGAGTATTTCTTATATAAATAGTTCCTCAAATTTTGCTTTTTCCATAAAGCCTTCCCAGACTGATTATTGGGAGGAAAAAAAGCTAATTACCTCTCTTCTCCTAATGCATTTGGACATGAGATTCCTAAGTTGTACTTGCTCCAGTACCATTCCCAACTATGTTCACTCTTGCTTTAACAAAAATGCACTTAAAATCACAGTATTTAGTGTTGGAGGGAACCTTAGGAATATAATGCAGACTCCTAGTTAAAAGTGGTTGAATGAACACATTCATTTATCTCTGCTGCCTATCCAAAGTCTTCTAAAAGGAATAAGTTCAAAATGCATAAACCCACAAGACAAAGAACCTGGGTGAGCAGATGACAGCAACCACATTTTGGAAGAGTGGAAACTGACTTAGCAGAGTAGTAATTCACTAAGCTATTAGTGGGGAAGCCATAACAAGCCAATTTTTAGAACCCCCAGGAAAGATTAGGTGGTGGAGATACTAGATGTCTCTGAAAGGGGGAGTGTGAGTGAGACAAAAAAATAAGAGGCATAGCTGAGGACAGAGATACTGTAATGAAAATTAGAATCAAGTAAACCTCAGTATTGGATGGTGATATCTCAGCCCCCTTCTGCAACACAGCTCTGAGAACGCGGGCAACCAGGCTTGTTCCATGCCTTCCTTGACCCACAGGCAATTGGATAATTCCTCAGTGGGAAAACTTTCCAGCCCAAGAGGGGTAAAACCCTGCAGTCCTAATACGATCACCCTGCACTGACCGGCCCGGCCTTCTACCCTGCCTCACCCCTGCTGTTGGTCTCATTGCTCCTCACGGACAGCCAAGGCTCACCCTCAGACAATCCAGGAAAGCCCAGCATGAAAGACAGACACCAAAAGGAACTCAGAGGACCTTGAGGCAATGAAGCTGGCAGGGAAACTTGTTTTAAAAAATTCTATTTTCTGTCCTTGTTGATACCCTTGTTCCCCCAAAGAAAGAAGGCTTTAAAAAGGAGCTTTCAGAAGAAAAAAGACTCATAAATTGAAGATACTATAGTAGAAGTGAAAAATTCAACAGAAAGGAAGGAAAATAAGGTGAGGAGACCCCTGAGAACTGAAACCATCTGTACCCACACAGCTTATTGTTTGCATTTACAAGACTTACTATTCCACTCATCTCAAGTGTAACTTTATTATTACAGGGAACTTTTTCACAAGGCAATGACAGATGTAAATAATTTTGTTTATTCTGGGAATGTCCTTCCCCCAAACCCATTTAAATGCTGAGCTTACCAATAGATAGCATCAAGGAACAGTTTACTCCCCTAGACTCTTTGAATCTGCATCTCAAAATCCTTCCTTGCTGGGACCACCAACACTAAACTATTATTCTTGTCCAATCCTAATCAAGCCCTAGCATTGAAAGACCTGCCCTAAACCAGGTTGCAAAACCTCAGAAATAACTAAGCTTTGCCCTCCCCCCTCCAAGAGGCTAAGGCTCCGTCAAGTTAGTGCTGTCCCTTCCTTCAGTAAGAATAAACTCCGCTTTATTGTTTTTAAAAAAAATTATTTATTTTTATTTTTTAATAATATTTGGCTGCATTGGGTCTTTGTTGCTGTGTGCAGGCTTTCTCTAGTTGCGTCAAGTGGGGACTACTCTTCGTTGCAGTGCGCAGGCTTCTCATTGTGGTGGCTTCTCGTTGCGGAGCACGGGCTCTAGTCGCACGGGCTTCAGTAGTTGTGGCACGTGGACTCAGTAGTTGTGGCTCGCGGGCTCTAGAGCGCAGGCTCAGTAGTTGTGGTGCACGGGCTTAGTTGCTCCATGACATGTGGAATCTTCCCAGACCAGGGCTCGAACCCATGTCCCCTGCATTGGCAGGCAGATTCTTAAGTACTGCGCCATCAGGGAAGTCCCTCAGCTTTGTTTTGCCGAAGGTTGTTTTGGAGATATGTTGGTGGAGCCAGAAATATCGCCTCTATAAAAGTAGTACAAAAGAGAGAGGAGGAACATGGGAGAAAAAGGATAAGAAAGTTAAAAGCCAATTCAGGAGATCTAACATCCAAATTATAAGAATTCCCAAAAGAGAAAATGGGGAGAAAAATATCAATGAAATAATTCAAGAAAATGCCCTAGAACTGAAGGACATATGTTTCCAGAATAGAAGGTATGATGGATAAAAAGAGACTCATACCAAGGTTAAAATCATTGTTAAATTTCAGAAAAATTGAGACAATTAGTAGGCAGAGGGAAAAGTTCTTGGTTGCCTGCAGATTAATATTATTGCCCCCAGATGGCAGTAATGCCTCAAAAGGTCTAAGATTGTTTTGTTTTGTTTTCTTTATAAAATGTCATCTCTTTCCAAAGCATTAGGAAGAGGCAGGCTCTGTCTGGATTCTTTCAGAGCTCACTCTGATTTTTTCCTAAAAGACTCTGCTAAAAGATCACCGTACAATGAAGGAAGGAAGTAAAAAGACAGTTCTCTTTGAGGAATGGCTCATGTGGCTGTGAGGGAAAAAAGACTCTTAAGAGAATGGACTCTGAACCTTACTTGTCTGTGTGGACAGGAGGACTTCTATCATTCATTTATCCTCTCAAGTCTTATTGATGCCTACTGTATGCCAGGTACTGTGCTAGGCACCAGGAATACCCCCAGTAAAAAAAAATCAGAAGGGGTCTTTGTCTTCACGGAGCTTACATTCTGAGGGGAGAAATAGCCAATAAACAAGTTAAATCACATATGTATCTGAGGAATTTGATAGAGGTCAGGGTAGAAGCAAGCACACCAGCTTGGAAGCTAATGCAGTTGTCTGCGTGGGAGATATGCATGACTTGGGTTACAGTACTGGTAGGGGAGAGAGAAGTAAGCAAATTCAAGATGTACTGGAGGGTAGAGTTGACAGGACTTGGTCATGGTCTGGACTCGGTCATTGTCTAGAGCAGATGTGTTAACGTGTCCAGATAGAGCAAGTGGCTGGGAGGATGGGTTGCCATTTTCTCAGGTGCAGAAAGCGTGGAGAGAAAGAGGTTTTGGAGGAGGGGATGGTGGTTAGAATCAAGAATTCAGTGAGGAATATTAATTAAGTTAGTCTTTCTCCCCAGGCATTCACGTTCTGGTAGATGTCACTGATCCAGGCTAAGATGGGGTTTGCTTTGATTACTGCCCAAATAGGATGGCTTGGTCTGGCATATTTGTTTTAAATTGGCTCACAGTTAGTGTTCATTAAGTTAAAATTTGCTTTAACTCAGTCTCCCACGGAGCAAGAGCAAAATCAGCTGAAATTTGCTGGGTTTTTTTCCCTGAGGTCTGCATTTGAGAGTTAAAGAGCATGCCAGAGCACCTTTTACATTTTATTTTTTGTACTCTGTTCAGAAATGGCACACAATCTCAAAGACAAGAAGCTTCTAGAAAATGCAAGACCAGTTGTGTTGGTGGATCCTCGCTTTAGTATGTACAGGTAAGATCCTGAGTGTGATTCTGAGATGTCAGAGATGAAAATGTCTTCCATTGACTCTGAGGATGGAGACCTTTGTCTTATTTTGTCCCCAACGTAGTGCCTGATACAAATGTACCCAGTAAATATGTATTGAATTGAAGCCACTCCATCTGGATTTTTTTTCCAAGCCTCCAGACCCAAGTTAAACTCTCCATAGGACTTGAAATAGCTCATATTACCTGTTTCCCAAAAAGCTGTTACATGGGAGGAGGTGCCTCTCCAGACTCATCATGGCTTAGGACCACATCACCCGGTGTGTTAGGAAAAGACACATCTCCTTCCTTGTTCCTATAACCCCCCTCCATGGGAATATTTTGCCATCATCAACACAGTGTTAAGGCAGAATTTTAAAATCAACTTAACCCTGAACATCTGTGTTACCATTTGTAACCTGGAGGTTGAATAGTTCTGTACTGTGCCCATAGTCAACAGTTAGTTACCTCAGTCACCTTCTTTGATTCCCACCTTACATTCTCTTTACACCTTTGGGTTGTGCTTTTCTGAGGGTAAGAATTGTATATTTTATTTTTATATTTTTATTTTTTAATTAATTTTTATTGGAGTGTAGTTGATTTACAATGTTGTGTTAGTTTCTGCTGTGAATCAGTTATACATCTATCCACTCTTTTCTAGATTCTATTCCCATATAGGTAGAATCATATCTTTTTAAGCTTTATGCTTTCATACAATTTAGAACAGTGCTTTGTAGACTTGTGGGTGTGAAGGAGTAGCCTCGGAGAGCTTTAGCTTCCCCCACCGATTTGCATAAAACCCACAATGGCCCTCCAGAATCAGAATTCATATGTAAGAAGAAAAACGTTTGTAAATTATAAATAAGAGCATCTGTAGAAAACACGTTATTTTTATTGTTGTGTAATATGCATTGGAGGTAAAAACAGTGCGCTAACTACCCAAAAGCAGCACTCAGTTAAGACAAGTCCTCCAACTTCCCTTCCGGCCAGCTAGCTACCCCTGTTTCCCAGCTAAAAAATCTGACACTCCCACTGCTCAAGAGATTTATTAACAGCTGTTGTTTAAGAGAGGGAGCCAATGCCCGGCAGAGCATTCCCCTGTGAGCTGTCTCTCTCTCTGGGCTTTTCTTCTCCCTCTCCCATTAGGTTATGTTGTTTTTCTGCTGTGGACTGTATTTCGGATTTTCAGGAGTCCTTATTTATCTGTATGTGTGTGATTCTTGTTTTCCTGATCCAAAGCTTTTTATGTAATACACTTCTGGGGGAAGTGACATGTCTAAAGTCCTGTGAAAATTCCCCTTGAATGTCTGCCTGAAATGGTAAGGAAAAAGTTCCGCTGTTTCTGGAAGGCAGACTTTGTTATAAGTTCTTTCAAAGCAACGCAGATGTGGGATATTTAAACAAAGTGAAATTCTGGGAAGCTTTTTGTGTAGCAGATTTGGGGAGGGTAGTCTGGAAACATCATACTTACAGTTACACCTCAATCTAAATAATAAAATGTGTAAAGTAGTTTTCCTATATATTGTTTTCTCCCAATTCAGAAGACTATTCCGAGGCTCACGTTTTTCTCATAAAAATGATAACTGCTTGATAGACAGTATAATCAGTCAAAAAAACAAAATTAGAGGTTTAAATATTGAAAAGGAGGTGGCAAAATTGTTATTAGTTGCAGATGACATTATAACATACCTGGAAAACCTAAGGGAATCAACTTAAAAGTTATTAGAAATAATAGGAACATTCAATAAGGTAGCCATTACAAAATAAATGTACAAAAATCAATAATAGTCTTATATTCCAACGAAAACCAGCTCAAAACTATCATAGGTAAAATTATACTCACAAATCAAAACTATAATAACAGCAAACTCCTAACAGGAAGTATGCATGACCTAGATGAAGAAAAATATAAAACTTAATAGAGGATATAAAAAGGCTTGCTGAGAACACTCCATACTATAAATATATCCATTTCCCTTGCATTCATCTGTAGATTTAATGAAATCTCAACAAAAACTATAACTGATTTCTTGTTTTGGAACGTGACTTGATTTTCAGTTTCACTGAAAGAGTGACTGTGAAATTGATCAGCCAAAAAAAAGAAGTGTTGTATGGGAAGACTTAGCTCTGGTAGCCAACCTATAAGACAGACCCCAGTGATCACTGTCTGCCTCTTGGCTTTCATACCCTTGTGTATTCCCCTCCTATGTTGTACCAGGGTAGGGCTGCCAGATAAAATATAGAATTCTCAGTTAAATTTGAACTTCAGACAAACAATGCATAATTTTAAAATGTTGCACAGGGCATACTTACATAGGCATACCTTATTTTATTGTACTTTGCTTTATTGTACTTCACCGATACTGTGTTTTTTTACAAATTAAAGGTTTGTGATAACCCTGTGTTGAACAGTCCTGTTGGTGCCATTTTTCCAAGAGCATTTGCTCATATTGTGTCTCTGTGTCACATTTTGGTAATTCTCACAGTATTTCAAACTTTTTCATTTTTATTATACCTGTTATGGTGATCTGTGATCAGTGATCTTTGATGTTACTATTATAATTGTTCTGGGGCGCCACAAGCTGCACTTATATAAGATGGCAAACTTAGTTGATAAATGTGTGTGTTCTGACTGCTCTACCCAGCAGCTGTTCCCCCATCTCTCTCTCTGTCTCACTGGGCCTCCCTATTCCCTGAGACACAACAATATTGAAATTAGGCCAATCAATAACCCTACAATGGCCTCTGAGTGTTCAAGTGAAAGGAAGAGTTGCACATCTCTCACTTTAAATCAAAGGCTGGAAATGATTGAGCTTAGTGAGGAAGGCAGTCAAAAGCCCAGATAGACTTGAAAGCTAGGCCTCTTGCACCAAACAGTTAGCTAAGTTATGAATGCAAAGGAAAAGTTCGTGAAGGAAATTAAAAGTGTTACTGTAGTGAATACACAAATGATAAGAAAGCAAAACAGCCTTACTGATGATAAAGAGAAAGTTTTATTGGTCCAGATAGAAGATCAAACCAGCCACAATATTCCCTTCAGCCAAAGCCTAATCCAGAGCAAGGCCCTAACACTGTTCAATTCTGTGACGGCTGAGAGAGTGAGGAAGCTACAGAAGAAAAGTTTGAAGCCAGTCAAGGTTGGTTCATAAGGTTTAAGGAAAGAAGCTATCTCCAACATAAAAGTGCAAGGTAAAGCAGCAAGGGCTGATGTAGAAGCTGCAGCAAGTTATCCAGAAGATCTAGCTAAGCTAACTAATGAAGGTGGCTACACTAAGCAACAGAGTTCAATGTAGATGAAACAGCTTTATATTGGAAGAAGATGCTCTCTATGACTTTCATAGCTAGAGAGGAGAAGTCAATATCTGGCTTCAAAGATTCAAAGGACAAGCTGATTCTCTTGTTAGGGGCTAATGCAGCTGGTGACTTTAAGTTAAAGCCAATACTCATTTACCATTCTGAAAATCCTAGGGCCCTTAAGAATTATGCTAAATCTACTCTGCCTGTGCTGTGTAAATGGAACAACAAAGCCTGGATGGCATCACATCAGTTGACCACATGTTGTACTGAATATTTTGAGCCCACTGTTGAGACCTACTGCTCAGAACAAAAGATTCATTTCAAAATATTACTTTTATTGACAATGGACCCAGTCACCCAAGAGCTCTGATGGAGATGTACAACAAGATTCATGTATTTTTTTTGTTTTTTGTTTTGGCTGCGCCGAGTGGCATGTGAGATCTTAGTTCCCTGACCAGAGATCAAACCCGTGCCCTCTGTATTGGGAGCACTGAGTCTTAACCACTGGACCACGAGGGAAGTCCCTCATGTTGTTTTCATGCCTGCTAGCATAACATCCATTCTGCTGCCCATGGATCAAGGAGTAATTAACAGTTTCAAGTCTTATTATTTAAGAAACACATTTTGTAAGGTTATAGCTGCCATAGATAGTGATTCCTCTGATGGATCTGGGTAAACTAAATAGAAAGCTTTCTGGAAGGGATTCACCATTCTAGATGCCATTAAGAACATTTGTGGAGACACTGCTTTGGGAAAGATCCCCGGGTGTTCTCCTTACTAGCTGCAAGTAATAAATCAATCTTTCCTCCTCCCGAAAGGAAAAAAAAAAAAAAAAAGAACTTTCGTGATTCATGGGAAGAGTTCACTATATCAGTATCCATAGGAGTTTGGAAGAAGTTGATTCCAACCCTCATGGATGACTTTGAGGAGTTAAAGGCTTCAATAGATGTGGTAGCAAGAAATAGCAAGAGAACTAGAATTAGAAGTGGAGCCTGAAGATGTGACTGACTTGCTGCCATCTCATGATAAAACTTGAATGGATGAAGAGTTGTTTCTTATGGATGAACAAAGAAAGTGATTTCTTGAAATGGAATCTACTCCTGGTGAAGATGCTGTGAAGATTGTTGAAATGACCACAGAGGATTTAGAATACAGTAAGTCCCCTAAGTATGAACCTTCAAGTTGCGAACTTTCAAAGATGCGAACGTGAATTTGCATGTCCAATCATGTAAATAAGTTCACGTGTCTGGCGTACATTGTCACGTGCATGCATCCTCTACAAGTGGTTGTGCTTTTGTGTACTTTACAGTACTGTATAGAGTACAGTAGTACAGTATCTTTATTTCAAGCTGAGGATGTCCGGAAACAAGCGTAAAAGCAGCGGTGATGTAGCTGGTACTGCTAAGAAGCATCAAGCGATAACGATGTAAACAAACTGAAAATAATTGAGAGAGTGGAGAGAGGCAAAAAGATGGTAGCTGTCACTCATTATTATAACATGAATCGTTCCACCGTTGGCACAATTCTAAAGAACAAGGACAAGATCATGGAACATGTGAAGTCTGCTCTGCCAGTGATGTTGACAATAATATTGAAGAAGTGTGGACAAGTGATGGAGGAGATGGAGAAGCTTCTCAGTGTGTGGATGCAGGATCAGCATCAGCCTCGAGTCCTGCTCAGCTTAATGCTGATTCAAGAGAAAGCTAAAAGCCTTTGTGAAGACTTAAAGAAGAAGCACAGCAAATAATCAGAGGGCGCATCTTTTCATGCCAGCCATGGCAGGTTTCATTGGTTCAAAGCTAGAGCCAACCTTCACAATGTAAAGGTAAATGGCGAGAAACTGGGGAGGTCAAGATGGAGGAGTAGGAGGACATGGAGTTTGCGTCTCCTCACAACTAGGGCACCTACCAGGTACTGGTGGGGGACCTCGGACACCTAAGGGGACGGGAGGAACCCCCGAACAACCGGGTAGGATGTGGCGGGGGGGAGAAGTGGGGAGGAGAAGTGGAGGCGGGACAGGACCGGTGCCCCTGAGGGGTGGCTGGGGGAGGGGAGGGATTCCCACGCTCGGGAGGGGCCCACCCACGGTGTGATCAGTGGGAATGGAAAGGGACCCCTGAGGGATAGGAGGGAATGGGCCAGTGTTTCCCCCACCCATTTGGGCCCCAGGGAGCCTGCTGAGGTCCTGATCTTCTGCCCTCTGAGGCCCCCTCTGGCTGCACCCCATGCCAAAGCCCTGCCCCCCATGGCCAAGGCCTTTTCTGTTTGTTTGTTTTTTTTTTTTGCTGTTGTGGTTCTATTTTACCTTGCTGTTGTTGTTTCACTTATATTTTTATTTTTTCTAATAATTTTTTTTATTTTTCTAATTTTATTTTATTTTTTATTCTTTTTTATTGTTCTGCCCCCCCCCCTTTTGTTTTGGTCGAGCCAAGCAGCTTGCAGGATCTTGGCTCCCAGACTGGGGGTTGGGCCTGAGCTCCTGTGGTGGGAGGGCCGAGTCCAAACCACTGGACTAACAGAGAACTTCAGACCCCAGGGAATATTAATCGGGGTGAGGTCTCCTGGAGGTCCTCATCTTAGAACCAAGACCCGGCTCTACCCAACTGCCTGCAAACCCCAATGCTGGATGCCTCAGGCCAAACAGTCACTAAGACAGGAACACAGCCCCACCCATCAAAAAAAAAATGAGGTGACAAAAATATATGTTACAGATGAAGGAGCAAGGTGAAAACCTAGAAGACCAAATAAATGAAGAGGAAATAGGCAACCTACCTGAAAAAGAATTCAGAGTAATGATAGTAAAGGTGATCCAAAATCTCGGAAATAGAATGGAGGCACGGATTGAAAAAATACAAGAAATGTTTAACAAAGACCTAGAAGAACTAAAGAACAAACAGTGATGAACAACACAATAACTGAAATGAAAAATACTCTAGAAGGAATCAATAGGAGAATAACTGAGGCAGAACAACGAATAAGTGAGCTGGAAGATAGAATGGTGGAAATAACTGCTGAGGAGCAGAATGAAGAAAAAAGAATGGAAAGAATTGAGGACAGTCTCACTCTGGGACAACATTAAATGCACCAACATTCGAATTATAGGGGTCCCAGAAGAAGAAGAGAAAGAGAAAGGGTCTGAAAAAATATTTGAAGAGATTGTAGTCAAAAACTTCCCTAACATGGGAAAGGAAATAGCCACCCAATTCCAGGAAGCACAGAGAGTCCCATGCAGGATAAACCCTAGGAGAAACACACCAAGACACATATTAATCAAACTAACAAAAATTAAATTCAAAGAAAAAAATTAAAAGCAGCAAGGGAAAAGCAACAAATAACCTACAAGGGAATCCCCATAGGTTATTGCTGATTTTTCAGCAGAGACTCTGCAGGCCAGAAGGGAGTGGCAGGATATATTTAAAGTGATGAAAGGGAAAAACCTACAACCAAGATTACTCTACCCAGCAAAGATCTCATTAAGATTCAGTGGAGAAATCAAAGCTTTACAGACAAGCAAAAGCTAAGAGAATTCAGCACCACCAAACCAGCTTTGTAGCAAATGCTAAAGGAACTTCTCTAAGCAGGAAACACAAGAGAAGAAAAAGGCAGGGACTTCCCTGGTGGTCCAGTTGTTAAGAATCTGCCTTCCAATGCAGGGGATGCAGGTTTGGGCCCTGGTTGGGGAACTAAGATCCCACATGCTGCAGGGCAACTAAGCCAGCATGCTCTGGAGCCTGTGCACCACAACTAGAGAGAAGCCTGCACACTGCAAAGAAGAGCCTACGTGCCGCAACTGAAGACCCAATGCAGCCAGATAAATAAAATAAATATATATATAGATAGATAATATTAAAAAAGACCCACAAAAACAAACCCAAAACAAGAAAATGGTAATAGGAACATACATATCAATAATTACCTCGAATGTAAATGGGTTGACTGCTCCAACCAAAAGACACAGACTGGCTGAATGGATACAAAAACAAGACCCATATACATACTGTCTACAAGAGACCCACTTCAGACCTAGGGACACATACAGACTGAAAGTGAGGGGATGGAAAAAGATATTCCATGCAAATGGAAATCAAAAAAAAGCTGGAGTAGCAATACTCATATCAGATAAAATAGACTCTAAAATAAAGACTGTTACAAGAGATAAGAAAGGACACCACATAATGATCAAGGGATCAACCCAAGAAAAAGATATAACAATTATAAATATTTATGCACCCAACATAGGAGCACTTCAATACATAAGGCAAATGCTAACAGCCATAAAAGGGAAAATCGATAGTAACACAATAATAGTGGGGGACTTTAACACCCCACTTACACCAATGGACAGATCATCCAGACAGAAAATAAATAAGGAAACACAAGCTTTAAATGACACAGTAGACCAGATAGATTTAACTGATATTTACAGGACATTCCACCCAAAAGCAGCAGAATACAGTTGCTTCTCAAGCGCACACAGAACATTCTCCAGGATAGATCACATCTTGGGTCGTAAATCAAGCCTTGGAAAATTTAAGAAAACTGAAATCATATCAAGCATCTTTTCCGACCACAGTGCTATGAAATAAGAAATCAATTACAGGAAAAAACCTGTAAAAAACACAAATACATGGAGTATAAACAGTGCGCTGCTAAATAACCAAGAGATCACTGAAGAAATCAAAGAGGAAATTAAAAAAGTACATAGAAACACATGAAAATGAAAACTCAATGACCCAAAACCTATGGGATGCAGTAAAAGCAGTTCTAAGAGGGAAGTTTATAGCAATTCAATCTCACCTCAAGAAACAAGAAAAATCTCAAATAAACAATCTAACCCTACACCTAAAGGAATTAGAGAAAGAAGAACAAACAAAACCCAAAGTTAGCAGATGGAGAGAAATCATAAAGATCAGAGCAGAAATAAATGAAATAGAAACAAAAAAAAAAACAATAGCAAAGATCAATAAAACTAAAAGCTGGTTCTTTGAGAAGATAAACAAAATTGATAAACCATTAGCCAGACTCATCAAGAAAAAGAGGGAGAGGACTCAAATCAATAAAATTAGAAATGGAAAAGGAGACGTTACAACAGACACCACAGAAATACAAGGCATCCTAAGAGACTACTAGAAGCAAATCTATGCCAATAAAATGGACAACCTGGAAGAAATGGACAAATTCTTAGAAAGGTATAACCTTCCAAGACTGAACCAGGAAGAAATAGAAAATATGAACAGACCAATCACAAGTAATGAAATTGAAACTGTGATTTAAAATCTTCCAACAAAAAAAGTCCAGGACCAGATGGCTTCACAGGTGAATTCTATCAAACATTTAGAGAAGAGCTAACACCCATCCTTCTCAAACTCTTCCAAAAAATTGCAGAGGAAGGGACACTCCCAAACTCATTCTATGAGGCCACCATCACCCTGATACCAAAACCAGACAAAGATACTACAAAAAAAGAAAATTACAGACCAGTATCACTGATGAATATAGATGCAAAAATCCTCAACAAAATACTAGCAAACAGAATCCAACAACATATTAAAAGGATCATACATCATGATCAAGTGGGATTTATCCCAGGGATGCAAAGATTCTTCAATATATGCAAATCAATCAATGTGATACACCATGCTAACAAATTGAAGAATAAAAACCATATGATCATCTCAATAGATGCAGAAAAAGCTTTTGACAAAATTCAACACCCATTTATGATAAAAACTCTCCAGAAAGTGGGACAGAGGGAACCTACCTCAATGTAATAAAGGTCATATATGACAAACCCATAGCAAACATCATTCTCAATGGTGAAAAACTGAAAGCATTTCCTCTAAGATCAGGAACAAGACAAGGATGTCCACTCTCACCACTGTAATTCAACATAGTTTTGGTAGTCCTAGCCATGGCAATCAGAGAAGAAAAAGAAATAAAAGGAATCCAAATTGGAAAAGAAGAAGTAAAACTGTCACTATTTGCAGATGACATGATACTATACATAGAGAATCCTAAAGATGCCACCAGAAAACTACTAGAGCTAATCAATGAATTTGGTAAAGTTGCAGGATACAAAATTAATGCACAGAATTCTCTTGCATTCCTATACACTAATGATGAAAAATCTGAAAGAGAAATTATGGAAACACTCCCATTTACCATTGCAACAAAAAGAATAAAAAACCTAAGAATAAACCTACCTAGGGAGACAAAAGACCTGTATGCAGAAAACTATAAGACATTGATGAAAGAAATTAAAGATGATACCAACAGATGGAGAGATATACCATGTTCTTGGATTGGAAGAATCAATATTGTGAAAATGACTATACTACCCAAAGCAATCTACAGATTCAATGCCATCCTTATCAAATTGCCAATGGCGTTTTTTACAGAACTAGAACAAAAAATCTTAAAATTTGTATGGGGACACAAAAGACCCCGAATAGCCAAAGTGGTCTTGAGGGAAAAAAACAGAGCTGGAGGAATCAGACTCCCTGACTTCACACTATACTACAGAGCTACAGTAATCAAGACAACATGGTACTGGCACAAAAACAGAAATATAGATCAATGGAACAGGATAGAAAGCCCAGAGATAAACCCATGCACCTATGGTCACCTAATCTATGACAAAGGAGGCAAGGATATACAATGGAGAAAAGACAGCCTCTTCAATAAGTGGTGCTGGGAAAACTGGACAGCTACATGTAAACGAATGAAATTAGAACACTCCCTAACACCATGCACAAAAATAAACTCAAAATGGGTTAAAGACGTAAATGTAAGACCGGGCACTATAAAACTCTTAGAGGAAAACAGAGGAAGAACACTCTTTGACATAAATCACAGCAAGATCTTTTTTGACCCATTGCCTACAGAAATGGAAATAAAAACAAAAATAAACAAATGGGACCTAATGAAACTTAAAACCTTTTGCACAGCAAAGGAAACTATAAACAAGACGAAAAGACAACCCTCAGAATGGGAGAAAATATTTGCAAACGAATCAATGGACAGAGGATTAATCTCCAAAATATATTATCAGCTCATGCAGTTCAATATCAAAGAAACAAAACAACCCAATCCAAAACTGGGCAGAAGACCTAAATAGACATTTCTCCAAAGAAGACATACAGATGGCCAGGAAGCACATGAAAAGCTGCTCAGCATCACTAATTATCAGAGAAATGCAAATCAAAACTGCAATGAGGCATCACCTCACACTGGTCAGAATGGCCATCATCAAAAATCTACAAACAGTAAATGCTGGAGAGAGTGTGGAGAAAAGGGAACCCTCTTGCACTGTTGGTGGGAATGTAAATTGATACAGCCACTATGGAGAACAGTATGGAGGTTCCTTAAAAAACTAAAAATAGAATTACCATATGACTCAGCAGTCCCACTACTGGGCATATACCCAGAGAACACCGTAATTCAAAAAGACACATGCACCCCAGTGTTCATTGCAGCACTATTTACAATAGCCAGGTCATGGAAGCAATCTAAATGCCCATCAACAGATGAATGGATAGAGAAGATGTGGCACGTATATACAATGGAATATTACTCAGCCATAAAAAGGAACGAAATTGGGTCATTTGTAGAGATGTGGATGGACCTAGAATCTGTCATACAGAGTGAAGTAAATCAGAACTAGAAAAACAAATATCGTATATTACTGCATATATGTGGGATCAGAAAAATAGTACAGATGAACCTATTTCCAGGGCAGGAATAGAGATGCAGATGTAGAGAAAGGACATGTGGACACAGGGCGGGAAAGGGAGGGTGGGATGAATTGGGAGATTAGGTTTGACATAAATACACTACTGTGTGTAAAATAGATAGCTAGTGGGAACCTGCTATAAAGCACAGGGAGCTCAGTTTGGTGCTCTGTGATGACCTAGCTGGGTGGGATGGGGGGGTGTGGGAGGGAGGTCCAAGAGGGAGGGGATATATGTATACATATAGCTGATTCACTTCGTTATACAGCAGAAACTGACACAACATTGTAAAGCAATTTTACTCCAATTAAAAAAAAAAAGTATGTGGTTAAGTAGTGAATGCAGGTATGGTAGCTGCCCAGGAATTTCCGGAAACATTTTGAGAAATTATTGATGAAGGCACAGGTTTTCAGTGTGGATGAGACAGGGCTGTACTGGAAGAGGATGCCAGACCAAAATTATATCAGTAAGGAGGAAAAGTGGTTGCCAGGCTATAAAGCAGCAAAGGATAGGCTAACTCTGTTGTTTGGTGGCAATGCTGAAGCCTCTCTTAGTTTATCATTCAGCGAACCCAAGAGCCCTTAAAAACATAGTCAAGGGCTCTCTTCCTGTTGTGTGGAAGAGTAACCCCAAAGCCTGGATTACACAGGCCATTTTCTAGCACTGGTTTTTCCACCACTTTATCCCAGAGGTAGAGAAATATTGCTTGGAGAAGGACGTCCCATTCAACATTCTTTTGCTGCTCAACCGTGCTCTGGGCTACCCCCATTCATGGATGACTTTCATCCCAACGTCAAAGTAGTGCATCTGCCATCGAATACTATGTCACTCATCCAACCTATGGACCAGGGAGTTATAGTGACTTTCAGGAAATATTATTTACGTCACACTTTTCGTCAGGCAGTAAAGGCAAGTGACGAATCAGAAACAATCTTGCGACAATTTTGGAAGGCCTATAACATCTACAAGGCCATAAAAACCATTGATTTTGCTTGGTGTGAGGTTATGGCCGTCACCATGAATGGGGTTTGGAAGAACCTTTGTTCATGATTTTCGTGTATTTGAGAAGGTGGATGAGGAGTCCAAAGAGCTCTTCAGCAACTTAGTGACCCTCAGAGAGAAGGCGGAGCTAGATCTGCAAGAGGACGACTTCATTGAACTCCTGGCTGTGCAACACGAAGAGCATACTAGTGAAGACCTGGTGGAATTGGAGGCCCAGAGAAAGGACGAAGAGAGACAAGAGGAAGAAGAAGTAATTGAAGAACCGAAGAGATTCATGACGCAGGAAATGGCAAGGGGATTTTCTTTATTTGAGGAGGCACTGTTAGTTTTTAGGCACAGGACCCGAACGTAGAATGGTACACGAAGGTTGCAGCGGCCATTCAGGATGCAATCCAGTGCTACCATGTCATTTCTGACAAGAAAAAAAGAGCTACTACTCAGACATCACTGGATCGTTTTTTCAAGAGGATAGATAGAATTGAATCCAGCAAGGAACCAGAATCTGTGCTGACGGTGTCAGGCATGAGTGAAATTGCAGCTTGCCCTCCGTCTCCTATTGCTGGTGTTCCCACCACCTCTCCCTCCTCCAGTCAGTAACTCTTCTCGCCTGTTCACTCGATGCCAGCCCCTGTATGCCAGCTGTTGTACTATACTACTGTACTTTTCAAGGTACTGTACTGTAAGATTAAAAATGTTTTATTTTTCGTGTTTGTTTTTTATGTATTATTTGTGTGAAAAGTATTATAAACCTATTACAGTCCAGTACTATATAGCCAATTGTGTTAGTTGGGTATCTGGGCTAACTTTGTTGGACTTAATGAACAAATTGGACTTACAAACGCGCTCTCGGAACAGAACTCATTCGTATGTAGGGGACTTACTGTATTACATAAATTTAGTTGATAAAGCAGTACCAGTGTTTAAGAGGATTGACTCCAGTTTTGAAAGAAGTTCTGTGGGTAAAATGCTATCCAACAGCATTGCAGGCTACAGAGGAATCATTCGTGAAAGGAAGAGTCAGTCGATGTGGCAAACTTCGTGGTTGTCTTATTCTAAGAAACTGCCATAGCCACCCCAGCCTTCAGCAACCACCACCCTGATCAGTCAGCAGCCATCAACACCGAGGCAGGACCCTCACCAGCAAAGAAACTTACCACTCACTGAAGGCTCGGATGGTGGGTAACATATTTTAGTGATAAAGCATTTTTTAATTAAGATATGTGCATTGTTTTTTCAGACATAATGCTATTGCACACTTACTAGACTACATTATAGCTTAAACATAACTTTTACGTGCACTAGGAAACCAAAAATTCATGTGACTCACTTTATTGCGATATACTAAATTTTGATGTTTATCTGAAAATTATATTTAACTGAGAATGCTATAATTTTCTTTGTTAAATCTGGAACACTATTGATTTACAAATTCATTGGTCTGTGTGACCCGTAACATATGACAGAGGTAAGGATATGTCAGCTTCAAGATTAGGTTACAAAAGACAGACTTCTGCCTTGGACATACCCCCATCCCCTGGTCTCTCACCCTGGAGGATGCAAGCTGCCATATTGTGAGCAGCCCTGTGGAAAGACCTACGTGGCAAGGAACTAAAACCTCTGGCCAGCATCAAGTGAGGAACCAATCCCTGTCAACAACAACAATGTGGGTGAGCTTAGAAGTGGCTCCTTCAGCCCTGTCAAGCCTTGAGATGACTTCAGCCCCATCCTACACCTGGATAGCCACCTTGTGAGACTCTGAGGCAGAACCACCCAGCTAAGCTGCCC
Organism: Balaenoptera borealis; assembly: GCF_965194805.1. Classification (NCBI taxonomy): domain Eukaryota; kingdom Metazoa; phylum Chordata; class Mammalia; order Artiodactyla; family Balaenopteridae; genus Balaenoptera; species Balaenoptera borealis. The sequence goes on from NC_138866.1 coordinate 87,663,040, forward strand.
CCAGATTCCTTACAATTGTGTGAGGTAATGTTGTTTTATGATGCTGAATTTCAGGGGTTACTTGTTATGCAGCAGTAGATAACTAATACACTGACCCAACTGGATATTTAATCATGAAGCTATAATGCTTGAAACAATTTGGTATGTTATGTCAAGAAATCTGCACTTCAGTGGAATAGTATTGGGAGTCTAAAAATAGAATGTGTATATGGGAATTTTGTAAATGATACAGGCATTATTTCACATCAATTGTGGAAAAGATTAATTAGTAAATAAATTATGTTAGGATAGTTGCCTAGCCATTTAGAACCTTGCCAAAAATAAAGATGATCTCCTGTCTCTGGACAAGGCTTTTATTTTTTATATTATTATTATTTTTTAAAATATTTATTTATTTGGTTGTGCTGGGTCTTATTTCAGGCAGGTGGGATCCTTAGTTGCGGCTCGTGGGCTCTTTAGTTGTGGCATGAGAACTCTTAGTTGCGGTATGCATGTGGGATCTAGTTCCCTGGCCAGGGAGCGAACCTGGGCCCCTTGCATTGGGAGCACGGAGTCTTAGCCACTGTGCCACCAGGGAATTCCCTGGACAAGGCTTTTAAATGAAATGAAATGGAAATTTTAGGATACAAAAAAGCAAAAAACATTCAAACATTTTTAAAATTTTTCCTTTATTCTCTAAGACATTTCTAAGCAAAATTTTTGTGTTATTTGCATCGCATTTAGTCTCCTGCCAAAGGTGAGACTATCTCAAGTATTTGTGCAGTCCAGGGCCACCCAAGCTGACATGGCTTGCGTGGTCCTAGAGCTGGACAGCATTTGCTGGACAACCTACAGCCCAACTTCCCGGGCAGTATTGAGTGACAGCTTCAAGGAAGAGGGCAATAGGTTCTAATCCCTTTAATACCCCCACCAAGCAAATACTGTGGGCGCTTGGTGACAGTGTGTACTTAACTCTTATTCCTCACTTGAGGCAGTTTCAACATTGACATTCACACAACTTTGTAGCCTCATTCAAAGTACTAAGGGGCAAGTCTCTCTCAACTTTCTAATAGAAACATTAAATAGCAAGTAAGCATTAACAAAGAAAGATGTATGACTTCTCATGGACATTCTGCAAAACTGCATGTACTTTTTCCTTATTGATATATATGTATTTACTTTCTTGGAAAGGTCACACAAATCCTGGTAAAAATTACTTCATGATCATAATTTGTTAGCTTCATCTTCTTTCCAGAAGAAAAATGAAAAAAATATATACATCATAGTGTTAGAGACTTTGGCTAGAATTTCCCATAACATTAATTTTCTAAAAAAATTTAAATATAGGGTTTTTTTTTTTAAATACAGGAAAGCACAAAATGACCCATTACCCACAAAATGGCCCACTACCCAGATAACCAATTGACATTAAAAAAGTAAGGCATGAAAGGAAATTCAAATATTCCAACAACCTTTTAGAAAAACAAGGATACTACAGTTAATATATACTTGGTGATACAATGAATCCCAGTTTTAGAAAATGTGTGTGGTAGAGAATATATCTTAAAATTGATGAATTATGTTTTCTTTCCAACTTTTTTCCTTTGTATATTTTTTACATAGTTGATATGTAAAATGTATATACATTTTTGTAGCCTGTTCTTTTTTTTACTTAATATTATCATATAAACATTACCTTAATGTTGTTAAAATTAATTATATTCTTAATGTAATTTATTTAATTAAATAAAACTTACTTTAAGCATTCCATTGTAACTAGTTAACCATTTTCCCATTGTTGACACTTGTTTTCAGTGTTTGCTTTTATAATTAAGGATTTTACAGATATCATTGTGCATACAGTTTTGTTGACTTTCAGATTATGTCCCCATGATAATATACAGAAGTGAAATTCTTAAGGCTCTTACTACAACACAATATAAAGATGGCTATAGAAAATATAGGGCTAAGCTAGTGATACCTTAACTGAATTTGGGGCCCAACATTTCAGAGTTTTTCTGTTAACATAAATACAGGCAAGCAAAGAAAATAAATATTTAAGAGATTATTTATCAGACTCTTCTGGAATCTACTTTGTTCTAGACACTGTGCTAAGTTCTGTAGAGTATGAAGATCAATAAATAAAATTCCTTCTCTTAAGCTTACTATGATTATATTTACTAATATTACATTATTGTAATGTAATAATGTATTATAACCCACAGCCCATTATTCTAATTTAGTTTCATCTTGGTATTTAAAGTTCTTCAGGGTCATATTCCCATTTTGCTGTATGCTTTGGGCCTTTAAGCTACTTTAATATTGGAAATGTTTGGAAAGTGAAAAATAATATAATTCATGTCAAATTACAAATGAATCGTTTGGGGTAGATATGATTTTATATAAGAGAAAGGCGTAAATTACTATGGATTATGCTTCTAATAAATTAACAAAAGGTAACTGCATCAGGATTTTAGTGAACTCTGTACAAAAAATACTCACTTCAGTCACACTTTAAAGGAAATGATATTAGGCAAGAGTTGTGGTGTGGAAGATGATATCCTAAAAATGACTTGAACTTCATGGTGAAAACATAGTCTTCCCATCAACACAAAGGAGAATTATATGTTCTAATGCTGAAGGGTTCAGAGTGAGGCATTTATGGAATTATGAGTAGGCCATATCAATATGGCATGATATTGTCACACCCATCAGCTGCTGGCTTATGCATCCCTAATATTTCCAGGCCTTGAGCCAATGTATTCATTTAATCCAAATACCAACATTACCCGATAATGGTTCTGATTTTTTAAAAAATTCGTTCATTCATTCATTTATTTATTTGACTGCATTGGGTTTTCGTTGCTGTGTGCGGGCTTTCTCTAGTTATGGCGAGCGGGGGCTACTCTTTGTTGCAGTGTGCGGGCTTCTCATTGCAGTGGCTTCTCTTGTTGTGGAGCACGGGCTCTAGGCACACGGGCTTCAGTAGTTGTGGCACGCAGGCTCAGTAGTTGTGTCTCGTGGGCTCTAGAGTGCAGGCTCAGTAGTTGTGGCACACGGGCTTAGTTGCTCCGCGGCATGTGGGATCTGCCCGTGCCAGGGCTCGAACCCATGTCCCCTGCATTGGCAGGCGGATTCTTAACCACTGTGCCACCAGGGAAGTCCCAATAGTTCTGATTTGATGTAGGAGATATTCCTCTGCTAAGGAAGGTCCCATGATCCTTACAGGATGACAAAAGGCATAAAGAGAAAAAAAAAAGAAAAGTTTTGAGTTTTTTTCCTATCGTCAGCACCTAGTTGAGTAGGACCAGATTTTTTTGATTTCCCGCATGATTCTTAGGTTCATCCAATTAAACATGCTGTACCTAGCAGTTTTTCCACAATTTCGGGTGCCCAGTATTCCTGTTGTGGTAGTTTTTTTCATTCTCCAAAGAGTTACTTAGGTCTACTTTTAAAAAAGCAGATTAAACGTGGGTAAAAAGAACATAATTTAGCTATTGGTTCTTAACCTTTTTTGTGTCATGGAATCCTTTTAGAATTTGATTTTTAAAAAACCATGAAAATGCACATACATGAAAATGTTACAAAGTTTCATAGAGTTCAAGGATTGCCTTGATCTATGGATGTCACAGGAGTCCATGGTCCCCTGTTGAGAACCCTCATCTAGAGGTTAGAGAGATTGTGTATTAACTATAGCTCTTCCCTGCCTCCCACCCAGATTTTCCTGAACAATACCATAGTTGGTTCTAGATTTGTCTTTGGAGACATACTGATTGAAGAAATCTGCTTTTCAGGTATGATCATTTCTAATAGACTCATAACTAGTTTCTCTGCCTTCAGTGAGGCCACTGAGAAGTTTTACAAAAGAGAAAAAAAATGTGCTTAGATATTTGGAGTGCTCTTTATTCATCACATAAACTCTGTTAAAATCACTCTGTGAGGGACTTCCCTGGTGGTCCAGTGGCTAAGACTCTGTGCTCCCAATGCAGGGGGCCCGGGTTTGATCCCTGGTCAGGGAGCTAGATCCCACTTGCTGCAACTAAGAGTTCACATGCTGCAACTAAAATATCCCACACGCGGCAACGAAGATTGTGTGGCAACTAAGACCCAGCTCAGCCAAATAAATAAATAAATATTTTAAGAAAATCACTCTGTGAATTAGTTAAATTTTTAAAAAATAGACTTTATTTTTTTAGAGCAGTTTCAGATTCACAGCAAAATTGAGCAGAAAAGGCAAGATTTACCATATTCTTCCTTCCTGCCCACCCACAGCCTCCTCCACTATCAACATCCCCCCACCAGAGTGGTACATTTGTTACAATCATTGAACCTCATTGACGTATAATAATCACCCAGAGTCCACAGCGTGCATTAGCTTTCCCTCTTTAGTGTTGTACGTTCTATGGGTTTGACAAATGTATAATGACGTGTATCCACCATTATAGCATACGGAGTATTGTCACTGCACTAAAAGTCTTTTGTACTCCACCTCTTGGTCCCTCCTTACACCCTAACCCTGGCAATCACTGATCTTTTTACTATCTCCATAGTTTTGCCTTTTCCAGAATGTCATGTTGTTGGAATCATAGAGTATGTAGCTTTTACAGATTGGCTTTTTTTACTTAGTAACATGTACTTAAGTTTCCTCTGTGTCTTTTCATAGCTCATTTCTTTTTAACACTGAATAATATTCCATTGTCCGAATGTACCACAGATTGGGACTTCCCTGGCGGCCCAGTGGTTAAGACTCCACGCTTCCAATGAAGGGGGTGCGGGTTCAATCCCTGGTCAGGGAACAAAGATCCCACATGCCACGTGGCATGGCCAAAAATAAATAACTAAAATGTACCACAGTTTATTGATTTGCCTGCCGAAGGACATTTGATTGCTCCAACTTTTGGCAACTATGAATAAAGCTGCTATAAACATCTGTGTGCACGTTTTTATATACATATAAGTGTTTAAACTCTTTTGAGTAAATACCAGGGAGTGTGATTGCTGGATTATATGGTAAGAGGATGTGTTAATTAACTAGATGGGGAATCCTTTCACAAAGTATACGTGTATCAAATCACCACAGTGTATACTTTAAGTATGTTACAATTTTATATGTCAATTATACTTCAATATAAAGCTGATTTTTTTAAGTTTTTTTTTTTTTTTAAGTTTTGTAAGTAACTGTCAAACTGTCTTCTAAAGCAGTTGTACCATTTTGCAGTGTATGAGAGTTCCTGTTGTTCTATGTATTTGCCAGCATTTAGTGTTGTCAGTGTTCTGGATTTCGGCCATTCTGGTAGTTGTGGCGATCTCACTGTTGTTTTAATTTGCATATCCCTGAAGACATATAACGTGATGGCATCTTTTCATATGCTTATTTTCCTTCTGTACGTCTTTTTTGATGAGGTGTCTGTTAAGGTCTATAATGTGATGGCATCTTTTCATATGCTTATTTTCCTTCTGTACATCTTTTTTGATGAGGTGTCTGTTAAGGTCTTTGGCCCATTTTTCAGTTGGGTTATTTGTTTTCTTATTGTTGCGTTTTAAGAGTTCTTTGTATATTTTGGGCAACAATCCTTTATCAGATGTGTCTTTTGCAAATATGTCTGTCTGTGGCTTGTCTTCTCATTCTCTTGTCGTTGTCTTCCACAGAGCAGAAGTTTTTAATCTTAATGAAGTCTAGATTATCAATTATCTCTTTCATGGATCATGCCTTTGGTGTATCTAAAAAGTTACCCCTATATCTAAGGTCAACTAGGATTTTTGCCTATGTTATCTTCTAGGAGTTTTATATTTTTGCATTTACATTTAGGCCTGTGATCCATTTTGATTTAGTTTTGGTGAAAGGTATGAGGTCTGTGTCTAGATTCCTTTTTTTTTTTTTTGCATGTGTATGTCCAGTTGTTCCGGTACCATTTGTTGAGAAGACTATCTTTGCTCTATTATATTACCTTTGCTCCTTCATTGAAGATCAGTTGACTGTATTTATGTGGGTCAGTTTCTGGGCTCTGTACTCTGTTCCCTTGATCTATTTCTTTATTCTTATGCCCATACCACTCTGTTTTGATTACTGTAGCTTTATAGTAAATCCTGAAGTCTGGTGGTATCAGTCTTCCAGTTTTGTTCTTCTCCTTCAATGTTGTGTTGGCTATTCTGGGTCTTTGGCCTCTTCATAGAAACTTTAGAATCAGTTTGTCAACATCTACAAAAGTAACTTCCTGAGATTTTTATTGTGATTGTGTTGAATCTATAGAGCAAGTTGGGAAGAACTGATATCTTGACAATATTGAGTCTTCCTGTCTGTGAACATGGAATATCTCTCCATTTATTTAGCTCTTCTCTGATTTTGTTCATCAGAGTTCTGTATTTTTCCTCATATAGACCTTGCATATATTTTGTTAGATTTATTCCTCAGTATTAGATTTTTTAAGTGCTAATGTAAATGGTAGTGTGTTTTTCATTTTAGATTCCACTTCTTCATTGCTGGTACATAAGAAAATGATTGGCTTTTGTATATTAACTTTGTATCCTGCAACCTTGCTATAATTGCTTATTAGTTCCAGGATTTTTTTGGTTGATTCTTTCACATTTTCTACACAGACAATTACCTTCTCACCATTAAGTATTTTAGTTGTATTCTGTAGATGTTCTTTATGAAGTTGAGGATATTTCCCTCTATTCCTAGTTTTCTGATAGATTTTATTAGGAATGGGTGTTGGATTTTGTCAAATGTTTTTCCTGCATTTATTGATATGATCATGTGATTTTCTTTAGCCTGTTGATGTGATGGATTACATTAGTTGATTTTTGAATGTTGAACCAATCTTGCATACCTGGGATAAATCCCACTTGGTCATGGTGTATAATACTTTTTATACATTATTGGATTTGGTTTGCTAATATTTTGCTAAATATTTTTGCATATATGTTCATGAGAGAGATCAGTCTGTTGTTTCCTTTTCTTATAATGTCTTTGTCTAGTTTTGATATCATGGTAATTCTGGCCTCATAAAATCAGTTAGGAAGTATTTCCTCTGCTTCTGTCTTCTGAAAGCAATTATAGAGAATTGGTGTAATTTTATCCGTATTAAAAGTTTGGAAGAATTCACCAGCAAACTCATCTAGGCACAATGTTTTCAAAATGAAATTTTAAAACAAATTTATTGAAAAGCCAAATCCATATTTTATTTATATTGAAATAAGCTTATTTTGTTGAAATAAGATGAAATAAAAATTCATTTAGATTAAAATAAAATTTATTTTCCTTACTAAAGACTGTTTTATTCCTAAATGAACCACCAAATATTTATTTTTGCAAGTTTTCCAGCTCAAGATGAAGTAAGTGTAGTCAGAGAAAAAGCAGAAGAAAACAGTAAATCAGTTGTATCCATTGCCTCTAATTCTGTCTTGAGCATGATGCAGAAGTGTTTAACATATACCTGATAAAAGGTTAGGATAGAAGAAGGTGTAGGCTCCACAAAGTAACGTAAATAGCAGCAACCAGATGTGGAACAACAGTGGTGGGCTCTTCATTTGAACTTCAATTGTAACTTGTGCCTTTAGGTTCACTTTATAAAGACAAAACTACACTGCTTAACCAGCTCACAGTTTCTCTCTCCCCCTCTCTCTCTCCCTCTCTCTCTCTCTCTCTCTCTCTCTCTCTCTCTCTCTCTGGTAATTCCCTTCACTGTACATTACAAATGTTTAACAATATACTTAAACCTTCAACTAGTCAAAAGTCAGTTGTGAGATTCGTTGTAATATTTTATAAAATGTATTCCTTCCTCCCACACCTCCCCAACATTTATTCCTTCAAAGAACTGATAACTCAATACAGTAGGGTCCACAGTGATAACAAATGCTATATTGAAATGACTTTGAACAGTTCCAGAGTGCCGGTACCAGAGATCACGCAGAAATGAAATGCGGCGCTTTCAGTACTATCTTCTGGAAAACCAGATAAGTTTTCAAAGTGTGAGCCTTAAAACGGTGGTTGGGGCTTCCCTGGTGGCGCAGTGGTTGAGAATCTGCCTGCCAATGCAGGGGACACGGGTTCGAGCCCTGGTCTGGGAAGATCCCACATGCGGCGGAGCAGCTGGGCCCGTGAGCCACAATTACTGAGCCTGCGCGTCTGGAGCCTGTGCTCCGCAACAAGAGAGGCCGCGATGGTGAGAGGCCCGCGCGCCGCGATGAAGAGTGGCCCCCGCTTGCCGCAACTAGAGAAAGCCCTCGCACAGAAACGAAGACCCAACACAGCCAAAAATAAATAAATAAATAAAACAAACAAACAAAAAAAACAGTGGTTGTTTAAACAGGTAGATTATCAATGGCTAATGTATTTAGTCAGAGCCCTGTAGGCAAAAATATTCAAAGATTAAGGTGCCTACGTGCACCTTACAGCTTTTCCTTCAAATATTAAATATAGGAGAAAACCTATTTTTAAACATTCTTTTAGGTATTTTGATGGTTTATGAATTATCTGTAGGAAGCATAGTTGTATAGTTTGATATATGTGTCTACCATGAAATCCAGGTCATGTTTTATATAAAAATTCATTTTGAGCAAAACCAAGTTACTTGAGCTTAGGTCTGTCAAAGTGTTCCTCAGGTGTGCTTTGAGATGCTTTCCTCCATTTTCATGGGGCTCATTCTCAACCTCCATCACAGGAAGAATGCAAAGGCCCTTCAGCAATGCATAAACATTAGGAAAAAACTTGAGGCCAAGCAGGTGGAGGGCTTCATAAGGGGTGGATGGAAGCTCTACCTCTGTCCTTCTGTGCTTCTGCTTGATTCTCCAATTGTGGAGCTGGGCTGAGAGTGTGTCAGGGTTGGCTAAGTCACTTGTGTACACGTCAGCATGCTATTCCTCTGATGTGTTGAATTTGAGCTGTGCTGTGACCGATGGTACCAGAGATAAGCATTTACAGGCTTTGGGGTGTTGTTCTGAGTATATACAGTTGATACTTGAACAGCTTGGGGGTTAGGGGCACCAACATTGCCTGCAGTCGATCTGTATGTAACTTACAGTCAGCTCTCCCTAACCACAGTTCCTCCCTATCCATGGATTTGCCCAACTGTGGATCACGTAGTACTGTGGTATTTATTATTGCAAAAATCCCGTATAAGTGGGCCCGTGCAGTTCAAACCTGTGTTGTTCAGGGGTCAGCTGTATCTTTAAGGTCCCGAGTAATGTGCTCCACTGTTGGAACACTTAGGGATTCTTCAGAGTAAGTCTCAGAGGTTAATTGAGATTCCAGGTTACCTTGCTGAACTCTGTGGAATTTCCCAGGGAGTTTCATTTGAATATCAAGTTTGGTTATCAAACTTATGGCTTCCTCAAACCAAAATCCATGGTAAGTTTTAATATTTTCCATCACCTCATTAGTGAATGCAACGCTGCAGTCATTCTACTGACTGCAAAGAAAACGTCAAAGATTTGCCCCCTGGAGATTTTCTCCAAAGACTCTTGAAAAAGATAGGACTTTTTAAAGAGGTTAAGATAGGACACTTTAAAGGACAACAGTGACAAAAATGAAATAAAAATCTGTTGATACACTGCAGAGGACAAATGCTCAGCCAGCTAGATGGTTATTCCATCTAAACATAAAGTAAGTGCTTGCAGGAGATCTATTTAAATTTCAAAAGCATCATTCTTGTCTGTCCACTGAGAATGATAAATTTCCTTCAGGTCATTACCCTTTTCATTATTCTGAGAAGAGACAGAAATTACATTGTCAAGTTCTAAAAGAGTCATGGTAATTAATGGATAAAAGAACAACCTTCCTCAGTTGTTCCCAATGCAACAGGTACGCCCCTAACAGGCACTGATTTTGCCAACCACATATGTAAGGCAAAGGAAGAACAGAGTGTGTAGACAGCTTAGGGATACTTCCCTATGAGTCTTAAAGCAACAACTTTCATTTTTGAAGAAAATCTACTGGATACAACGTCTGTCTGGCCATGACAGTGCTCCATATTTAGTCCCAGTGTGAAATTACACAACCAGAATTTCTGTATCAACTTGATGAGGAAGGAAGCCTACAAATTCTTCTCTTGAGTATGAAATTCATCAGCAAACCTCACCAGGACGGTCTGGTGTTCTTCCCCAGCTATGTTCACACATCGTCATGATCATGAGTCCCTTACTTCCCTGAGGGTTTCTTCCTGAATGAGGCTCTCACGGATCTCTAGCAGCTGATTCTGCTGTTTGCCAACAGAGTATGTTAACTGTTGTTGTCTCAAAATGCCTTCTCAGGACCTCTTCACCAGAATTTTTCTTGCATTTCTACAGTGCTTGAGAGTTATCAGAAGTCAAGAGAATTTATGGGAGTTCATCAGCCTCATGTCCATCCAGAGGTAGGTTTTGTTTTACATAAGAATTGAAATTTCAATACAAACTACTATGTATAAAATAAGTAGTAAACAAGGACATACTGTACAGCACAGGGAAATATAGCCATTATGTTGTAATAACTTTAAATGGAGTATACTCTATAAAAGTATTGAACCACTATGTTGTACACCTGAAACTAATATAATATTGTAAATCAACTATATTTAAATCTAAAAAAAAAAGTTCTTTTAAGGAAATTTCAAATAAAGGTTTTTAGGTATTGTTTCCATTCTCTTCAAGAGTTAAAGATAAAATGTCTTCATCCAGTTCTTCACCTCTTTCTTCTGCACCGGGGGTCTGAGCATCACTTTGTATCCTTATATTTTTGTTCCTGTTCAGAAGTTTTGTTGATTTTGGTTTTGGTTTTTACGTTTCAGTGTCATGATTTCACCTTCACTCAATTATTTTGTTTTCTGTCTGTTAGGCAGATTGTTCAGATGACTGGTGAGATAAAAAAGTGTACTATAATGACTATTTCTACAGATCATAGAGGTCTCAAAGTGTTTGGCACATCACCAATAATGTTTTATCTTCTAAGTTTTATATTTTTAAATCTGCTTTGCTATGCTTCTTCACCTGCTCTGCATCTGGCCAGGTCCTCCAGGGAACTTAAAGACCAGCTCCGACTCTTCCTTGTGCAGTGGGGGCCATGAAGGAGTTAAGCGTCCTCATCTCTCAAGTCTTGCTTCCCCCTTCCTGTCTCCTCAGGGCATCCCACCCTCAGGCAAGGTTAGGGAGGAGAACCAGCCTAACTCTGCCAACCTAGAATTCTGTGCCCAAACTATCAATTAAATATGAGAGTAGAAAAAGACTATTTTAAGTATGCAAACATTCCCCCCAAAATTTACCTCTCTTGCATTCTGGGGTAGGCATGCTTCTAAACTGCCCCCCAGTGATTTTGCCTGTGTGTGTGGGCTGGACCTAATGATTTGCTTCTAATAAATAGAACATGGCAAAAATGATGGATATCACTTCCAAGATTAGGTTACAAAAGACTGACTTGGTCATGCTTGCATTCTCTCTTGCTTGTTCTGATGAAGTTAGTTCATTGTAATTTAAATGTGACTACTAGCATAGTTCATACTACTTAAAGTTTGAAAGCTTTTCCAGTATAGACTAGCATCATAAATTTTGTTTTAGTATTACCTACAAAGTATCTGAAACCACAGCAATGTCAAGCATTGAATGTTCTACACATACAGAAACTCTCTTTCCTGAGATTTTTAGCCTTCCACATGTGCTCTTGCATTTTGTTCATTCAGTGTCTGTTCTAATTATTTATTGCTGCACACCAAACCACTTCCAAACCTAGCAACATAAAAACAAAAGTTTTGTTATCCTAATGGAATTCAGATAGGGCATGGTGGGGACGTTTTATCTCTGCTCCACGATGTCCAGGGCCTCAGCGGGGAAGACTCAAAGGCTGAGGGGTGATTTGAAAGGCTGGAAACTGGAATCACATGGAGGCTTCCTCACTCCATGCTGGCACCTGGGCTGGGATGACATGAAGGCTGGGCTGGCTGGGGCTGTTGAGAAGAGCACCTATGTGGGGCCTCTCTCTGGTGTGGGCTTCTCCCAGGATGGTGGCCAAGTTCCAAGAGGAACCTTCCTGAGCATGAGTGTTCCAGGAGACCCAGGCGGGAGCTCTGTGGCCTTTTATGACCTCACTTCAGCAGTCACAGAGCATCACTTCTTCCACACTCTATTGCAGGGGTCAGCAAACAGTGGCCTGATGCCTAATCCATCCTGCCACCTGACTTTGTAAAGAAAGTGTTATTGGAACATAGCCATGTCCGTTCGTTTATGTATCTTCTGTGTCTCCTTTCGTGCTCTGATGCAGAGTTGAGTAGTTGCAACAGAGACCATATGGTCTGCAAAGCCTAAAATATTTACTATGTGGTCCTTTACAGAAAAGGTTTGCTGAGCCCTGCCCTATTGGTTAAAGCAGTCACTAGCTATTCTGTGTCAAGGGGAGGAAACAAACCCCACTCTTGGAGGGGGGGTGTGTCAAAGAAAGTACAGCCATTTAAAAAAAATCACCATGGCACCTCTTTGCCTCTCAGATTTTAATCCTTGTTTGGTTTTTAATTTTGTAAGCTATTTAAAATAGCTCTTCTATTTGTATACTAAAGTTCTGTTAGAGAAAGTTAAAAAGTGAGAGTCAACTATGTTACTTCAACTTTTATTCTTTTTTTCTTTTCTTTGTTTATTTTGTTTTTAGGCCGTGCCATGCAGCATGTGGAATAGTTACCCAACCAGGGATTGAACCCGTGCCCCCTGCATTGGGAGCGCAGAGTCTTAACCACTGAACCAGCAGGGAAGTCCCTCTTTTTTCTTTTTAAACTTGCTTGTGTCAGCTCCTGTGGGTAAATATTTGGCTGGTAATTCTTTCAGAGAAAGGTTAGAAAGGTTAATCCATGTTCACAGAGTTAATATCAGAGATAAGGAAGACCTTTAGTCCTCTCCCACCCCCCCAAAAAAGTGGAAATGGTAAACAGTTGTCCAGACAGTTAAGTCTCCCTTGGTCAAGAAGTTTCAGGTTTTCAAAATTATTAACTACATATTTATGAAACACTTTTTTACTTAAATATGCTGTATTGGTGCCATTTTAATTAACCCCCCAATTTCCTCATCTGTAGAATGAGGGGGTTGGGTAGTTGGTGGCTCTCAACGCAGGCTGCATATTCATATCATCAGGATCCCTGGTCCCCATCCTAGATAATTAAATCAGAATGCCTGAGTATAAGCTGAGATTGAGCTCAATAAATACTAGAGGAGAAAGAAATTCATAAACTTTAAAAGATATTATCTCAATATATTTTCTTGAAGTATTTCCTACAACCACAGAGTTCTGTCAAATCATTCCTGGGTGGCGATGATGTGAAACTATTGTAGCTCACAGCTACTCCACGAAAGGTCTGCTTTTACTTCAATTCGCCACATATTCTGAGCCAAACTGGAATGCCCTGGAATTCTTCACAGGGAAAAGAAATGCTCAGATGAGCAGACCTCTCCCACTGGAATTCTCCTTAACAGCTGACACAAGACTAAACAAAACCTCTTCCCCAGAGGCTTATCTTCTGGGTCTACCCTGAAGGTAAGAGGTCCCTTAGCCACCCTACAGTTTGTAGACAAACTAGAAATCCCCAATCTCCGCACAAGTTCATGACTGGATGCAGGACAAGTACACCAAAGGGATTCCTTATGATAGTGGCTTCTGGAACACACTACTGGAAAGTTAGGCTACCTTGAAAATAGTTATTGATATTCAGACAGTGTTCCTAGGGATAAATTAGACTAGACCAAAGAATACTGCATTTAGGGTACTTGTGTTCTAGGAATTGAGTGGAAAATTCCCCTGGGGTCCTCATTCTTTTACCTTTGCCTTCCCTAAAGAACCAAAGCACTCGTTAAAACCAGTAAGGAAATGCCTACATACATGGTCAGGATCCAGTACTCTAGAAGGGGCAGTTGAATGACCATATTACATGCCTGATATGCTATATTAGAAGCTTACATTCCTCAGTGTCTGGTGCTCTGGCTTTTGCCAGAAGCTTAACAAAAGACATGTAGACATCCATCACACTCCTTGCAGTGGTAGCAAAGTCACCAGTCATCAAGGCATGGATTTCAGAGAGCAGTAGCCTGCAATGCGCGGACAAATTAGAAGTGCCGCTGTATGCAAACTAGAACGATAATCAGGATTGGATGTGGGCAGCCACAGATGAAAGAACACCAGCTATTCTGCTCACGAAACAAGAAGTAGAAGGAGCAAGTTATTTTACTGTGGGAACCTGAATTCGGAGAATTAAGTAGTCAACCATTAGGAAAACCTCAAGTTAACTGAACGGCAGGGATGAGTTTCTATCATTGTGGAAAGTTCCTACAAAAAAAGTTATTGAAAAACCTTCTATACCCAGCAGAGCTCTGGGGACTCTGAGATGTGTTTATAAAAATATCTGAGATTACCTAATGAAAAAGATACATGCTACTTACCATACCCACAAGAATTGTTTCCCGCTGCCCTCAGAGTTTCTGTGGCTGTTATGCCCGAAGTAACCTACATTAACCAGGCAATCTGCAAACAAGATGGCAAAGTAAACAATAAAAATGTATTCTCCTTCCTACTTCCATTAATCCCCAGAACTAAATACTGGTATGATATGGGTCAGTTTTCTGGTCTGGACACTAGTTTTGCTTTGGCTTCAGTGAATGCCCCTGGAATTTACTTTATATGGAGTATATTGGGTTGGCCAAAAATTTCTTTTGGGTTTTTCCATAAGAGTTTACGGAAAAACCCAAACAAACTTTTTGGCCAAACCAATACTTCCCAGGTTCTTCCTAAGGTTCCCCAGTGTAAGGATGGCTACTTGAACAAGCACAGGGGAAACTGCTTCATTGCTATTAACACAGAGTTGACTCAGTTTCCCATTTGCAGATTACCGCCCTGAGGTCATTTATGAACTCAACTAATCTCATCATATTGGCTTTTTATCCAACCATAGTAGCTGAATTCATTTTTTTTTTCTAAATTAGTATTTTTATGCCCCTATTGTAATGAAAGCCAAGCCTCTTTGCTCTATAACTATGACAGGAAATTATTAGTCTACAGCAAGCCTTCTAGAGAGTGAAAGAAAGACGGGGGTGTTAACTCATTCTCTAAACTGAGTTCCTTGGAAGAATCAGAAGTCATCCTAGATGCCATCCAGTAGTGGGTGGCAGAGCATTCCCATCAACCAGGAATTTCAGGATAAGAAAGCAGTCTCTGTTACACTGACGTTGCAAACTGACTCTTCATCTTTGCTTGCTGCCTCTGAAATGGCTGCCCCCGGAGGCTTTGCCGTATTGAAACTGATCTATCTGGCAGTGGAAGAGTCCAAATCCAGGATAAAAAGTAGACAAATGGTAGAGGAAGAAAATGAGTAGCTTCTACATTCCACTGCACATTGATATCCCATTATAATAAAAATGCTCTTTCTTAACACAGCCTCTCTGACATTTTACCATACTCATCTTTGGGCAGAGTTGACTCTCTCTCTCATTATTTCTAGAAGAATCTTTCTTGTCAGACACTATGGACAGACACTTGGCCCTGAATTCTACTGCTTTTCCCCCAAATTTCCTTGTGTAAGGTATAGCAGTTTTCTCTCGCTGAGTTGTTTATAGGCCCATAAAATCTTTTTTTAAAAGAATTATTTATTTATTTATTTATGGCTGTGTTGGGTCTTCGTTTCTGTGCGAGGGCTTTCTCTAGCTGTGGCAAGCGGGGGCCACTCTTCATCGCGGTGTGCGGGCCTCTCGCTATCGCGGCCTCTCTTGTTGCGGAGCACAGGCTCCAGACGCGCAGGCTCAGTAGTTGTGGCTCACGGGCCCAGTTGCTCCGCGGCATGTGGGATCTTCCCAGACCAGGGCTCGAACCCGTGTCCCCTGCATTGGCAGGCAGATTCTCAACCACTGCGCCACCAGGGAAGCCCGGCCCATAAAATCTTAACGGTTTTCAGAAAATGTGCCATAAAAATAATTTCTAACACAACAAGGAGGCACAGAACCTCTTGGCAGCTGCTACCAATGGAGCATCAGCCCATCCCATAGCCGCTGAGATGCTGTGGATTAGATTTCTCTGAATAAGTCTGTGGCCTGTCAGTAGTTGTTCCAGCATAAGAATAAATGTCTCTCTGGAATAGAAGAATGGGCAGGGAATGAATAACGGTACATTTCTATACGTAGCCTACGCACAGAAGTATACAGTCACATCCATACCGGCTTGTGTTAACAATAAAATGTGGAAGAGAACAATATAATCCCCTCCAATGTAGTACGGAAACCAACTCAGGGTTGGTGCCTAGAAATGAAGACAGATCTATGGGAAATGATAATTTGAATTTTAATTCTTTTCCATGTTTCAGCCCGGGCTGAAGGTGCTAATGAGCACTAAAAGTTCTGTAAATAACTAGAGAGCAAAGAGAAAGAAAAAAGGAAGAGCCACAGACTTAATAGCCAGCCCTTTAGAATTGATAATACATTCCTTTCCTAGTTAATCCACCCCATTCCCAGAGAGTTAGCGATATCACTGGCCCCAACAATATCATATAATAGTTTTCAAATCCATAGTGTAAAGAAGGCCAGCTTCCCTAGCCTGTCAGTAAAGGATAGAGTCACTATTCTAATCTCTGACAGTTTTGCATCCCTTAATCTGCGTTTTTCTTAAGTTTTTTTTTCATATAATTGGGATGATGGAAAGCCTTTTGGCAGGAGAAACAGAACTTCTCACATCTACTTTCTCTTTCTTAGTAAAGAGCTTGTTCTTTGTGGATTTGCCAACCTGGGCCCCGGTAGGGGTCATGTGAGAAAACTTGAGTGAGCACAGTAGGAACTCCCCACTTCCTTTTCCTCCTATTAAACCTCTGGAATATTACAGACAATTTTAGAAATGGGTATATTTCATTAGGGCCAAAGTGAAGGCCCTGGTGGAAGATTTGTTTCTATACAATGTAAAGCATGAATACTGAATTTATTAAAATGATCAGGAACCAGGAGAAGAGAAATGGTGTCAATTCCCTATGCCCTTGCTAAGTAGATGAACACAGGATTAGTAATGGAAGGCATAACAAAAGGATGTTTCTTAAGAATGCGTGTTGTTCTTCGCTAAAATTCAAAGAAGAGGAATAAGGGGGGAAGAGTCAAGAGTTAGATGTTTAGAAGGAATATTTTAAAGCAACAGTTTGGACTTTTGCTCTCACATGATAGGTTTTGGCTTAGATTTGCAAAGTTAGCGTTCCAGAAGTTGTTTTATTTCTACTTAGGTATTAATTAAGCTACCACTAGGTGCCATTCTCACAGACAGTGGTTAAGAGGGTCAAAGACTGATGGGCTTTTGATTTTTTAAAAGAAATAGTACTCTCATAAAGGACCTAGACATAAATAATTCCTAGAATTCTCCTTAAGTGTAAAGCATTATACACAATTGGAAGCAGTTTCAAAAAATACCTAGGTATAATTAATTTTATCCAATACTAATTTCGATGTTATTGATTATTGCTTATTCTAGTATTATCTTGCTTCATTTTATCTAAGCCTTAAGAAGAACAGAATTTTCAAATTCACCCTGAACTCTTCTTGAATTTGGTCTTCCAAGGGCCCTAGTCACAGTTCTGGGACCTTCAGCAGCTTTGTCAACTACCAAAACCTCTTACTTCTTCCGCTGAGGCTTTATCTTAAGCTTAAGCTGGTGTCTGCTAGTCTTGAGCAAGCTTAGGTGACTTTGCCCAGTGCCCCACATCCCTGAGTACTCAGAGCTGTTTCCTTCCTCAGCTGAAGAAGAGCTAGAGGGAGAACACGCCTTCTTGACTTCCTCTGTGATGGTTAACTCTGTGTGTCAACCTGGCCCAGTTGTTTGGTCAAACACCAGTCTAGATGTTGCTGTGAAGGTATTTTTAGATATGATTAACATTAAATCAGTAGACTTTGAATAAAGCAGTTTACCTTCCATGATATAAGTAAGCCTCATCTAATCAGTTGAAAGTCTTAAAATCAAAGACTGAGGTTTCCTAAAGCAGAAGGAATTCTCCTCAAGACTGCAATAGAGAAACTCTGCCTGCCTGCCCTAAAGACTGCAGACTCTCTAGTCTCTAAAATTCCATGAGCCAATCCTTAAAATAAGTCTCTCTTCTCTCTTCTCTCTCTGTCTCTCTCTCTCTCTATCCTATTGGTTTTGTATCTCTGGAGAACTCTGACTAATACAACCTTTCTAATTAGAAAGTTATTTCTAGTGAAATAAGTCAGACAGAGAAAGACAAATACCATATAGTATTACATATTTGGAATCTAAAAAAAATGAACTCGTAGAAACAGAACAGATTGGTGGTTGCCAGAGGTGGGGGATGGAGGGGATGGGTGAAGGGGGTCAAAAGATACAAACTTCCAGTTATAAGAAATAAGTTCTGGGGGTGCAATGTACAGCATGATGACTATAGTTAACAATACTATATTGTATATTTGAAAGTTGCTAAGAGAGTAGATCTTAAAGTTCTAATCACAAGAAAAAAACATATGACTATATGAGATGATGGATGTTAACTAGACTATTGTAATCGTTTTGCAATGTTTACATAAATCAAGTCATTAGGTTGGACACCTTAAATTAATACCATGTTATACATCAGTTACACCTCAGTAAAACTTGGGGAAAAAAGAAAGTTATTCCTCTATCTTTGCTTTTAGCATTTTTTTCTTTGAAACCAGAATTGAGCTTCTAATCTGCATCAGTCACTTGCACTTATTTACAGGCATTTCTTCATGGGTTCTTGGGTTTCTTTAGTAATAGCTCTAACAGGTTTCTATTGTGCAGCTTCTTTTTTTTAAAGAACCTTATCATTCATGTATCTTTTCTAGGAAAGAACATTTCAAAATTACATTTAACAGAAAGTAAAGTTAAAACATAAATACTAAGTGATTTTTTTCATACTCCTTTGTCACAATTTTTTCAGATGGAGCTCTTAAAAATATTTTAAGTCTTTGAGGATGTCTATCAGATAATGTCCCATTTCTTTTTTATCAGAATCACTTATGTATGTTGGATTGTGGGTAGGGAAGAAGAAATGTATTTAAATTAATTTAAGACACTAAAGACTGCAAGGTTGATAGTAAAAATGATGACAGAATACAAATGCCAATTTGCAAAGGAGAAGGCAGAGCTGTTAGTAGTGATAAACTAAGAATCCTATCAGAATTTCTCCTAATAACCTGGTAGCATACAGAACACTTGGCTACCTTAGGTTCCTTTCTCCTCATCTCCCCTGTTGCCTGAAGCCTCAGTGATGTCCCACCAGAAGAGCAACTTTCCAAGACTGCATGAGTGCCTTCTTCACTGGGGCTTATGTATCTTTACCTGTTTGTGTGGCAAGTAGGTGCTTCTTTGGGTCTTGGAGATAGAAACACATAGAAATATGATTTAGTCCTTAAAGAATAAAGGAACCCACCCAGTTCCCAAGGGAGAGGATAAAGTTCAGAACAATCAGCAACATTTTTTTTGAGTACCCATCACATGCAAAGCACCTCACTCAGGCTCTTGGGAGTGGTACAAAAAAAGGAGAAAACAGATCTCTTATCTTCAAAGAAATTACAGATGGGCTGATTTTCAAAAAAGCAGAAGACATACTTTACTGTTTAAAAACTCCCAGAGGGATTTGAATTCTACATTCTACCCGTGGGAGCATGTTTCCCCACTACTTGGGAATCCTCTCTGTATTGATATGCCCCCAAAGGAGGTGAGGTCAGCTCTGTTTCTCCAATACAAGTGCCCAGCAGCAACTATGGCACCTACGTGCTCTGCAAAGAACTTTTCCAGCACTTGGTGTCTCCAGGGCCACAGAGCTCCCCTTTAGCACTTGGTGGGAAAGTTGACCACTTGAGAGTAGAGAATAAAAGAAACGTGTGTGAAAATATTTGGCGTATATAAGTGGTGTGTATAAAGGGAATGTGATGTCCAACCTTGTGTTTTTCCTTCCTTCCTGGAACCAGTTTGAACAATTGTTACCCAGTTAGTAGAAGTTGCAGGTCTGAACAGAAGCTTCCTGGTCTCTCCAGAGGGTGATTATAGTTGATGGTTGGAAGCTTGGCATTTCTAGAGAGAAAGAGGTGGCAGTAGCCCTTTTGCAACTTTTAGGCAGTGGTAAGATTTCTAGCCCTTTGTCTTTAAGCATTATGTTGAGCAGACTTCAACGTTTTCTTTCAGCATTTTATTCAAGAGAAAGAGAGGAGTGAAGGACAATGAGTCCAAAGTTTGTAGCCTGAGCCACTGGAAGGATGGAATTACTTTAACTAAATAAGCAGAGGCAGACTCAGGGAGAAGCAGGTTTGGGGGGAAAGATCAGGAGTTCAGTTTGGGACGTGAAAATTGAGACGCCTATTAGACATACAAGTAGAAATGTGGAGCAGGCAGGTGAATATATGCGTGTGGACAGGTCAGGGCTGGAAATGTGCATTTCGATGTCATCTACATGCGTGAGACTGAATGAGATTCCCCAGGAGAAATTGTAGTCTAAGACAAAGAGCCAAAACTGAGCCCTGGAGCAGTCCTGCGTTTCAAGTCAGAGAGACAGGAGGAACCAGGGAGACCGAGTAGCAGCCATTGAGGAGAGAGGAGAGCCAGGAGAGAGGGGTGTCCTGAAAACCAGAGGCAGAAAATGTTACAAGGGAGAAAAATAAGGTGATCAGTTGTCGAGGACACTGCTGATGGGTCAAGTAAGGATAAAGAAGATGTGCCTTAGATTTTACAACGTGGGAGACATTAATAGCCCTAACAAGGGCAACTTATGTGAAGAGGTCGGGGTAGAAGCCTGAGTGAGTGGGCTCAGAAGAGAAGGGGAGAGGAATTGCAAACAAGGGGGGTAGATGATTATTTTGAGGAGTTTTTCTGTGGCAGGAACAGAAATAGAGCAGTCAGCTAGATGGGGGAATGAGGTCAGGAGTGGTTGTTTGTTTTTTTTTAAGTGGAAGAAATAGTACTATATTTGTATACTAGTGGAAATGTCTAGTAAAGAGGAAAAAAATATGGATGCATTGTAAAGGGGAGAATTGCTAAAGCAATTCTCAGAACGCTGAACACATTCTAACCTTGTGCCAGAAGTTTGTTCCCACTCTGTGCACGGTAAGCGCCAGCAATTCTGGTTAAGGAAATAGTTTCTGTAGGGACAGAGTGGAAAGACTTGTGGCGCTCACTTGAAAGCCACAATCGCTGCATCCTGGAGCCCAAGGACAGGATGGGATGAAAATGCTGGCCTCGATGTCTCAGCTTTGACCAGACGATACATTTTTTTCTGGGCATCCCCACAAATACCACCCAAGCATCCTTTCTGTGCAATGTAGGTTATAATAAAACCTTCCTAAAACAGATTTGACCATTTGTGATCAGTTGAAGGGACAGACTCAAAGTTTCCCCTTTTACCTTAGAGATAATTGTTCCCATAGAAAATTTAGGCTGTCTACAGAATTATACAGGAAATTTTACTTAGTTTTTTAAAAGGTTTCAGGCATTATCTTCAATGTCTATGCAAATAATAAATTTCAGTTTAGGAATTGATTTGTGGTAAGCCCATGGTTTCTTAAATCAATTCATTTTTTCCCCCATTTCACCGATTCTCTATTAGGCAATGCTTTCTTAGCCTACTTTGAATACACTAGAGTACTAGAAAATAATAAAACTACTGTTTATGTAAAAATATTTTGTTAGCCTGATTTTTAAATAACTGAGAAGAATTTCTCCCCACAGGTATGGTTTAGAGAAGTTTTAAATAATTGATACCTTCCTAAGCTTTCCTTAAAAAAAAAGAAAACCAGTTCAATCAGAACTTTTCAGTATTTTCCACCAGTTACCCCTCCTAGCAGAGGAGAACAGATCATACTCTGGAGAGTACGGGGGTATGGCCAAAGTAGCCAATAAAATCATTAAGTTTCTTTGAAGTCTCTTTTTGAAATATTAAAATCAAATATTTCATTTTATACTATAATAACACCATATTTTAAAATATATTAAAATGTTTTAAATTATCATTCAGGGAAAAAGAAATGTTCCGCTTGTATCATTGGTTCAATGAAGAGGCTGCTTTTCTTGGATTCTGTCCATGTCAGAAAACTGGGCTGCACCGAAGGCAGCTGACACCAATATCAGATTCATCATCTCGACAATGTCTCTTCTCTATTTTGGAGTCCCAGTGTCTCTAGAACCCACACCCACAAAAAAACGGCAAACAGTTGTTCACTGCTTTATGGGCTATAAAAGGGTAAATGCTGAAAAAATATTTGTAGGATGCTGCTGGAGAGAGAGTGATGGTGCAATATTTTCAGGTTCCTGTGATAAACAATTCTGAGAGTTGCAACATCCTGCTCACAGGCCAAGTAACCAGTGTCATATGATCTGCTCTCTGACCCAGTCAGCCTTTTTTACTATTTCCACAGAATTCTTGTCAAAACACTTTTATGTTGAAGAAAGATGAGTAATGATGTTTTCTATTTCACTAAAGCCAAAACTTTCACTATGCTTAAATGAACCGAGAATCTCAATGATATAGTACTTATGATTTCCATCTAACTCTCAATCTTTATTATTATAGCAATTTTATTGATGTTCACAAAAAAAACATTAACAGTTTTGCTTTGCAGTTGTTATCTGAAATTATTTAGACTTCAAACAAATAAGCCAAAAGCTATTAAATAAGAAAATTGAGTGAGACTTTATCACCACGATGAACAAGTTAGTCAAATTATCCAGGTTTTTGTCTTTGGTCATCACCTCTCTTTTCTTGCCTAATGAAAACAAGTCGACCTTGAGTTTGAAACCTTACTCCAGTTGTACTTCCCCCATCCCATATTATTTTGAACCAAATCCTAAATATCATATGATTTTATCCAGAAATATTTCAATATACCAAAACATTTGAGGGCAGTTATATCAGGAAATGGAGCTGATTTGCAGGAGCCAATGGTTTTGTGTATAATCCAAGTAGTAACAGTGATTTACGAGGTGAGAAACTTATAAGGTAGATAAATATCTATTGTACAATAGATATCTCAGCCTTCTTGGACTCACTGAGAAGTCACACGTTCAAGTTTGTCTACTGTGGTCAAAGTATAAACCATGTGGGCCACAGATACCCACAAAATTTGTTCTTGCCTCTTGTAGCGTCTTGCATTCACTTAAGGAGACTCCAGAGCTAATATCAATGGGTTCCCCGATTACACCAAAAAAATGCCAGAGTTTTCAATCACTCTCTACACATAAAAAATTTTCTACTCTACAGTATGCATTCAAGAAAAACACAAGTTTGACTGACATGGAAAAGCAGAATTTTGCTAATTTTACTTGTACATGTGTCACAAAACCCTTTTAAGGGGCAAACATTTTAAACAGTTTTTCTCCAAATCCTGGAATAAAATTGACACTCTCTGAAAATGTACCATAGTTATCCTAGAGCTTTGAGAACTGCAGTTAGAATCCTGCAAGAATAAATATGCCCCTGCTTGAGAAGAGAACGAATCTGAAACCTTTGTGGTATGTGTGAAAGCTGGCTAGAGAAGAAAAGATGAAAAATGCTCTAGGGCATGATGTGTGTTAAGACTTCAAGTTGATCCCTCTCCGTGTTAGCAGATACAGTATCGATAATATCTGCGGACACATCAAGAGCCAAGGAAAACCACTCGAAATCATTTGCCTTCTTGTTTAATTGATTATTGATGTTGCTCCCAATGTCCTCAACTCTTGGAGCAACGCTTCACACCAAATGGCTAATAGTTTTAAGCAAGTGTGTGTTTTCTGGACAGATTCCTTCAGCTGCTGCAATCCAACATGATCTAGTGAACTTACCAGCAGTAAATGGCTTTCCTCGCTTGGCTAACAAATGAGCCAGTAGGAAACTGGCTTTTGTTGCAGCCTTATTTTCATTTTTTATTTTTGTGAAGAAATTTTTCGGTGATGAGATATTCCATTTAAGATTTTCCAATTTTTCTGACTGTTCCTCTCCTGTGAGGTGGGAATATTGTGATCAGGCTTAGTCTGGTAATGTCAGCACAGCCTTAATGTCATTGTAGAATAAACACAATGCTTTGCCATCTACTTTGATCAAAATAACCCCCATTCCACTGTGCCTTAGAGGCATGACATTTGAAGTCCACTTTTCTTGTTTTGACATGCTGGGTACGCAGTGGCAGTGAAAAAAATAAAATGTCACGGATACAGTGATACATAAGGCACTTGAAACACTGTCAAGTTCTAACTGTGTCAGTGGGATATGTCAAGTTCTAACTGTCAGTGGGATCTGTCAAGTTCTAAGTGTGTCAGTGGGATCTGTCAAGTTCTAACTGTGTCAGTGGGATCTGTCAAGTTCTAAGTGTGTCAGTGTGATTCATAGGCCGCGAGCGGCATTGCGAAGCAGTGATAGCAGCACGTAAGGCCTCTGTCCCAACTTACTCAACTCTGCCATTGTGGCACCGAAGCAACCATAGACAATACAGAAGTGAATACATGTGTCTGTGTCCCATAAGCATTATTTATGGACACTGAAATGAGAATTTCATGTAATCTTTCACATGTTGTGAAATCATCTTCTTTTGACTTTTTTCAACTATTGAAGAATACAAAGGCCATTTTTAGCTCCAAGGATGTTGAAAACATTTGCTGAATCCTGCTCTAGAGGATGAGCCAAGGGAAGAGGTTTTTAAGAGAAAGTCTGGAAAATGGCACTGGAACTCTCACTTCTGTGCTGAACTCAGAGGAGGCAGTTTCTGACAATGTCGTCGGGCAAACTTCAGGTATAAGTGGATGGTAAGAAAATGATTATGGGAAATACAAGCAATCCTTTCATGAAATTTCCCTCTGCGTGGGGGGAAGGAAATGAGAGGTAGCTGGGGGATGATGTGATTTAAGAGAAAATTGTTGTTGTTGTTGTTGTTAAAATAGGAGAGATTTGGACATGAGCACTTAACCTTTATTTTCTCTTCCTTTTTTTTTTTTTTTTTAATTTTTATTTATTTATTTATTTTTGGTTGTGTTGGGTCTTCGTGTCTGTGCAAAGGCTTTCTCTAGTTGCAGCAAGCGGGGGCCACTCTTCATCGCGGCGCACGGGCCTCTCACTATCGCGGCCTCTCTTGTTGCGGGGCACAGGCTCCAGACGCGCAGGCTCAGTAATTGTGGTTCACGGGCCCAGCCACTCCGCGGCATGTGGGATCTTCCCAGACCAGGGCTCGAACCCGTGTCCCCTGCATTGGCAGGCAGATTCTCAACCACTGCGCCACCAGGGAAGCCCTCTCTTCCTTTTTTAATAAGAAAAATAATACCTATCTTGAAGTTTTTTAGAAAGGTCAAATGAGATAAAGCATGTTTTGTACTCAAGATGATGCCTAGCTTATGGTAGATTCTCCATAACTCATATATTAATATTCATATATGTTCATTATTTTTTTTTGGTAAAAAAACCCAACAGAGTCTATGCTTCCCAGATTACTTTGCTATTAGGTTCCTAAACTATCTTATTTAAAATCAAGACTGTACTCTTATTGAGGTGTTTTGAAAATGGTTAAATAAATTGGAAGTTGACCAGTTAGTCAAGATTTTGTAACTTCAGTAATTTTGATTTTGTAACTTCCTCAAGCTTTCCTTCTTCTAGACTGAGTTCAGTGAGAACTCTGGAGAGTTCTTCACATGAGAGCCACTTTGCCCTTCAGATCCTTTTCATCATCTTTTTCAAGCCGTAATACAGTCATACCAACTATTATACAAATGAATGACACAAATCATACACTGATTTGGTATATTAGTAGGTTTATTTTTATTCTTACTAGTTTATATTTGGGGGGGAAATGTAAATTTTTTAATTTTTATTTATTTATTTATCTATTTCTGGCTGTGTTGGGTCTTCGCTTCTGTGCGAGGGCTTTCTCTAGTTGTGGCAAGTGGGGGCCACTCTTCATCATGGTGCGCGGGCCTCTCACCATTGCGGCCTCTCTTGTTGCGGAGCACAGGCTCCAGACGCGCAGGCTCAGCAATTGTGGCTCACGGGCCTAGTTGCTCCGCGGCATGTGGGATCTTCCCAGACCAGGGCTCGAACCCGCGTCCCCTGCATTGGCAGGCAGATTCTCAACCACTGCGCCACCAGGGAAGCCCCTAAATTTTTTTTTAAATTTAATTTTATTTATTTTTTTATACAGCAGGTCCTTATTAGTCATCAATTTTGTACACATCAGTGTATACATGTCAGTCCCAATCGCCCAATTCATCACACCACCACCACCACCCCCCACCGCTTTCCCCCCTTGGTGTCCATACGTTTGTCCTCTACATCTGTGTCTCAATTTCTGCCCTGCAAACCGGTTCATCTGTACCATTTTTCTAGGTTCCACATATATGTGTTAATATACGATATTTGTTTTTCTCTTTCTGACTTACTGCACTCTGTATGACAGTCTCTAGATCCACCCACATCTCTACAAATGACCCAATTTCGTTCCTTTTTATGGCTGAGTAATATTCCATTGCATATAGTTACCACATCTTTATCCATTCGTCTGTCGATGGGCATTTAGGTTGCTTCCATGACCTGGCTATTGTAAATAGTGCTACAATGAACATTGGGGTGCATGTGTCTTTTTGAATTATGGTTTTCTCTGGGTATATGCCCAACAGTGGGATTACTGGGTCATATGGTAGTTCTATTTTTAGTTTTTTAAGGAACCTCCATACTGTTCTCCATAGTGGCTGTATCAATTTACATTCCCACCAACAGTGCAAGAGGGTTCCCTTTTCTCCACACCCTCTCCAGCATTTGTTGTTTGTAGATTTTCTGATGATGCCCATTCTAACTGGTGTGAGGTGATACCTCATTGTACTTTTGATTTGCATTTCTCTAATAATTAGTGATGTTGAGCAGCTTTTCATGTGCTTCTTGGCCATCTGTATGTCTTCTTTGGAGAAATGTCTATTTAGGTCTTCTGGCCATTTTTGGATTGGGTTGTTTGTTTTTTTAATATTGAGCTGCATGAGCTGTTTATATATTTTGGAGATTAATCCTTTCTCTGTTGATTCGTTTGCAAATATTTTCTCCCATTCTGAGGGTTGTCTTTTCATCTTGTTTATGGTTTCCTTTGCTGTGCAAAAGCTTTGAACTTTCATTAGGTCCCATTTGTTTGCTTTTATTTCCATTACTCTAGGAAATGGGTCAAAAAAGATCTTGCTGTGATTTATGTCAAAGTGTTCTTCCTATGTTTTCCTCTAAGAGTTTTATAGTGTCCAGTCTTATATTTAGGTCTTGAATCCATTTTGAGTTTATTTTTGTGTATGGTGTTAAGGAGTGTTCTAATTTCATTCTTTTACATGTAGCTGTCCAGTTTTCCCAGCACCACTTATTGAAGAGGATGTCTTTTCTCCATTGTATATCCTTGCCTCCTTTGTCATAGATTAATTGACCATAGTTGCGTGGGTTTATCTCTGGGCTTTCTATCTTGTTCCATTGATCTATGTTTCTGTTTTTGTGCCAGTACCATATTGTCTTGATTACTGTAGCTTTGTAGTATAGTCTGAAGTCAGGGAGTCTGATTCCTCCAGCTCCGTTTTTTTCCCTCAAGACTGCTTTGGCTATTCGGGGTCTTTTGTGTCTCCATACAAATTTTAAGATTTTTTGTTCTAGTTCTGTAAAAAATGCCATTGGTAATTTGATAGGGATTGCATTGAATCTGTAGATTGCTTTGGGTAGTATAGTCATTTTCACCATATTGATTCTTCCAATCCAAGAACATGGTATATCTCTCCATCTGTTGGTATCATCTTTAATTTCTTTCATCAGTGTCTTATAGTTTTCTGCATACAGGTCTTTTGTCTCCCTAGGTAGGTTTATTCCTAGGTATTTTATTCTTTTTGTTGCAATGGTAAATGGGAGTGTTTCCTTAATTTCTCTTTCAGATTTTTCATCATTAGTGTATAGGAATGCAAGAGATTTCTGTGCCTTAATTTTGTATCCTGCAACTTTACCAAATTCATTGATTAGCTCTAGTAGTTTTCTGGTGGCATC
The DNA here is from genome assembly GCF_965194805.1 of Balaenoptera borealis. Taxonomy (NCBI): domain Eukaryota; kingdom Metazoa; phylum Chordata; class Mammalia; order Artiodactyla; family Balaenopteridae; genus Balaenoptera; species Balaenoptera borealis. The sequence continues at coordinate 87,690,963 of NC_138866.1, forward strand.
TTTAGGATTCTCTATGTATAGTATCATGTCATCTGCAAACAGTGACAGTTTTACTTCTTCTTTTCCAATTTGTATTCCTTTTATTTCTTTTTCTTCTCTGATTGCCGTGGCTAGGACTTCCAAAACTATGTTGAATAATAGTGGTGAGAGTGGACATCCTTGTCTTGTTCCTGATCTTAGAGGAAATGCTTTCAGTTTTTCACCATTGAGAATGATGTTTGCTGTGGGTTTGTCGTATATGACCTTTATTATTGTTGAGGTAGATTCCCTCTATGCCCACTTTCTGGAGAGTTTTTATCATAAATGGGTGTTGAATTTTGTCAGAAGCTTTTTCTGCATCTATTGAGATGATCATATGGTTTTTATTCTTCAATTTGTTAGTATGGTTTATCACATTGATTGATTTACGTATATTGAAGAATCCTTGCATCCCTGGGATAAATCCCACTTGATCGTGGTGTATGATCCTTTTAATGTGTTGTTGGATTCTGTTTGCTCGTATTTTGTTGAGGATTGTTGCATCTATATTCATCAGTGATATTGGTCTGTAATTTTCTTTTTTTGTAGTATCTTTGTCTGGTTTTGGTATCAGGGTGATGGTGGCCTCATAGAATGAGTTTGGGAGTGTTCCTTCCTCCGCAATTTTTTGGAAGAGTTTAAGAAGGATGGGTGTTAGCTCTTCTCTAAATGTTTGATAGAATTCACCTGTGAAACCATCTGGTCCTGGACTTTTGTTTGTTGGAAGATTTTAAATCACAGTTTCAATTTCATTACTTGTGATTGGTCTGTTCATATTTTCTATTTCTTCCTGGTGCAGTCTTGGAAGGTTATACCTTTCTAAGAATTTGTCCATTTCTTCCAGGTTGTCCATTTTATTGGCATAGAGTTGCTTGTAGTAGTCTCTTAGGATGCTTTGTATTTCTGCGGTGTCTCTTGTACTCCATTTTCGTTTCTAATTTTATTGATTTGAGTCCTCTCCCTCTTTTTCTTGATGAGTCTGGCTAATGGTTTATCAATTTTGTTTATCTTCTCAAAGAACCCTTACTAGTTTTTTTTTAATGTAACTTTTTTTTTTCTTTCTGTAAGTAGTACGTGGAGTTACCATATGACGAAGCAATTCCAATTCCACTCTGGTATTGCTGAGTCCACACAAAAACTTGCACACAAATGTTCACAGCAGCACTATTCATAATTGCCCCAAAATGGATATAATATAACTATTCACCAACTGATGAATGGACAGATAAAATGTGGAATATCCATATAATGGAATTTTGTTCAGCCATAAAAAAAGAATAAAGTGCTGATATGAGCTACAAAGTGGATAAAACTTGAAAACATTTTGATAAGTGAAAAAATCCTATCACAAAAGACCACATTTTATATGATTCCATTTATTAAATTTGCAGAATAGATAAATCTATAGAGACAGAAAGTAGATTAGTAATAGCCTAGGGCTTAGAAGAGAAATGGAGAATGACTGCTAATGGATATGGGGCTTCTTAGTGGGAGGGTACTTTATAGTCTGTTGTCTGATAATCTGATATCTGGAGTCTTTGTGGATATATTTCTGTTGAATGTTTTGCTGAAAGGGTCTTTACTCTTCGTGCATCTGTCTATCTTTGGTTGTGTATGGGACTTTGTATATGAAATCTTATTTTTAGAAACAATCTGAAGCCTAGACAGATGTTACATTCCCTCAAAGAAGAATTCTGATTACTTTTTTCAGGCACCTGGGAGTGCCAGCAATCAAGTATCACTTTAATCCAATTCCAAGCTAGAGATTTTCTGGGCTACTCAAATGATGTGAAGCTGAGCTGCAGACGGTGCAAGGACTGGTTCACTTCCATTTCACCTTAATTCCTGGTGTGCAACAAGGTTGTGCGATTTGGGGGAAATTCCCTCAATTTCTTCCTTTATCATGCTATTTAGAATTAACTGTCTAAAGACTAACACATGATTAGGGACTGAATTGGATTAAAAATAAACATTTATCTTCACTTTCCCCTGAAACTGCCCTAAAATGATAGTAATGGAATAACACGGTAAAAACCCACAAGGACTAAGAGAAAAGAGAGAACAGGGGATGAGAGCTGCCTATAAATTTTTGGAAGACAGGACAGCTGATGGAGGAGTGATACCTAATCCAGATAGCAGGGTAAAGGAAGCAGAGACCAATGTGGGCCAGTTCACCACAGAATCCCACAGAAAATGTGCTGTTCCCATTATCAGTCGACAGGGGGAGGCAACCACAACTTGCATTGACGTGTTATGGTCTGTAATACACAATTACTGTATCACATCAAGGATATTTGAACTTGCCCATGTATTTTCACAGTCTGGTCAGGTGGGCCCTAGATCTAATACAACTGGACAATGTTCGAATATGCTATATTGGTGATATTATGGTTATCTCAAAATCTGAGGATCAAGCTAAAAGAGACCTTACTGAGGTCATAAATCATATAACTAATTGGGGATAATTGATTAACTCCAAAAAAATCCAGGGCTGTACACAGACTGTGAAATTTGGGGGGACTGCATACTGTAGACAATGAGCAATAAATTATTGCTTCCCACCTCTCAGGCTATAGGGACTCAACACCTAGTGGGCCTGTTTGGCTTTTGGAAAAATTGTATCCCTCACTTAGGGATACCATTAGTTTCAGTTCATAAGATTACCCAGAAAAGGGCTATATTTGACTGAGGAGCTGAATAGCAGCAAGGCTTCTTAAAACCGCAGAGGGCTGTAGCCCAAATTATCCCATTAGGACCTTATGATCCTAATGGTGAAATAAAATTAGAAGTGTTGGCTGCCTGCACTCATGCTAACTGGAGTCTCTGGCCAAAGGCAATATCTATTGCTCAATGGTGAACTGGACTTTTGAACTAGAAAAGTACCAAATGCTACTCTCTAGTATATTCCTTTTGAAGACAGTTACAGGCTTGTTATTGAGCATTTATGGAACAGCTCCAATAACAGAAGGATATAAGATTATATTAAGACCTGAAATACCAGCATGTCATGGGTGATGTTAGAAAAGCATTCCAACAAGAAGGACAATGCCCAAACAAGTTCCATCCTAAAATGGATTTGGTGCACAATGGGAGCATGTTCCTGGGAGTTTCCATGGGAGGAACTCACTGTAGTCACAAGCAAGTAGCCTCTTTTCCCCTAGGACTGACTATAGAGCCTTCTGAAGAGGATTGGCCAGCTGTTATTTGGCCCCTACTGAGCCTCAAACTCTTAATAAAAATTGCCCTATTTGCCAACAGGAAAGGCAGAATTTTCAGTTCCTCTGGGGAAGTATTCCCAAGGGAAAAGGTCCATCATGTAGCTGGCAAATAGATTACATTGTCCCTTTATCTATTGTTTGGCAACTTAAATATTGGCCTTAAGGGTTTGGTTTCACATACCAATGGCTAAAGTCATTGTTGCAAATTCTGTCAAAGGACTGCAACAACCACACACACACACACATATATCACCTTCCTGTTTGGCTCTCCTAGTTACATTTCATCAGATCAGATCAAGACACTTCACTGCCTGTATATAGAGTGAAACGGTAGGCAAAGAACCTATTCAGTAGGCTTAGCATATTACTTGTCACTCTCAAAGTAATGGGTTAATAGAAAATGGGGATAAACAAAACATATGCTTTTTAAACTGAGAGAAAACAAGTGATTGAAGGGCCGTTCCACAAAATTATAGGACTATGTCTTATAACTTGACCTGAGGAGGATTAAAGGTAGAATTACATTAGATAATTGGGTAAAACTAATATTGTAGAAGCTAATAAAATGTATGATAATACTGATATTGACAATCAAATGTGAATGTTGGGAGACTGAACTAAACCCCTTTAGGATATTATCCCTGTGGAGAAGAACCGGCATGAAGAAAATTTTGACCTGAGCAATGGTAGGTCGACTACAGTCCCTGAATCCCTCAGCAGATACATACCATAAATACAATGGCTGTAGAAGAAGTAGACAAACAAATTGTAAAGTTAGTTCAGAAGTACGACAAAGTTTATGCTGGAATTTTCAGCTATTTGTTTAAATCCATACCAGCTGCCCACGGATTATTACAAATGCATGGAATTTTCATGTACATTTTGATTGTCTACTTGATTATGTATCATCAAGCAAGTAATGGCTCTCAAACTAACAGTGACAATTTTGTCCTAAAATGGTCTTGACCATGGATGAGGGGGATAGACCGTGCTGTGAGGGTTAATTCCTGCAGACCTGAAATTGGCCCGAACTGTTTTACTAAAATAAGAAATGTACCCACCTGACACTGACCTCTGGTCCAGGCATAACGTCTACTGATTATTAGTGCTGTTTTGTAACCATGGGTGGGAGGAGTTTCAGGGCAAGCTGTTGACATTGTTTATTGATAACAGTGAAATTGACTTGCACTTGGTCTGAGACACCCAGAGGGTTCTGTCATTGGAACTGGTTACATAGCAAGTATATGCCCACGTGACCAACAGGGGATGAGAAACCCTGGTTGAGACTCTGTCTTGGGCTCCTTGGTTCTGAGATGGTCCATGCTCATACTGGTGGTTCCAGATCTGAGAAAGTGTGTCTAGACAGCCCTTACAGAGGGCTAACAAATGCAGCTCGGGCTTGGTTGCCCTGGACTCTTTGCTGTGAGATGGCCTTTGGCTGTGATGCATATCCTTACTTTAATACTATTGCTATATTGTGTCCTTTTCCTGCAATAAACTATAGATTTATAAGCACTGTCATTTTAAGTCCTATGAGACTTTAGCAGTCAAACCTCGTTTAACTGTTACTGTTAGTGCACTGTGATGGGAATCTAAGTGTTTTTCATATTCTTCTAATTTCTCAAAAAAAAAAAAGATCCTCTACATCCAAAAAGTTGACCAAAAAAAATCTGAGGTAGTGTATTTTTACATTCTTCTGAACTATTGGGTGGTATTCCTATGTAGTTGCAAGTTAACACACTAGAGTGGTCAGATCCATGAACTTTATTTTTATTTTTGTTTATTTATTTTTTTAAAATTAATTTATTAATTAATTTATTTGTGGCTGCATTGGGTCTTCGTTGCTGCACACGGGCTTTCTCCAGTTGCGGCGAGCGGGGGACACTCTTTGTTGCGGTGAGCAGGTTTCTCATTGTAGTGGCTTCTCTTGTTGTGGAGCATGGGCTCTAGGCGCACGGGCTTCAGCAGTTGTGGCAAACAGGCTCAGTAATTGTGGCTCACGGGCTCTAGAGCGCTGGATCAATAGTTGTGGCGCACGGGCTTAGCTGCTCCATGGCATGTGGGATCTTCCAGGACCAGGGCTCAAACCCATGTCTCCTGCATTGGCAGGCGGATTCTTAACCACTGCGCTAACAGGGAAGTCCTGAACTTTATTTTTAAAAGGCTATTCCTGAAAGGAATACCTTGCTTTTTACTAGGAACTAGACCTGCCCTGGCAATATTAGATATTTTTATTTAAATTTAGTTCATTTTTTATGACAGTAGGTTCGTCCTAATATGCACAGCTGTTTCCTTAGACATCGAGTTACAAAAGGCTTGGTGTTCCCTAGGAAGAATGGCAATCTGCAGTTGTTGGCAAGTGATCTGGAAACCATGACTCTAAAGTGGCAAATGGTGGGCCTTCTGCCTGCTACAGACACCAGAGAAACCACCAGGTTGCAGGACTGGTGGATGACGAAAAGAAACCTGATAGCAATTGTGTGGTGGACACCAGGCTGCTTCTGTTTTCCTCCACAACTTTGACAAGAGGGGACACCCACAAGCAGTGCCAAGGATCTAAAAATAGAGACTTTATTAAATCATTCAGTTGAGATATCTTTGTTGAAGTAATTGTCTTATTTAATAACCATGCAAAAGGCCAATGGAAGAGACACGATGAGATGAGGAAGAGGGAAGAGTCCAGGATGGCTTGGCCAACTGAGTCAGTTGTGATAGTGTTGAGCCTGCGATGCCTTTGCACATCCAGATAATGTCCACAGACAGTTGGGAACAGGACCTGGGGCTCAGGGCCAGGCCTAGACTAGAAGGTCCAGGCTTAGGGCCTCCCCTCCCACGTAGCCTCTGGGAATTACTGGTTGATATGCAGAGGGGAAGACCTGTGCACAGGCGAGATAACCTGGGAGGATCCAGGAGAGAAGAATAGGCCCCAGGGAAGCACCCTGTGGACATCCATCCTTAACAGAGGAAGAATACAATCCAGTGGAGGAGGTTGAAAATCAATAAGAGATGGGAGAAAGCGGTATCTCAGAAACCCAAAAGAGGAGAGACATTCAAAGGAATGGTCATAAGGCCTGAATTGTGTCCACTGGAAATGACACTTGGGTCAGGGTTCTCAGCAGTACACTGAAGCAATAAGGTAGAAATCAGATAGCAAGAGATTGAAGAGTAAATAAAAGGTGAAAAAGTGGACATATCAGTAGATGGATTCTTTCTGGAAACTGAGCTCTAAAGGACAGTGACGTTGCCAGAGGGATAGTTTTTGTTTTGAAGATTATTTTGAACATGACTGTTTGCTGAGGGAAAACACACACACACAGAGGCTGGAGTTATAAGAAAGATGATAACTGATGAAGCCAGTTCCCGAAAGAGGAGAGAAAGATTAGAATCTAAGGACAGTTGTGTGGATTAGACCTGGTCAAAAGGTTCACCTCTTTTTCTGCAGCAGTGAGAGAAGTGTCTTTGTAGAGCGTTGAGAAGTACAGTTGAGTGATGAGAGGAAGACCCTACTTTTCTCTTTAGAAGCTTAGCTAGTACAGGCAAGGAGAGAGAATTTAACCAGGGAATGCAAATGCAGGTAAATCTATAGAGAATTGGAGCAGAAAAGCTGACGGAACTGACACCTGACGGCCTCTATTTTCTCTGTGAAAAGTGAAACAATATGATCAGATAAGAGAACAAAGTGAAGGTTTGGAATTAGCCACTGAGGAGAATGTGGAGGGGTGTGTAATAGAATTGCAGAGTAGTATTTAGACCTGGGAATATATCCTCTAAGTGTGCACCAATCCACATGATTGTAAGGTTTCTTAAGCAGGATTCAGTCGAGTGTAGAATGGGCAGGTATTTCTGTGGTGTGTGAAAAAAGACACTAGGCTACAAAGGCATGGTCGAAACCCATGACCACTTCAAAGAACCCCTCCCCCCATCCCCACCCCACAGATTTTTCATGGGTCAAAATACTGAGTATCTAGAGAATGGAGACTTTTTTCCTCTTCTGGGGCCTAGGATTAGTCCCTTATATTCAGAAGACATTCAGATATTGTTGACTGATTGGATTAATTAATAAATAAAATCTGACTCTGCTAAACATTTCTGAACACAAGCATTAGGTTTAAATTTTTATCTACTGGAGGTGAATATATTGATTAATTCAAAGCATTAGAACACTGTTCCAAGAGCTATATTCCCATAATTTACTTATGCTTAAAATGATTAGACTGATGCCAAACTCTAATAAAACCCATTCTGTAACACAAAAGTTTATTAGAATAAAAATATATGTACCGTATCCGACATTAAAATTATTTCACATCGCATGTAGGTTTTACCTCCATTAGTTTTTTTTTTTAATGCTTTTAAAGTCTGTGCTTTAAATAATTTGCACATCTGTAAACAAATCTTAGATTACCAAAGATGCAATGTATCCATTAGATACTGAACATCAAAATTTAGGAATTGGAACTGATAGTTATATCCTATTGCACTAAATATTCCTCTAAAATTCTGGACAGAGAAGAAAAAAGAGATTAAAATAAATCACTTGAAATGAGGTAAGTTGTATGAAAAGGTTTTTAATAGCAAATATCATCAATGTTGAGATGAGAATATTAAAAATATTCATGGAAAATTCACTTAAATGTTTGCATAGTCTAGGTTATTTTTTAAAACAAAAAATTAAAAATTACCAACATTCCTTATTAGAAAAAGAGACAATTACTGGTTCTATAACATCTTGTACATACTGAGTCTTTTATTTAGAAAAAAGAAGTGATACAAACATTCACAAGTTTAGCAAAAAGGAAAAAAAAAGTGACTATTAGGACTAACATTTCAAGCTGCCTTTTGGAAAGAAAATTAAAAACAGAGGTAGATGGTTAAATGTATTAGTAGCCAAGTTACTCAAATGACTAATTTTTTGTTTTGGTAGACATTCACCAAATTTTTATGCTTGAAGCCAAACAGTAAAAAATTTAGGAGAAGAGAGTAAGATCTAGCACAGGTTATTTTCCTTTTACCAAAGAAAAGTAACAAAAATAAACCAGGCTTAAGACCCCTGTTATGGATATGATTGTATAAAGCACTACAGTTCATGCACTTTTTAAAGCAGGAGAATGAACCTTATCCCTAAGCTTCCTAGGTTTATTTGAGGCCAAGCCCCAAGCCCCAGCAGGCCTGGTCAGTCAAAGTAGGACTGTAGGGTGCCTCGGCGCCGGACATCGCAGGTCCAGCAGTGGAAGCCTCCTCCCAGGGAATTGGCATTACGAATGTTAACCTTAATGGTACTGATACCTGCATGGAAAGAGAGAGACATGGCCAGTTAGATGGACTCACATGAAGATTCTTCTATAGAAATGAGCCTAAAAATGGGTAGGAATCCTGTGGTTCTAACCCTTAAGTCCACCCCAGGATAGTCTTTCAATTTTATTCATCAATTATATTTCATCTAATCTATTCCACTGCTAATATAAAACCTTCACCAGAAAGTCAGCAGAGACCCTGAAGTCTATTTTGTTCTATTGACTATTCACAAGTCAACAGGTTTCATGAGCGGATATATCTGACAAACGTTCAGAAACAATCCAAATAGTAAAATTTCAAGGCCTTTTAGACTTATGCTTTAACTACTTTGTCAGACTGTTTCTAATTTACCACGTGAATTTAGTAAGAAAAGTATAATTTAGCCAACCTGAAAAGTTGACTTTACCTACCCACATATAAGCAGAGTTTATCTAACACAATTAGCTTGACCAGCCCACCTTAAGGAAACAATGGAACAGAGCTCCTCTGGGTTGTATGGTCATACAGGTATCAAAGCTACTCAGGCAATTAGTTTAATCCAGCACCATTTGTATTAATATGGTTATGATGTACATGGCCCAGTCAACCAATGGTATTTTGGAAGAATCTGTTGTGTTTGGCATAATGGGGTTTTAAAAAGAAAATCTTTTCTCCTCTCTCGAGGAATCCATTATTTTGAGAGGAAAGCTAAGCTACAGAGTTGCTAAAGGGTCCACTGGTATAGTTAGAAAGGCAGCATGAGTCATCTGGAAAGCCTTTCATGAGAAAGTAAGACTGAGCAGGGCTTTGAAGAGTAAAAATAGGGTTTGGACATGGGTTCAGGAGTGGGCTTGGGATAAGAAGTGGGCTTTTAACCATGAGCATGGGTTTCCTGATAGAAAGACATATCTATCTTAGTCAGATGGCTAGAGCCATATTAACCCTGAATTGGAGAGAATTTAATTTGTTTTAACAAGTTCCCTATGTTCAAAAAGACTTCATTAGAAACAAAATTATAAATCAAATATTTGGTACTTAATAATATTTTAAGTTGAGAAACAATAAAATCTTAATGGACAAGGAAACTGAACCCAAGCAATTGGCTTATTTAACAAAAGCCACGAAAAAAAAAGTGGGATAGCATTAGGGGTGAAATCATTAGATTGGGCTCAATCTAAAACTAATGGGCTAATCTTTTTAAACTGATACTTCATTAAAGAGGGATGTTTCAAAGGGGCAAACAATATCTTCTGAGTAGTACACCTGAAATATAAGACATAAATCAAAACATGACTTGATTTCAACAAGTGTACCGCCTGGCTTTATTTGACACTTAGGATATGTCAAGTAGAATGATAGTGATAAACACACACTTTTGCACCCTAATAATAGCCGTATGAAAATTCTTTCAACGCTTTTCTCAGTATAGAATAACTGGTCTAAATTTTGAATACCACGATAAGCAAATTCCCACCCAAGTAATAACCAGTTCTGCTTTTTAGTTGGAAGCTGAAATGATTTACTGACATCCTCTATTGTATTTCATTACTTTGTTCACAGTGCTTATCACACATATGTCACTTCTATATCTGTATCCTTATACGTCCTTTAAAATACGTAATGACAATTAAATTACTTTTAAAGGACCCCAACTATTTCTTATTTGGCGAAGGGCCAAATCATCTATATGCTCATCTGCAAAGGGGTAGTTCTCCACACTTGGGCACCAGGAAGTTAGATAAGTCACAGAAGATTGATAAACTTATTGCTAAGGGGGTGTCTAAGGAGCCTGGGATGCATCTCCAAACTTTTGAGGTTGTGATTGTTGAAAACAAATATATTGTCCATCTATGAAATAATAACTTGGTGCTTCTAAAAGGAACAGAAATTTAATTAGATAAATCATACATCAGACCTAGCATGTCATTTCTTCTCATTTAATGTTTTTGAATATGAACATGTTTCATTTATTGTACATACCCAGCTTTTCAAACATCTTTTGAATCGGGACTTCGTTGGCATCCACCATAACACGCTTTTCATCTAGCATTAAGACATTCATGGAAAGCCATTTGGATGACATCCAGAGTGGGTGATCTAAAAATAGCAATAACCGTTAAATCATGTCTGCTGTTATTCTTGGTTAAAGCAAGGATTCAGAAGTGAAGAATATTCAAGTGACAGCTCAATTCTTTCAATAGTTCAGTTTCCCTGTGAAAATTTATTTTAATCTTAAGACTATCTGTAAATGTTATGAATCAATCCATACTCATTACACATTTGAATTTCATCTTGTTGTCTTTAAAAAGGCATTTCTTGCTTTCTGTGATATTGTTTTATACTGATTTTTCCTGTACTTTCATTTTCATTTTCTATGGAAGGAGAGGTTGTGAACACAAGTCCAGCCTTGTTCTAGTACCCGTAGTGCCAAGCACCAGTTTACTGCTTACCAGGGAAATATTCTAAATTGCTAATATGCAGGCTGCTGTCTATAAGTGAAAGATTCTTGGCCACTGAAGTAATTATTTTAGGCTATGAGTATACAAAAGTAAACATACCATCTGGGATGACTGGTATTGGAGGAGTAACTATGGTCCATCCTGCTTTCTTGAAAAGATCAATCTGCAAGACCAAAATAAAAAAAAAACCCCCCAAACCCAAAGAGGCTTAAATCTATAGATACTATTCTTATCATTCTTGGTCTCTGATAGCCCTTATGATTAATAATTCTTTTTGAGAAGCTGTCTTCTCAACTGCCAAAATTAAAAAATTAAAATTTCAAAACATTTGGATGATTTTGTCTGAATCGTAGTTAAAATGTACACAAAATCCTCAGATTGCCAGATTAAAGTTAAAAAGTAACAGAAATGTTAAAGCTTTTAAAACTATTCTTGTGCTTTTCACAGGTTTCAGAGATTTTAAAAGACCACAAAGATATTTTCCTTGAGAAATTCTCATTAAAGAAAATGAAAATATTTCCTATTACTTAGTTATAAGAAAACAAAACACGACTCTGTCAAACCCATAGTCCATCCACTTCATAGTCTGTCACTTTGCGTCTGTGACCATGGTATAAAGACAGATGTTAGGAATATACTCCCAAAGAACCATAACTGTCCCTAGTGACCTATTATATAACCCAACCATCCCTAGTTCACATACCCACTTAGTATATCAATAAATTGTATAAAATAAATATTTAATAATATATATAATTGATTTATATAAATTATATATAAATAAATTAAAATTAAGTGAATAAGGAATCTTGGTCATTGGGTCTAAATATATAGACTAGAAATGAACAGTGATGTGGTAAAATAGTGAATTTTGCAACGGCGCACTGCAGCCCAGCAAATAACACAAAATCACTCACCACCCAACTGGAAGTAGGGGGCAGCGGGCAGAAGTAGGAGGCTGCAGGGGGGATAGACCTGCTGCAGTGCAGTGGTTCTGCCCCTCCCCTGCCGGGTGGGCCTGACTGAAGGGGGCCCCACTGAAGAGGGAAGAAGACACCCACTACCTAGTGGTGTTACCCCAGACATGCAGAGAGCATCTTGTTTGCAATTCATCTGCTGAGGAACCTCGGCTGCAAGTTATGAGATAATACCACTCTGTTCAATAAAAACACACACATACGCACAAACTTGAGGCTCTGACAGCAGCAAGCAGCCAAAGTCAGTCTGATGACACTACACTAATTATCACGGCTATAGTGTATATTTCTGAGTGTTGGACATCTTGTAGTAAATATAACATAAGCAATCCAATGTTTGATCATAATAATGTGAGCATTGCTGAATCTATCATTTAGAACCATTAGGAATCACGGGAGTGCTTAAAATAATAGTGGCAATTCCTTCAGTTGCCGAACTCTATTGATTTTACGGAGTCCTAAGAACTCCCCTACCTGGTGACATGGTCGGTCAGGATTGGAAAGCACAAGACCGGGCCCAATGATATTGAAGGTGGCATCAATGTGCATCGGATTGGGGTCTTTAAAGGAGATGATATGTACTCTGTAGTCTGGAGCGAGATGCTTACGCATCCATTCAATGCCCATGTAGTTTGTCACCTGAAAATAAAAAAGGAGACATAAACCTATAAACATTTGGTTGTATGTTCAGATAACTAAAAATAGGATGAAAATATTTTAATTTCAGAAATTTAAAATATAATAATAAAGTGAGAAATTTCCCAGGTAGCCTTTATCAACCTGGCTTCTCTGTGCAAAGATGTCTCTTCCAGCTCGAATGAAGTCAGCAGCATCAAAGCATGGCTCGAACTCAGTTGTCACAAACTTTCCCTGAGCAGCCAATTTGTGTCTGTCTTCTACAGAATGGATGGGGTAATCCTAATTGGAACAAGAATGAACACACACAATGCCTTGGTTCATGAGGAGATGACTGATAGGGCCTTCATTACTAAGAAAATTAGTTCAACATCATCATTTCCTGAAATACTACTGCCCTGTTCTAGACTGAAACATGCATGGGAAGATGTAGGCCCATGCTAAGCAAACCAAAATAAACCAAACCACCAACAAAAAAAAACTAGGCATGACAAGTTCCTCACACTTGGAAGCAAGTGGTACAGAGGCAGTAATGAAACTGAAAACATTCCATGACCCATACAATGATTTATGTGTCTATCTACAGTATTGAAAATCTGCAAGATGAAGTCATTCTGTTCATTTGAAAAAGGAAGTTGGCCCTGGGCCTAACTCATACCACAAAATGCGATGCCCTGCATTCCCTACCAAATTTGATTGGGTGTGCGGTTGGGTAATAGATTCATTACTTACTTCTGTCTTTAAACCCCTAAAGGGTTTAAAGAAATTTTCATTTTTTGATTCTTCTATAAGTGATCAAACAGTAAGTGATCTAATAAGAGACATATACTTCCTTTCACTGTGAATATGGCCTACAGACCAAATTCTTTTTCTAGAAGAGGCTGGAGTTCAGCCTAGTGACTGTTCTGTCGCCACCAATGAATAGCTGTGCGCCTTTAGACAAGTTTTCCTCCCTGTAATGGAATGAAACTACTCCCTCACGGGGTTGTTGTGAAAAATAAACAGGACTGAGGATGTAAATAAAGTACTTAGTTCAAGATCTGGCACATGGTAAACACCAGTAAGTGTTAGCTATTATTATTACTGTTATTATCACTTATCATTTACTCTTATTTTCATCATAAAACAATCAGTTTTCGAAAAGTAGGTGATCTCAGCTTCTGAAATACATAATAAATACAAGGTATCAGAGACTCTCTCAGTCTCTGTGGATTATTTAGAAAAGTTACTAATAAGCTCTCCCATAATTGGGGACTTACCTGGTCATAAAGCTCATCAGCCATTGTGGGCTTAGGAGCTGTTGTCCACTTGGCCCCGCGGCGGAAGTAGTCTTTGATAATTGCTCTGTATGCGCGGTACTCAAAGAAGCGAGCACGCCAGGCCATGGGAGCCTCGATAATCTCATTTCCCACAACTATCAGGATGTCTCGAGGCATTGCACCATATAAACCTGTCAGGCCAGAAGATTCCAGAGCAACTTCAGTGATGCTAACTTCCAAGACAGAAGAGTCTATATAATGTGATTTCATTCTTTGGTAAAAAAATAAAAATTACAGAAAACCTATATGTGTATATGTATATCATTATACGCAAATGAAAAAATATTAAATGATACATGCTAGACTGTTAACATGAATTCTGTGTGGGGATGGTGAAGCCAGGCCAAACAGAAAAAAAAAAAAAAGAAAAGAAAGGAAGAAGAAAAGAGAAAAAGAAGCATCTCTTGTTCAAAGAGATCTTGAACCACCAAGTTTTCACCTTTTGTAACTCCTAACAGAGTTTTTCAGGGAATATCAGTACCACAAGATGAAAATTGGGCCAAGGATCACTTACAACTGTAAATTAGAACACACCGAACTCCGCAATTAAGGAGCCCACCTGCCACAACTAAGACCCAGCACAACCAAATAAATAAATAAATAAATATTAAAAAAAAAAAAAAAAAAAAGAACACACTGAACTCAGGCACAAAAACAATCCTGCAGCAGTGTCAGTTAAAAATAAGATGGGAATGTTTCTGTTCCCCTTTTAATTTCTGTTCTTGAGGAAAATTAAATGGAATCCACTGGTCTTATGTAAGGAAATGCCCATGAAGTTTAGAAAAACTGCTTCTTTCAAGGAAATTCTAGATTTACAATGGAGTTTAGAATGTGTACATCTAAGTCTTACCAAAAAGAACCAAACTGTTCCTAAATAATCTTTAAAGTTTTGAAGGATTATTAAAACAAAGGGATCTCTGAGAAATAATCAGAGCTTTCTCCTTACATATTGAGAGAAATAAAAAAATTAAGACTCTAGCAGTTAAAGTATCCAACATCACTTACCCGTAGACTCAAAATCAGGAGTTTTATACTTCAAGGACCAGTCAATGGTGTCAGGCCTCCTCACTGTCACTCCTTCCATTTTTAAAATATTGCACATTTCTTCAATTTCGGCAACAGCCTTTTTCAAATGATCTTTGGGAAAATGATGGCCCCCATACTTTTGGTAAAAAGTCCAGTACTTTTCATATGTGTTGGCCTAGAACCAGAAGAAAGTAAGTGAAATACTTACAGGAAAAAATTACAGCTCAAGATAGATTCATAGGTTGTGAACAATTACTTGTATAACTTAATGGAATTGAGACTGAGACCACACCTGGTGCAGTGTTCATCCCCAGAACCAAGCACACTGACTGGGGGAAGACACTCAGTATTTGTTGAATGAAGATCTCTAAATTCTCTGGATGTTTTGAGACCTTTTGTTCCTTCTGCCTGAGATCTTACCATGTGCCTTACCACACACAGCTTGTCTGCCCTCACATGGACTTGGAATGCTCTTGGGCCAGTTTTTACATGCTTCATAGACAAAATAGGACATGGACGCTCCCATTAGACAGTCTCAATGAAATCAAATAAGAGAACAAACAAAATAGCTTAAGAGAATAAAAGCACACCTATACGAAGATAAAACCATGGGCTACCCAGGCATCCCAGAATTCTGTCTAAAAAACAGCACTTCAAGATACTTTGTAGGAAAATAGGACACTGCTCCCTTAAAGGTTAGGGACATACTCTCAACTATGCTTTGTTTCTCTTAAAAAGCCATTACTGATTATTTTCTCATTCAGCAGAATCACCACTTGGCAAACCTGTGCAGCGGTGCAAGTCTACCTTTAGTGCTTCCTACACTTCCCTGCCAAAGTGTCTCTCCCCACCAACCTCTCTTCTCCCCAATCCATCTAAGCTCTCATAGTGCTTCAGGTCCTTTCACCATAAAAAGAAGTGATTTGATAAGCAAATCCCCAAATTTTTAAGTAGCTGAAAAAAAAAATCTTAACATTTAGAAAGTGTCCAAGGGTTATACGCATTTTAAAAGACAACTGAATGGAAAGCAGTTGAATGCTTTAAAAAGGCTCAATCAATTTGCTAAAAATTACTGTTGAATTAGGGTAGGTACAACAACTATAAAAGACTGGTTTTCAAAAGTGGAAACGTCTGGAAGGATTCTTCATTCAGATTGTTTTCCATGTGCAAAGTTCTCAGCCAAATTAAAAACTACGTTGGGAAATGTAGGAGACGCACATGGATATAATTTATCAAGACACATAAAGCAGAATTCCAATCAGAAGATCCAAATGCTAAGAAAAAGCCTTGGACCTTCATCAAAAGATTGGCAAAGCAACGTACATTTATATGTTTTAAGTTTTTTTTTTTTAACATCTTTATTGGAGTATAATTGCTTTACAGTGGTGTGTTAGTTTCTGCTTTATAACAAAGTGAATCAGTTATACATATACATATGTTCCCATATCTCTCCCCTCTTGCATCTCCCTCCCTCCCACCCTCCCTATCCCACCCCTCTAGGTGGTCACAAAGCACCGAGCTGCTCTCCCTGTGCTATGCAGCTGCTTCCCACTAGCTATCTATTTTACGTTTGGTAGTGTATACGTGTCCATGCCACTCTCTCACTTTGTCCCAGCTTACCCTTCCCCCTCCCTGTATCCTCAGGTCCATTCTCTAGTAGGTCTGTGTTAAAGCAGGTGTTTTTAAAATGTTTCCTTATATCATTGATTAACCAACCACTAGTCCTAATCATGTCCGATAAGGTTTCCATTATTATAAATCAGATAACTTCAGACAGTGATAAGTGCCATAAAGAAGGGGAAACTGGGTAATGAGATAGACGATCTAGATGTCTAGCTCTTTAATGTCAAAGACCATGTCTTTTCCAGATTATATGTCTCTACTTCCACTTTCACCTCAATATTTATTTATTTGATAAATATCAAACATATGGAAGCAGACCTGCCTCTTGTTAGTTCAATACCTAGGTTCACATCAATTAGGCTGCAGCTGAGCCTGCTGGGGAGGGAATAAGAATCTGAAAAACAGGTCTTCAGCAAACAGGGAGATGCCAGTGAAGCTCTAAAACAGGGGCTGGCAAACTAAAGTCTACGGGCCAAATCTGGACTGCTGCCTGTTTTTGCAAATAAAGTTTTATGGAACATAGAAATACTCATTTACATATTGCCTGTGGTGGTTTTGCACTACAGTGGCAGAGCTGAGAGTGGAGTAGTTGTGACAGAGACCTATGGTCTGCAAAGCCTGAAACATTTATTATCGGGCCCAGTAAAGAAAAACCTTGCCAAACCCTGTCTAAATGATCAGTTAGTTGCTTTATTTTTGAAGATCTATAGGTAAACAATAAGCTCAGTTTCTGGCCCATGAAAAATGTTATCAGAATTAAAAATTTGATTGCTTGTTAAGATCAATCCACTCTTTTAAAAAACAAAACAAAACAAGAGCACTCTATTGTTTTGTACTCCTAGGAGGTCCTGCAGTAGCAACCAGAGGAGAGGATAATAACGACTCTTTATATTCCCCTCAGACATCCTGGTACTACTCATCCATTCACCACTTCCTCCTTCTCATGCCAGGCACATCTCTTAGAGCCCACGAGGGGACAAGAAGTCTTTGAAAATTTAACACTGGGTTAAATAGTTTCTGCTGCACAGCCATGTTTTCTTGCTGGACACATTCCAAAGTATCCCATGTGACTATTTGTGCAGAGTGAAGCTTGCTTGATAAATATAAAGTAAACTTTCCTGGGAGAAAAAAGTTATTTGAACAAGTGTGAATTCTCTTGTATAGTTCATACTCTGGCTAAGGTTGGACAAAGTCTGAATGATCAGGCCAGGCTACATTTTCCAAGAGATAGTTGGAAATTATTTACACTTCCTTTATAACCCTGCTAAATAAGTTAGCAATCATTTACCAAGTGTCTGCAAGATAAGAAAACACTATATTAAATGCTTAGCATGTGATGTTTTTAATAATCTGTTGCAGACACGTAGCTGCATTCCTAGAAACTTGATAGTCTTTCAGAGCCTAAAATCCTTTAGGGGTGTTTGCCAAATGAATTTTAAATACTGTCTTTGGAAGGCTAGGAAATCTCAATAGAAACATTATTTATCCAGCTGCAAACTTATATTACATTAACCTTGATCGACTTTGTATTTTTTTTATTAATTTTTATCGGAGTATAGTTGCTTTACAATGTTGTGTTAGTTTCTGCTGTACAGTAAAGTGAATCAGCTATATGTATACATATATCCCCTCTTTTTTGGATTTCCTTCCCATTTAGATCACCACGGAGCACTGAGTAGAATTCCCTGTGCTATACAGTAGATTCTCATTAGTTATCTATTCTATATATAGTAGTGTGTATATGTCAATCCCAATCTCCCAATTCATCCCACTCGACTTTGTATTTTTAAAAGGTCCTTTTATCAAGGGCTTTAGAAAAAAAAGACAAAAGCAAAACAAAAAGCAGATATTTGATGGAAAGTATTCACTATGTTTGCAGAATAAAAAGCCACATAGCTTTCAAAAATTGTGCTTCCTGACAACTATGTTCCTCATTCCCATAAAATTTTTCTAGCACTTACATCTTCCAACATATCGTATGCTCTAACTGCCTATAAATGGTTTACTACGTTATTTTATATTTCATTGGTCCCAAACTGATTAATATATCTGTGTCATTCTTCTCCAACTAGAAGGTAAGACCTTCTAGTTGGCCATGCATGTCTTAGATTTAATTTCCTCTCCCTCGATACCTAGTTTCTTATGTGTCATAAAGCAGAAATAACCAGACAAATGAATGAAATCAATACTGCTTAAGCTACTATTATCTACAATCATTGTACCCTCAACACACTTGGCAAACTGCATCCGTACAACTATAATGAGTTGTAGTTTTGTCCTTTAAAAATAAGTAACATGTAACCTTTTACCTTCCTATTTAATCTCATTAGGTAGATAGCAACCCTCTTAATATCTTCATTTTAGTGAGGCCCAGAAATTTGTGGAATCAAGATCACAAGGTCAAATAGCTGATTAACTGAGATTAGCTAATAAGCTTTTATCAAATACCTAATTCAATCTTGATCTCCTGACTTCAGCCTGGCACCTTCCAAAAGTCCATGAAATTTCAAAATCTAAAATCATAGATCAAGTGACAAAGAACTCAAAATAATGTCTTAGAATTCTGATTCCGTAAGATCACATGATATAAAAGTCAGTTATTCTAAAGACAAATAGAAGGATAAACTATTGCCTGAATTTGAAATTTAATTCCACCCAATTAAAGTGGTTAGGGGATGGGACTTCCTTTCAAGAAAAGACTTAAAAGATCGTGCCTTTTTAAAACATGTGGATGATACATAAATTAATCTGTTCATCAAATTTCAAATATCAAAACCAAAGGTAGTTTCAGAACAACTAGAAGAAGTTATGACTTTTTCTATTACCTTCTCTTCAAGGTCTAACTCAAGAATTATTTTCTTCGTTTAGGAAGAAGACTTCCTAACTATCCAGCATTTGGTCATTGCTTTTCCCTTAGCTCTCCTGGTATTTGAATTCAACTGCCTTGCGCTAGTTGCCATAAGATACTTAGTATTAGTCTTCATTTCTACGTAATAAACATCATACCTCTCCAGATGGAAAGCAAGTTCTTTTGTGCTAATAACTCTGGAGCCCTGATACAAGGTAGGCAACATTTCTGATGATGATGACAGTGATGTAACAGAACTTATTTCCTCAACCCACATTACAAATAAAAATGTTAATATTCAGGAAGAATTTAAGTACACTGAAGATATATTTGTAACCCATTATTAATGGAAGCTTAAGCTGCATCTGAAGTGTGGATGGAACCCTTATGCAGTATATAACCGGAATACCAGCCCACAGAGACTCTGGTCATAAAAATATTACAGATAAAGAGCACTAAGAGTTTAAAAAAAGGAAGGTATTACTTGTTACCAGGGAAGTCCTGGAAGGCTTTGTGGGAGGTGCCACTGGAACTAGGTGGTAGGAAGAGGGGGAGGTTTAAACTGCAGACAAAAGGGGTGCAGGAGGGTAGGTGGGAGACTTCTAGGTGGGAGCAAAGGCCTGAGGCTTGTTTGGTAGTAGTCTAATTTGGCTGTTTATATGGTTATCTTATAAAGTCTGCTGAAACCTGGGTGAAATTATTAGAGGAGAGAGGCTAGCAAAATAGAGGATTGATAGGAGCAGATGAGTAACAATATTGAATTTGGGTTTTAAAAAATTACTCTGTTAGAAGCTAGAGGTGGTTTAGAGAGTACAGCAAATAGGGGAGACCAGTTAGGAGTTAACTGCAATAGTCCAGGCAGTAGATGAGATCCTGACCTAAGGCAGTAGCAGAGGGATGGAGGTAAGGTTCATTTTGATAAAAGACTTGTTCGATCTTGGAGAATGGATGTGGAGGATGTGATTGAAGGAGAAATAAATAAAAGTTTTAGCTTGAATAAATAGGAATGCCAAAAACTGAAAGGAAGGAATGAAGAACGTCCCAGTTTTGCAGAGTGGCTCGCAGCTGAACTCAAATGTGCCATGTCTGAGGTCCAGTGGCAACATCCAGCAAGGAATTTAACGTGTTCATATGGACAGAATTCAGGAGAGAGATCTGGACCAGAGTGGAGGGGTGGGAGGAAACTATGAGAACAGCTACAGTGAAATTCTGTTCAGCCCAACATTACAGACCGTAAAGGAAGATGTGAGGAATAGTGAAAGAACAAATATCCCCCCCACCCCCCGAAACGGTCTCCCCAAACCTGAAGGAGGGAGTAATCATTGGTGTAGATAGTGTCAAATACTGCAGAGATGCCAAGTAAGATATCATCAGCCACTGGATCTGGGTGGTCTTGGGTAAGCTAAAGTGAACGCAGTTACAGAGGAGAGTGGGAGCAGAAGCCAGACTGCAGACCATGAGGAATGAACCCGCTCAGACATGTGAAACCCCGGCTTTACCTTCACCTCCACAGTGAATGGTGGAACACAGGCATTTTCTGCTCTGCCCACTATCACTTCCTCTAAGGGGTCCCATTCGTTGTAAGAGGAGACAGGGCAGTCCTTGGGCAGAGGATCAGTGGCCTTGTCGTCAGCTGCACAGGAATTCCGGGAGGAAGCCGTAGCTGCCTGGGTGCTCTGGAAAGTTCGCTGCACCCATCCTGTTACAGTTCTTCCAAGCTTCCAAGAACAAAGAAAAGATTATTGTGTGGTCCTGCACAGTACTTGGGGGAGGGGGAAGTAGAGGTGGCATGAAAACCCAGGATAACACAGCCAGGCATTTAAAATCTTTTAGGAGAATGTAAACCGAGCTGTTAGTGGATAGGTGGGTAGTGGGGTTACAGATTTTACTTTTGTGTTTATTTATACATTATCTTTTTATCTATTATGTTAATTGGTATAACTCTTTAAAACTTCTGAGAAGATTTAGTCCCCAAAGACCATACACCCCCATTTATATCTCGGAATGGTTTTCTGCAATCAAGCCTTAAGCAAGTTTTCTGCAGATGATGGGTCACCCTTCTTCCCAGAAAACTACAGAAAGTGGCTCCGGATCTCCCTGCCAAGTCCAGCTGGGGGAGGGAGCCTCCTGTCCCTTTCAGTACCAAAGGTTACTAGTGTTAGGATCCTCTCCCCCCGCCCCACGCAAATGAAAATACAGAAGCATTTTAAATGACTTTATCTTTCAGAATAATCAGCTTCAAACCACCAATTTGTCCTCACTGACACACACTTCACATTATTTGGCACTGCAATTATGAGAGAGTGACCAAGTGCCATGGGCTTATTTTACAGATGGTCCACAGTACCCTAGCCAAGATAAGGATTAACTAACCCAGGTACAAACTTAAACAACTAGGAAGGAGATCTAAGAACTTCAAAGAAAGGCTTTTGAAAATGTAGAGCCCATAAACTCTAGAGCAGGGAGAGTCCCGCATACACTGGGCAAACCTCAACCCCACAAATCTCTATCCGGTTCTGTGAAAAGCCTTGGGAAGGAGGCAGGAGGGGAGCCAGGGTGGAGACTAAAAAGCAGGAGGGAGTGACAGCTGTTCTGAAGCCAATTGCTGGGGGAAACCAAACTGCCTGGCTATTCCTGTCCCAGGAGCTAGAGAGGGTTTGCTGCAGGCGCGTGCTTCCATACCAGGGAAGCGGAGGGCAGGACCGGGCAGAAATCTGGGTACAGACCGAATTCGCTCCAACTCCTCTCGCGACTCAGGACTCCACGTTACACTTGGAATGAGCCTGCTCGCTCCTCCTCCGTCCCCGAGTCCCACTTCGCCCCTTCTCCAGTACATCCACGGTACACGCATGCCCAACTCTCTGCCCACCCATGGCGATGAGCCGCCAAAAGGCCGCCCTTTTTCACTAATCGGTGTTGCTTGTCGCCCTCGCCCCCTCCGGCTGGGGAGGGCGGCGCCCCCCGCGCCGACGGCCAACGCAGCCCGAGGCGCGCAGACCGCAGCTGTGCCCACTGGGTGTGGCCCCAACGCACGCCCCCTTCCCCTGGGACACCGCCAAGCTTCCGGCAGCCGGCAAAGGCTCCTGAAGACGAGCTTCCAAGGGGGCCCAGAAAGGACAGGGTCGTGCAAGGCCGGCGGGGGAAAGCCAGGGAAGGAGAGGGGGAAGAGAGCACGCGGCCGCCCGATGAGGCGGCGGCGCACGCACCCGAGACCCGATGTAGTGCACCGCTTCGGCGCCGCGGCTCCCGCCGCGCAGACACCGCACCCGCAGCATCGCCTCGCGCCCGCTTGGTCCACAAGTCGACTGTTCTCAGCGCTCGGCCACCTCCTTCCGAGTGCCCCGAGAGCGCGCCCGCAGCAGGGTGTCCCGGTGCGCGGCCTTTTGTAGCCTCGCCCCGCCCCGGCCGCCCCCCCGCGCGCCCCATTGGCTGCCGGGAGCAGGTGGCGGGGCCGCGGAGCGCGCGGCGGCGCGCGGGGCCGCCCGGGAGTTAGGAAGGGCAGGGAGCGCGGGGGAGGCGGGGTCAAGTCCCACGGGCTGGCCCTGTGTTAGCTTGTCAGTCCGCCCACGGGTTTCTGCCGAGCTCTGCCAGCCCCGCCCGGGTCCGCCGAACCAGGCCCCCTGTCTCAGGGACGGGGAGGAGGACGCGATTTCTGACAAGTCAACGTAATGATATATACAAGTATGGTTTTAAATTTACATTTATAGATTTAAATATGCAAAGCGTGAGTACAGTCTCACGTTTAAATTCATCTCCGTGTACTGACCCAGTCCCCTCATTTTGCAGTGACCAAAACCACCTGAAGTTTAGGTGGCTTCTTAGGGCAACACCGGGGTGGAGCCTGGAGGGGACCAAGTCTGGAACTCAGGTTATCCGCTCCCCGGGGCGCTGCGTGCTCCACCCACTAGCCTGTTACGTGTTCTTTGGAATACTTGTTGTTTCAAATAGTCTTCGGCCGTGGTCCCTGGCTTGAGAAACTCAGTCATGAAAATAGAGATAAATGCGGGCCAGAAATAAGGGAGGACTACAGGGCGTTTTTTCCCTTCTATTTCATGTATTTAAAATTTTGTTTCAACTTGATAAGGATACATTTGTTAGAAAAGTAGCTCCCAAACAATGCAAAGTTTTAATTGCTGAGGATTTGTGCAAAACTAGAGAACTCGGTTTAACATTTATGTTGTTAGAAGGAGAGGGGACAGAGAGTATTTCATGTCTGTGCCTACAATATATGTAATTATTTATTTTTAATGAGCTGTCTTTTAAACTGTGGTGTCTTTCACTCATTTTCCAGTTCAGGCGCTAGACAAGCAGGATAGCATGGTGGAAACAGCCATGGAGAGGGAATTGGGAGAATTGGTTTCTGGTCTTGACTCTTGTTATAGACTACCTTGTGTCTTCTTGAGTTGCAATCTTCTTATCCTCAAAGGGAGAACAATTGCATTTATTGTCCCCAGCACACAAATGGGCCAAAAGGAGAGATCGTACACGTAGAACTTAATGTGGCACTAAAAGCTATACGAATTTGAGGTAATATTTTACCAGCCCTAACAATAAGGAGGCCTCCAAATGTGATAATCAGGTGAAAGGAGTCAATAAATCTAGGTTCTTGTCTTAGCTTTGCTACTAACTTGCTGTGTGACCTGGAATCAAATTCTTTCCTGTTTCTCATGAAGGTGTCACACTTCTAGTAAAGGCTTTGGGAAATCTCTAACATTTCTCAAACTTTACAGAGTGCCTTCTCCCAGCAATTAAATGCAGCCACCTCTAAGTTCTAATTCTCTCAGTGTACTTAGCGTGGCCAGAGATGTGCTGGTCTTCAATAACGGAATGTAAGGGGACAGTAAATATACACAGCAAGTGGTATTGACATTACTTGTTCCATTTCTGTCTGAGATCTGAGGACATCCTCATGTCACTCATTAAAGGCACTATTTTGATTCTGTAGATGTAAGAATTGGGAGTGTCTGGAAATAATAAGGCCAGGAGGTTATTAAGTTTTACATTACAAAAAAAAACCTCATTATAGTCATAGAACATACCTTTATCTCCTGGAATCCAGAGGAAAGTGTATGGATAGAGCCACCCAGACCAGTCCTACCACTGTAAAAGCAAATCAAAGCACTTTCCTCACCCCCTAATTTTCCTTTCCTATTAATTAATTAATTAATTAATTAATTTTTTATTTTTTATTTTTTAAAATTTATTTATTTATTATTTTTATTTTATTTTTGTCTGTGTTGGGTCTTCATTTCTGTGCGAGGGCTTTCTCTAGTTGTGGCAAGCGGGGGCCACTCTTCATCGCGGTGCGCGGGCCTCTCACTATTGCGGCCTCTCTTGTTGCGGAGCACAGGCTCCAGACGTGCAGGCTCAGTAGTTGTGGCTCACGGGCCTAGTTGCTCTGCGGCATGTGGGATCTTCCCAGACCAGGGCTGGAACCCGTGTCCCCTGCATTGGCAGGCAGATTCTCAACCACTGCGCCATCAGGGAAGCCCCTTATTAATTTATTATTCATTTGTTTTTTGCTCTTGAAAAAGTTCCGTAACAATTTTTAGATTGACCTTATCAGTTGGAAGCACACGTCTTCCACACTGGTTTGTTTGTGTACTGCTGAGCCAACTCTGCAAAGTATTCGATGGTGATACCTGTTAACACCTTGGTCTTTGGTTGCTGCTTTTTTCAGAAGAAATGGAATACACTGTGAACTCTACCGTCTTTTCCCTCATTGGCAATAGGTTAGTATGACACCAATAACTTTGACTGAGCCAGTACCTGTAGGATCTTGGTGGTCTCGTAGCTAATGGTTATGCATATTCATGTCTAATAGTAGTATACTCTTGTAGGTTAATCTAGAGGCATAATTTAGGGTAATGTGGCAGATGGGGGGGGGCAGGTAAGAGGACAAGGAATAGAAAACACATCAGAAGCATGGCAAATTCTGCTTTCCAATATCTCCCTCATTACTGTTGCTTTGGGGATATGCCCAACTCTACCTGGTTCCAACCAACAAAGTACAGTTTTTGAAACGTGTCCTGAGATTAAAACAAAAAGCTAGTATAGTTATAGGGTCCAGAAAATAAATAACAAAAGAGCTTATTGTAAGAAATCATTATTTCACTATCATGACTGACATCAGAATCTGTACATAGGAAGCAATCATAATGTGTTCCTAGAACTTAGAGATACAGATACTCTGTGAAGCTCACGCTCACACACACACACACATACACACACACACGTACACACATGGATGAGATTGGCTATCGGCAGAAGTTACCCACTCTAAGAGACATTTGTACCTATAGTTTAAGAGACAGGATATCTCTCAAATGAAATCAAAAAAGTGGGATTACTCAAATTCAAACAAGGTGACTTAAATATATTCTCATGACTGGAATGTAATTAAAGGAAGATGCAATTTTTAAAAAGTATTATTTGGACTGCATTAATAAAATATCTCTGGAAGGGTACACAAGACACGGATAACTTAAGTTGGCCCTGGGACAGGGACCTGGGTGACTAGGGGACAGGGCAAGAGGGAGATTTTTCACTGTATACCCTATTGTACTTTTACATTTTGAACATGTGAATGAATTACCTAATAAACAAATAAATATGTAAAGGACTGCATTTATAGAGGTATGATCGCCAAAATGGAGTTTTTACAAAGGAAGCCAGAGTGTACCATCTATCAGAGTCTATTCATCCAGCTCTGTCTAAGGATGGAATCAGAATATTCTGGTGTCTGGAAAGGTGATATCTATTGAGGACAAGAATGGTTTCATGGGTTTTGATGAAATATCCTTTAAGAATATTCACCTCCTTCAGATTCTGAGTTTACCAAGCAAGCTTCCAATTCCTGGGAATGGGGACACGGGGAGGGGGTTACCCTGCAGGACGAGCACATAAGGCTGGAAAGACAGAACCTTCATCGTCAAGTATTAAATCCTTTGTCTAGCTTATCCTTCACAGTCTGGTGAGTGTGGTTAGTGTAGCTCCGTCCTTGTTGTCAAAGTATGTTCTCCTTCTCAGTGTTCTCCCTTTCCTGCCTGCCTAGTCAATTCTGAGTAAACTGATAAAATTCAGTTTCTGGACCTGAAATGCTGGGGGACCAGCTTGGCTCCCGCCGCACCCCATTCTCTTACCTCACAGCATCTGTCACACTGCACTGGAATTGCCTGCTGCTCTCTCTCTCACTGGGCCGTTGGCTCCAAAAGGGCAGGGAGCCTCTTTTATCTGCCACTGTATCCCGAGCACAGCGCCTGACAAAACATAGGCCCTCCATCAATCGTCCAGTGAAGGGAGGTGCTGCTCTGAAAGCCCAGGCTAGGATCACCGGACCTCCCTCTCTGAGTCATTGCAGTCATTGATTTCAACATCCTTTATGTCTCTAGAAATCCTCTCACATAACTTCAGCTATCCCCACTATTCAGCTGACTTCCGAGTTGTTCTTTCCAAGTAGCAGCGCTTTCTCTCCTGAGTGTCTGATCTGCATTTCCAACTACTTGCAGCTCAGAATGTTAGCCTAGTAGCTCTGATACCAATTTTCAGCTATACCTTGGGCAAGTCGCTCGCCTTCACTCAGCCTGAGGTTTCTCATTGAAAATAAAGGCACTAGTCACTAGATAATCAATACGGTCGCTTCCAGCTCTAAAAATGCTATACTTCTACACTGGTGTTTTGTCAGCACCTCAAACTCAGTGTGCCTGCAGGGGAACTCACACCAGCCCTTCCTGCTAACTCTTGTCAACGGCTCTGTCATATTTTAGTCATTTTGGCTTGAGACTCTCTGGGCATTTTTGCCTCCTCCTCCTAATCTAGTCCTCCATATCCAATGAGTTGCAAAATTTTATGAAAGCAGCCTCTGAAACACTGTCCTCTTACACATCTTTTTAGGATTTTTATTAGTTGTCAACAGCAGGGTTATTACTGCCCAGCATTTCTCAGTGTGGTGGTCTTTCATCAGATGACCACTGCAAACCGTAGCTCCAACTAAGTTAAACCCAGCTTTCTCCAAGTATTTAAAATAATCTTGGCTTAGATCGGCATTCAAACTGACCTGGCTTTAAGAAAATTAAGGAAGAAACATGTAGCGTCTGCTTCAAGGAATCTTCTAATTTCTTTCACTTCAGTCTTTAGTTACCCTCTGGAATTTAAAAGCAGTAAGCACTCTTCTACTCTTTCAGGTCCTAAGTAAACTTAAACTAAAAGGCAAAGGTCATAATGATAATATGTGATAATGTCTTGATACATGAGTATATGGCAGGCAATTTTTGTTAATGGAAAAACAAGTGCACCTGTTCCAGCCCAGTCTTTTACTTTTAAACAGCAGCTTTATTGAGATATAAATTCACATAGCATAAAGTTCACTCTTTTAAGGAGTACAAGTTGGCGGGTTTTAGTATAGTCACAGCATTGGCCATCTATCATCACTAATTCCAGTACATTTTCATCATCCCCAAAAGAAATCTCCTGTACTCATTAGCAGACACTCCTCCTCCCAGCCCCTGGCAACCACTAATCTACATTTTATCTATTGATTTACCGATTCTGGGCATTTCATGTAAATGGAGCCATGCAATATGTGGTCTTTCGTGTCTGGCTTCTTTCAATTAGCATAATGTTTTTAAGGTTAATCCATATTGTAGCATGTATCAGTACTTCATTCCTTTTTTTTTTCTTTTTAACATCTTTATTGGAATATAATTGCTTTACAATGGTGTGTTAGTTTCTGCTTTATAACAAAGTGAATCAGCTGTACATATACATATACCCCCATATCCCCTCCCTCTTGCATCTCCCTCCCACCCTCCCTATCCCACCCCTCTAGGTGGTCACAAAGCACCGAGCTGCTCTCCCTGTGCTATGCGGCTGCTTCCCACTAGCTATCTATTTTACTATTCCCTTTTAAGGCCACATAATATTCCATATCTATTCTATCCATGGATAGATTTAGCACATTATATTTATCTATTCTTCAGTTGATGGACGTGTATAGTTTTCATTTTGGGCTATTATGAATAATGCTGTTATGAACATTTATGTACAAGTTTCTTTGTGAATGTATTTTTCATTGATCATGGATGTATATCTAGGAGCGGAATCGCTGTATCATATGTTAACTCCATGGTTAACACTCTGAGGAACTGGCAAACTGTTTTCCAAAGTGGCTGCACGAGTCTTACATTCCCACCAGCAATGTGTGAGGGTTCCAGTTTCTTCACATCCTCATCAACACTTGTAAGTCCATTGTTTTTGATCATATCCATCCTAGTGGGTGTGACATGGTGTCTCACTGTGGTTTTAATTTGCATTTCCCCAGTGACTAATGATGTTGATGGTCTTTTTTTTTTTTTTTTTTTTAACGTATTTATTTATTTATTTTTGCTGCATTGGGTCTTCATTGCTGCACACGGGCTTTCTCTAGTTGCAGCGAGCTGGGGCCACTCTTCATTGCGGCGCGCGGGCCTCTCATTGCAGTGGCTTCTCTTGTTGCGGAGCGTGGGCTCTAGGGCACGCGGGCTTCAGTAGTTGTGGCTCGCAGGCTCCAGAGCGCAGGCTCAGCAGTTGTGGCACACGGGCCCAGTTGCTCCGCGGCATGTGGGATCCTCCCAGACCAGGGCTCGAACCCGTGTCCCCTGCATCGGGAGGCGGACTCTTAACCACTGCGCCACCAGGGAAGTCCGATGTTGATGGTCTTTACATGCGCATATTGGCCATTTGTACATCATCTTTGGGTCACCTCAGTCTTAGGACAGATAGAAATTAAAATACCTTTATTTAGAGAGGAACTGATGCCCGTTTATAGGAACCAACAGAATTCTTTCAAGTGAGGCCAAATTAATAGTTGTTTAAAAATGCAAAGGGGGAATACTTCTTTAACTATATAGCATAGGACTCTGGGGTTAAAAACACTCTTTTATCTTTAAAAAGTTGCAAAAATTAACCTCAAAGCTAAGTGATTTCTCTTAAGGAAAGCTAAGGAAATTTCTCTTTTAGAGCACAAAAATAAATAGTAACTACTGCTCACATCAAGAATTAAACAATGGGCTTGTAAGAGACATTACCACCAATATTCCTATCTTTTGGAGGAGCCTCTGAGACTTGCTTAGGACTTAGCAGATAATGTAACAAATCTACTGTTTCGAAAAAGATAAAGTTATCATTTTAATATAAATGAACCCACAGAGAAAAACTCAGTTCACATGAAAGATAAAGTATAAGGGGAGGGGGGCTATCATACAGCCCTGCCCCTGACAGTGCTCAATTAATATTTGTTGACTGAATTAATTTGAAAATAAGGTCCACTCTACTTAATAATAGCTACTATTTACTGAGTGCTTAAATGTGCCAGATTAAGAGCTTCATGTATGTTATCTTATTCACTCATCTATGAGGAAGTATTCTTTTTTTTTAAAATAAGGACAAATTTTATTTATGCATTTATTTTTAAATTTTATTTATTGATTGATTGATTTTTGGCTGCGTTGGGTCTTCTCTGCCGTGCGCGGGCTTTCTCTAGTTGCAGTGAGCAGGGCTACACTTCATAGCGGTGTGCGGACTTCTTATTGCTGTGGCTTCTCTTGTTGCAGAGCACGGGCTCTAGGCGCACGGGCTTCAGTAGTTGCAGCGCGTGGGCTCAGTAGTTGTGGCTCACGGGCTCTAGAGTGCAGGCTCAGTAGTTGTGGTGCACGGGCTTAGTTGCTCCGCAGCATGTGGGATCTTCCCGGACCAGGGATGTGTCCCCTGCATTGGCAGGCGGATTCTTAACCACTGTGCCACGAGGGAAGTCCTGAGGAGGTATTCTTAAAATAATCTCAAATCTCATGTAGATGAAGAAATTAAGCCTTAGGGAGGTTAAATAAATTGCCCAACATCAAACAGCTGCCAAGTGACTGACAGAGGCAAATTCAAACGTAGGCACAGACTTCAAAGCCTGTGCCCTTACCTTTCATACCTCTTGATTTTCTCCAAATTCTCAGGGAAATACGTATTGCAACACAAGGTATATGTGTAATCCAACTACTTGCAATATCAGATACTCTCCTGTAAGCTTCATGTTGTGTCACATGCTTCCATTTATCCTTCAGGATATCTCTGAGTGTTTTTTCTGGGAGTTATTTATCAGATAACTGCCCTTCTTAGGATAACACTGTACCTATAAAGATTGCGTGGTAGAGCCTTTGACAAATTGAACTTGTACAGGTCAGCTATAGCTGAATGCCAAAGACAGGGAAAGACCAGAACATAGTATGAGCACTCCAATGCTCGCTTCGGCAGCATGTATACTAAAATTGGAACAATACAGAGATTAGCATGGCCCCTGCACAAGGATGACATGCAAATTCATGAAGCGTTCCATATTTTTATGTAAAAGAACGAAATTAGAACATTCTCTAACACCATACACAAAAATAAACTCAAAATGGATTAAAGACCTAAATATAAGACCGGATACTATAAAACTCTTAGAGGAAAGCATAGGCAGAACACTCTCTGACATAAATCACAGCAAGATCTTTTCTGATCCACCTCCTAGAGTAATGAAAATAAAAACAAGGATAAACAAATGGGACCTAATGAAACTTAAAAGCTTTGCACAGCAAAGGAAAGCATATAGTATGAGCACTCTAAACAAGCACAGGAATGGCTTAGGTGTTTTACTGAGAACTCTACAGAGGCAAGAGAAGGTATTTTAGCGTAGGTGTAGCTGTTGCCCCTGCACTTCAGTCAAAGAGGGGAGAACATCAGGAAGGGGATGGATGCGCCACAAGGGTCTATCCCATGGGGATGGTTCTGGAAATAGACTACATATTCATCCCCACTTGAGTCCACCCTTAAGACTTTACGCAGGGGCTAAAATAGCTCCAGTCACCCTGCTGAAAAAGGTGCCTCACATTTCCCCCTGAGTTGGCACTTCCCTTTCCTAACCCAACAGCCGCCAGCACTGGTGGTGCTGGCCAGGGGTGGGCCACATCTAGTCAGCACCCAAGAGTGAGGAAGGCATTTGGCCAATTCCAGAAATGGTGGAGAAGTTACTGAATCACCATCATTCAGTTATATAATGTCAGTGCCACAAAGATTTCTTTGCCCATGAATAATTCCTGATTTTGCAGGAAATATCCTTGGATGCCTTAGTGGTGGGAGAGCAGCTTTCACTGGACCCTCTCCCTCTTCTCATTCATTCAGCCTAAACTCCTCTCCCAGTATTTTTTCAACCTTCTTCTTAACTCTGACTCCCTATTTTCACGTCTGGCCTAGATCCTCAAAAAAAAAAAAAAAAAAAAAAGCTATGAAATAAGAAAGGGATTGAGTGATCAACAACTAGCAGATGGGTAAGGAAATTAAAACACATTCAGCATTGGGCTCTTAAGTGAAAAAATAAAAAATTTTAATGAATATTTCTTAAATGAATGAATAAATTTAGGATTTAGAGTAAATAAATTTCATCATAGGATAAAACATGCAGCCACTAAGAAGAATGTTTACAGAGAATTTTAATAACCTAGGGCAATTATTCTATCATAATATTAAGAGAAAAAGAACAGAATATGAAATTATACATATAACATGCTCTCAACCGTGATGAATACCTATGCATGTAAAATCCTGGAAAGAAATTCACTAAAATTTTAATAGTTACTATCCTTGGATAGAGCTATAATGGGTGTTCTTTATATTCTTCTTTCTGCTTTTCAGCAACTGGTGCAGTTTTCTCTATGAGCCATTCTTACATTTATAATCAGGGAAAAAACCCCATAAATGTCAATTTTTTCTTTAGAAGAAAAGGATTCTGTGTATACTGCAAAGAACTCTCTTACTGTCCCAGATGTTTTCCCTCACAGCCCCAGGAAAACTGTAAACCCTGCTCTGGGAGAACACCTCCCATGGCCACCTGGCTTCTCTGTGTCCACACAAGTGATGATATGGCAGGACGCGGGGATTAGCATGGGAAGGCACGTCTGTCTGTTGTGCACTTTGCCCAGCTCTCTCAGATCTGTGCTTGCTGTTTCACTCCCATCTGTCTCGCTTGTTGCTGGTGAGGAATCTCCCCAAATTATCACTCCCAGCAGAAGGCATTTCTCTAACTAGGCCTTGGGAAATGGAGACGTAACATTTGCCAGTTTTCTGTACCCCTCTCTCGGGTTGGCTTGGGCAACATCCCAGGAGAAAGCAGTTATCCCCACCCCCATCAAGATCATTTAAGTGGCAAAGCTCCCCCCCACAGTCATGTCATGTTCTCACTAAAGAAAGGCCTGCCTAAATAGAATTATTCAGAATTTGCAAGCTTAGGGTCCAGGTAGGAGCCAATTTTGAATTTTTGCTTAGGAATCCTACATTTCCATTTCTGCCAGGCTGTTCAGAATTTAAAAGCAGAGCTATATACTAAGACTGAGGATTGTAAGGCCTGAGCCACAGATGTTCAGCCGTAAGATGGTAATGAAATGATCTGAGAGGCATGAATGTTTAATGAGGCCTGATTTAGAAATGACAGAATATGTTGCCCACACATGGCCTTTTCTAGAAAGTTATCTTGTTCATGTGAATGTTGACGCATATCAACATTCGCCAGAGAGCGCATCTGCCACGTGAGACGGTGTACTTTTCCGGCCCAGCTCTGTAGCAGCCGAATTACTGACTCAACGAGCAATGTATGGCTGGGAAAATCCAGTAATCCCAAATTCTCATACACAGCCAATTAAAATAAATGTCTACTACTATAGGACAGATTCTTCACTGACTCTGGTTAGATCAACTTGTAATGTTTCATGGTTGTCCTTGTTTCTCAGGTCCAAAGCCATCTCTAGCCTCCACAGGCAGAGCGAAGCAATTCCTCCCTGAGTACCAGTGCACCTTGCTAATACCTCTTTTACAGCACTTGTTACATGCCTGTAACAGCTTGTTTCCAGATCTGTCTCTATCACCAGACTGAGACCTCTGGAGAGCAAGGGCTATAGGTCCCGTACCAGAGCACAGTGATTGCCGCTTAATAAATGTCTGTGGAATTAATTGCCTAATCAAAATGTTCATTTTTTCCCCCTCTCAGAATCGATACCGCACTTTAAACAATGTTTAACGTATTTGAGAGAGGCATATTTATAGAATTTTAGAACCGGGAGGGACCTTACTTTGTCGATGGGATAACCACGGCTCAGAAAAGCCCAATGACCCATAAGAATCCATCAAACGTTGCTGAGATCAGTGCAATTCTCTTTGCGAGAGTTAAATGAGCTTTAGGAAAATGGACTTTTATTTTACGTTCTGGGAATTCAAATCGGTAAAACTTTAACTTCCAGGCTTAGCAAAATGGTGCTAACAGGCCTCAAGAAGTATTTTAAAGGTGGATAGTATAGGTCGGCATTTGGCCCAAGTCTGCCCTCTAAACTTGCAGAAGATACGTATCAAGAGAAATCTTACTTTAATGTGTTAAAACTATTCTCATGAGTTTGTGGGACATTTTATTTTCCATTACAGGTTTTAGATTTATAGAAAAGTTACAAAGGTAGTACAGAGTTCCTATATACCTGTCACCCAGTGTCAGTTCCCCCTAATGCTGTCATCTTACATTACCGCGGTACATTTGTCAAAACTAAGGAACTAACACTGTGTATTCCTATTAATGAAACTCCAGACTTTATGCAGATTTCACCAGTTTTCCCACCAATGTCCTTTTTCCATTCCAGGATCCCATCCAGGATGCCACATTATGTTTAGTTGTCATGTCTTCTCTGGTCTTCTCTGGTCTGTGACAGTTTCTTAGTCTTTGCTCTATGGCAGTTTGATTGTTTTTAGTTTTTATTGGAGTATAGTTGATTTACAATGCTGTGTTCATTTCAGGTATACAGCAAAGTGAATCAGTTATACATATACATATATCCATTCTTTTTTAGATTCTTTTCCCATATAGGCCATTACAGGGTACTGAGCAGAGTTCCCTATGCTATATAATAGGTCCTTATTAGTTATCTATTTTATATATAGTAGTGTGTATATGTCAATCCCAATCTCCCAATTTATCCCTCCCCCCCTTACCCCCTGGTAAGTATAAGTTTATTTTCTACATCTGTGACTCCATTTCTGTTTTGTAAATAAGTTCATTTGTACCCTTTTTTTAGATTCCATATATAAGCGATATCATATATTTGTCTTTCTCAGACTTACTTCACTCAATCTCTAGGTCCATCCATGTTGCTGCAAATGACATTATTTTGTTCTTTTTTATGGCTACCATGATAGTTTTGAAGAGTACTGGTTGGGTATTTTGTAGATTGTCCCTCAAATTGGTTTGGTCTTATGTTTTCCTCATGATTAGACTGGGGTTATGTGTTTTTGGAAAGCATACCACAAATGCCAAGTGCCCTTCTCATCACATTACATCAGGAGGTAAATGATATCCCCATGCTATCACTGGTGAGGTTAACCCTGATCACTTGGTGAAGGTGGTATGTGCCAGGTTTCTTCACTGTAAAGTTAGTATTTTTCCTTTCCATTCTCTATTCTTTAGAAGTGAGTCACTAGGACCAGCCTGGAAAGGAAGAGAGGTTTATCTTCATATAGTATTTGGAATTCTTTCATTAGGGAGATTTATCTCTTATCCTCCCTTTATTTATGGAGATTTTAGTTTAGTAGATAATAGCAATTCCTTGAATTTGTGGGAAGTTAAACTAAAATTATAACTGTATAGGACTGTAAGTTTGGGCAGATATAAAGTAAGCATATGGTGTTAGAATATGAATTTAAGAGATAAACACCTCTTTGGGGGACACCACCATGGCTGAGAGAGTTCACATCAATAAACTTTCCAGATTACTGAAATGTATTCCTTCAATCACCAAGAGCTTTTTTTTTTTTAATATATAAATTTCTCCCATTCTTCTGGCTGCCTTTCTACGGTATATCATATGCTTTTATCTTCTTGAACAGAATATCCTGAACAAAAATTTAGCCTTTTTACAAAAATTGATCATGATACTGAAATTCACAGCAATGATGATGGTTAAACTTGATGACCTCTGAAGTTTTTTCCAATCCAAGTTTAACAACTATCAGACAAGATTAATGAAGTTACGTCCCCAAATAACCAAAGACTTCTTATTTTAAACCTAAGGTTTTTACTTTGGGCTGGAGTACAGTGGTCTCAGCCTTAACTTCTAGACCAGAGAGAAGCAACAGGTGTTCACACAAGAGCAGGCAGGACAGCTCATACAAATCATGCGGGGGAGGTTGTTAAAAGCCAGATTCTGATTCAGGCCTGAGATTCTGCATCTCTAACAACCTCCCAGGTGATGCCAGTGCTGGTGGTCCATAGATCATTCTTTGAGTGACAAGGACCCAGGGAACCCTACATACCCAACTTTGTAGTCTGGCTGTTGGCAAGGCTTTAGGAGGCCAGGAAGTTCCTGGGACAGGGCAGAACTTTTCTCTCATGCTGCAAAGAGCTTTGAATAGACATGGATCATTCACAAAGTACAGTCAGAGCTTAGAAAAAGAAGGAGCTAGGTGACAAGAATAAATAACTCATTCTTCTAAAATAAGCCCAAAGAGGGAAAGAGAATTCTCTTCCTTAAGAGAACTACTTTAGAGGCAAACAGTTCTTGGACTTTCTGGTTCCTTTGATGTTGAAAAGAAGCACCCAGACTACATCAAAAGGACAATAAGCTAGTTTTACATAAAGATCAGTTTTGTGGAGAGAGGTCCAATTCTAGAACTTGAGGCTTCTTATCCTAAAATTACACTTGAGGATTTTAGGATGACACTAAGGTACATTTTATATGATTGCTTCTATTTTCTCACAAACACAAGGTGGGTTTGTCTGTCCTTCAAGATCTAGCCACAGCAGCCAAACCCTTAGCTGCTTTCAAATTAAGCTAATATGACATATGGAATCTACTTATTTAAATCTAAAGTCATTCCTCACTATCCAAGGGGGATTGGCTTCAGGACCCCTGTGGATTCCAAAATCCATGGATGCTCAAGTCCCTTATATAACATGTTTGCATATAAACTACACACACCCTCCTGTATATTTTAAAACATCTCTAGGTTACTTATAATACCTACCACAATGTACACGCTATGTAAATAGTTGTAAATACAATGTTAAAACCGTGTGAATAGTTGCCAGAGTGCAGCGAATTCAACTTTCGCTTTCTGAAACTTGCTGAAAAATTTTTTCCAAGTATTTTTGACCCGCAGTTGGTTGAATCCACAGATGCAGAAGCTGGGGATACAGAGGGCAGACTGTACAATGAAATTATGATTCCTGAGTGTAATGTAGTGTCTTTATTATGGCAACTAATGAAGGGTTTCTTGACTGTGAAAAATCTTTCACATCATCGTATGCATTACAGCAGCCTGTCTGAGATAGTTCTAGTCAGAAATGCAGTACTGAGGAAAGAACACTGTGCAGGCTAATCTGGAGACCTGAATTCTAGCCCCCATTCAACCAGTAACCATGTGGATAACATTAACTACTTGGGCAAGTCACTTAACCTCTCCAGGCTTAACTGTACAAACTAAATGATTTCAGGGTTTCTTTCAAGCCCTAGTCTTTCACCACTCCATTCCCATAGCTCAGAAAGATATTTTGCATACATTTCAAAATGCTTATCCCTGTTTACAATGTCATTAATAAAGCTGATTCTGCCAACTTGTGCCTAACCCTTGAGCAAGTTGCAGCTTTAATGTTATATCAAGTAATCATCAGAGGAAAAATAGCTGAGATTTGACCTCATTTCCCGAGTAGATATGTTTGTGGTTGTCAGCTAGCTAAGCTAGTGGTTTAGTTAATATTATACAGAGTTATTGCTAAACTCTTCTTTTCCCCAGATAATGACTAAAAATCAAAGTTTATAGCATGAATTATTACCAGTTGATAAGATTCTGAATTTATCATACTGGGTAACAAATATTATATGAGTTGATTTAAGTAATTAATTAATTAATTTATATATTTTTAATTTTTTGGCTGCACTGTGAGGCATGTGGTATCTTACTTCCCCAACCAGGGTTCCAACCCGCACCCGCTGCAGTGGAAGCACGGAGTCTTAACCACTGGACCACCAGGGACGTCCCCAGGGTTGATTTTAGATGAAAAAATGACTCTGGTATCATTGACTGAATTATAAAAGGTAAAGAAGAAAAATGTTGACTGCTGCCTGAAAAAATTTAGCTTGGTAAATATATATCTAAGACAGTGGCAGGCACTATGGCAGGGTGAGATGCAGTCAGCATAGTAGTGGGAACATGGGCTCTAGAGCTGTACTTCCAGGTGTGAAGTCTGACTCTACCACTTGTTGGCTGTATGACCTTGTGAAGTTGTTTAAACCCTCTGGATCTCAGCTTTCTTGAATGTATCAGGAATAATACTAGTACAAAACTCACAGAGTTGTTATGATGATTAAATAATATATGTAAAGCACCACTCACTACACGTTCACTATTGTTATTATTATTCATAGGAACTGGGGGACTTCCCTGGTAGCGCAGTGGTTAAGAATCCACCTGCCAAAGTAAAGGAGCTGTTACAGTGGAGGATTACTGGACTGAATGTCAATATTATGACATAGTATGAGTGTGTTTCATGTTTGGTAATTGCAATCATTGTTGCTTTTGTTGTGGTCATCCATGTACAATGCTTGGTGTCAGTCTATTTATCTCTTGTAAAAATAAAATACAGTGTGTGTGTGAGAAAAAAAAAAAAAAGAATCCACCTGCCAATGCAAGGAACATGGGTTCGAGTCCTGGTCCGGGAAGATCCCACATGCCACGGAGCAACTAAGGCCGTGTGCCACAGCTACTGAAGCCCGCACGCCTAGAGTCCGCACTCCGCAACAAGAAAAGCCACCGCAATGAGAAGCACGTGCACCTCAACGAAGAATAGCCCCCTCTCGCCACAATTAGAGAAAGCCTGCGAGCAGCAACGAAGACACAGCACAGCCAAAAATAAATAAATAAAATAAATTTATTTTTAAAAATAGGAACTGAAATGGGGAGAAGGGGAACTAGTCAAGACAGGAAGGCAAGCGTGGCCACATTAAGAAAAAGATGCTGAGAGCAAGTTCAGAAATGGGGAAGATAATACTTTCCACATCTGCTTCCTACATCAGGTATTCTCTGGACGTGACTACAACACTCTTGTATATAACTCTTCACTATTTGCATGTGTGTTTGTGTGTGTGTGTAATATTTCAAAGTGATTTCCTATATATCATTTCATTTGATTATCAGCAATCTAGGGAGGTAAAATCTCTTATGCAATCTAGCAAATACTGCTGACTCTCACAGTATGTGGGTAAGGCAAGCACAGGATGGACCCTCAGAGCACCAAAGTACAGTGCAGGAGAGCACAGTAGAGCATAGCAGGCCATCCCTTCCTGTCTGGATTACCAGAAGTGTTGCTGGGCTCTTTATATGTCACTGGTGATGTAATGTGGGGCTATTTTCTTTCCCAAGATGACCTTATTGTACATTTCCTGAAAGCATTATATTTGATGGTCCTCACAGCTTCACATTCATCAAATATATTGGGTTGGCCAAAAAGTTTGTGTGGGTTTTTCTGTAAGATGTTACAGAACGAACTTTTTGGCCAACCCAATACTTCATGTTCCTTGGTAGTAAGCATATATTTTGCATGCCTCACCCAGCCTTAGCTATGTATCAGAAAGTAGCCATTTAAAGCACTTTCTCTGTTTAGCCCTGAGAGATGCTTGTATTGCTGTCTTGTTTTGTTTGTTTTTGCTATGATAGCAAGGCAATATCCTATAGAACAGTGCCACAAAAATATTTCAAATAGAATTAAGGGACCAGTAGAAATGACAATATGGTGATGATCAGAACATAATCTCTAGCTGAGTAATAGGAAACATGTGTCAGAGAAGTTATTGGCTTATTGTTATTAATTAAAACAATAATTAACATTGGCCACTTACCATGTGCCTGGCAGTATGCCAAGTGTTTTATGTGAATATAATCAACGTGATATTGCAATATGCCCAGCATATAGCAAACAGGAGGAGTTTAATAGATATTTGTTGAGTAAATAAATCTGTGAGATAGGAATTACTTTTATCAATTTTACAAATGATGAAAATTAGGTTTAGAATTTTAAGCTTTGCCTAAGGTCACATAACTAAGAAGTAACAAGTGAACCTAGCTGGTAAACCGAAATTTGATTGTAGCATAACATAGTGTAGTGGTTCAGAGTGGGAACCACAGAGCTAGTTTTGAATCCTAGCTCTGCCACTTACTAACTGTGTGACCTTGGGGAAGTTACTTAGCCTTTCTGTGCCTCAGTTCCTTCATCTGTAAATTAGAAATAATCATCCCAACCTCCCAAGGTTATTGGGAGGATTAAATGAGATCACACATGTAAAGCACTTAGAATTGTGACTGGCACCCTCTAAATATAGCTATTACTGTTTAGTAGAGCCTTATGTTACATACCAATAGTTTTCTACTTTTCAAAAGAAATTTTTATACATTATAACGTCCTTATAAGGTGGACAATAATCATTACAATTAAGATAATAGAACCTCATGGAATATAATCTATAAAAATATTGAATCACTATGTTGTACACCTGAAACTAATATAATATTCTAAATCAACTATACTTCAGTTTAAAAAATAATATTATCTCACTTAATCCTCAACAATAATCCATTTTATAGATTACAAGAATCAGGCTCAGAAAGGTTAAATGGATTGCTAAGGATCATACAGCAAGTAGTTAGGCCCTGTTGAGAAAAGGTAGAATGAAAGATTAAAGATAACACACAGTGCCAACTCTTAAAATAAGAAGGGAGTAGAGGGAAGACAGGTAGGAAAACAACTAGCTCATTCAAGGCATAATGAAGCCATGTACTAAAAGGGGTGCAGGTGACATGCTGAGGAAAGCCAAAGGAAGAATTGATGAATTCTGTCTGGAGGTGGTATGTTTGCCTAGAATCCATCCCAGTGGCACTAAAGCAGGTCAGAAACTGTTTCATGGCAATGAAACATATTGAGTCTGCTTGAAGTCAGAAAAGTTTGAGGGTCTGGGAGTAGGAGAGAAACATGGAAAGAAGTTTCCCAAAGAAAATTTTGAAAAATGCCTAAGCCTTCATGACTACTCCCACACATTTTTTGGACGTGGGAGGGAAACAGTGACCTTCATTTCAAAGGACAAATGAAGTATTCAGTACCGAGGATAATGTGAACAATGTGGGAAGTGAGTTATACATGGCCTGAGGCATGTAGAAATTAAGTGAAAATAAGTAACTATATAGTCAACAGATTGTTTCATACACCTGGGTGTGAATCTTGGGAAAACCTAGACCCACAGTTGAGAACACTTCAAACTCAAATTTTACAGCCTTAGGGCTTATTTGGTTCTGGACTCCCTCTAGTGGTTCAACCTTTGGTGCTTTAATTGCTACTCTTCAGTTCGTAGAATCATCAAATTTTGGGTCATATTAAAAACAAGCAAAAGGACCACACAACTGCTATTAGAGTGGTTTCCCACAAGAAGAAAACTATGTCATTGACTGGTATGATAATGTGGCTATTAAGGTAGTTGAAATAATAGTGTTGCAAATGGTCTGACCTAAAGGGACACAGTGGATTTCACTGGCTGACTAGAAAAGCCAGTTATAGTTCTGCTGAGAATGTGTGGATAATAGCTGAAGGTCCAGGAACAGGATTTCTGTTTGCTTTTGTTTGCAACCTAAGGTGAGAATTCAACCTTTTAGGGATAGAGAGAAGTGACTATATTCTGGATATATGGGTCCTACAAGGTCAGAGAATTCTAGCTTGACCTTGTATAAAGTCAACCTTTCAGACCAATCCAAAGCAACATGTGGTTTCCTTCATATCATATCCCTAATACTGCAGCCTATACATCTGTTTTAAACCAAATTCAGAAAATTCTAAGAGTGATTTAACTTTATTTGCTTCCCTATATTGGCTTTGGTTATGCCCCTTGGCTATGTCTCCTACTTCTTGCACATGACCACATGAGGAGGCAGCGTCTTGTGTTCACTCCTTAAACTTTCACTTCCTGGCCAGTTCTGCATTATAGATATACATAAATCTGCCAACTCTTTAATATGACGGCCCTTTGCATATTTAGGACAGTTATCATGTCCTGTCTTCTTTCCCTTTTTTGGATCCCCAAAGCTTCTTGGAACCAGAATAAAAGAACCTCTGTGAGGTAGAGGTATCATAATTGAATAACTTAATGGGCATTTTGTTCACATCTTCAGAGGTAAAAACATTGGCTTTTTAAAAAATTTTTATTGGACTATAGTTGATTTACAATGTTGTGTTAGTTTCAGGTGTACAGCAAAGTGAATCAGTTGTGCATACACACATATCCATTCTTTCTTAGATTCTTTTCCCAT
The DNA here is from genome assembly GCF_965194805.1 of Balaenoptera borealis. Taxonomy (NCBI): domain Eukaryota; kingdom Metazoa; phylum Chordata; class Mammalia; order Artiodactyla; family Balaenopteridae; genus Balaenoptera; species Balaenoptera borealis. The sequence goes on from NC_138866.1 coordinate 87,732,741, forward strand.
ATAGGTTATTACAGAATATTGAGTAGAGTTCCCTGTGCTGTACAGTAGGTCCTTATTAGATATCTATTTTATATATAGTAGTGTGTATATGCTAATCACAATCTCCTAATTTATTCCCGCCCCCACCCCCCGCCTTCACCTTTGTTAACCATAAGTTTGTTTTCTCCATCTGGGACTCTATTTCAGTTTTGTAAATAAGTTCATTTGTACCCTTTTTTTAGACTCCACGTCTTTCCCTTCTTCAAGGGATTTAAAATGCTACACTGTGATTCTCTTTTGCTCGGCTGGTGCTTTTGTATACGAAGGACATGCATGGACTTTACAAACAGGTTGGAACCCAGGTTATTGAAGGTGCCAAGGCTGTATTTCTCATCCACTCCAAGTCACCTAAGACATTGGCACCAGAGCACTCCAAAATACTGTGCCCCTGAGGACTGTCGAGGTTTTTTCACAAAATAGCAAAGTCTCTAGGCTGATACTCCAAAAGCGCAGATGGTGATGCTCGAGTCCGGGAGCCAGGGAAAGAGAATGCTATGTGGCGACTCCCCAGACCACCAAGGTACATGCTTAATGACCTAGTGAAGGTAGCTTACGCTGCCTCCCAGACACCCGTGACGAAGGCCTTGTCCGTAAAGCTATGGAAAGGACGACTGGAGTTCATCAATCCCAGCACCACAGCAAACTAGCCCCGAGGATCCGAGCGTTGTTTAACTTCGTCTAACTTTCCGATTGGTCCTTTCTGCCTCCTGTAAGGGAACGGCAACTGATCCCTGGCGCATGCGCATCACGTGCTTCCGGCAGAGGAGCTCTGTGTACCGGTCTTTCTGGCCCGGGTGGAATGCCTACCCCACTTTCCTGGGCCTTGCGTCTTCTGTGAGCAATGGCTCCGGACTCAGGTCCCTTTTCCGAAGGGCCGCTCTTAAAGCTGCTACCCGTCGACGCTAGGGACCGGGGTACGCAGCGCTGTCGCCTGGGCCCGGCGGCCCTCCGCGCCTTAGGCGCGCACCTGGGCTCGGCGGTGGAGATCTCGCTGCCTGACGGCGGCTCCTGCCTCTGCACCGCCTGGCCGCGGCGGGATGGAGCGGACGGCTTTGTGCAACTGGATCCGCAGTGCGCGAGCCCGGGGGCGGCAGCGGGGGGGCCGGGGTCCCGGGGGAGTCTCAACCTGAGCCGACTCCGGTTAGTGCCCTGCCCACCCCTTCGGCATCTCGCCGTGTGGCCGGTGTTGCGGGAGCTGGCGGGCGTGCCCGGTGCCCCAAATCCAGCTGCGGTGCTGGAGGCGGCGCAGGAGCTGCTGAGGAACCGTCCGGTCTCTCTGGGCCACGTGGTGGCCGCTCCTCCGGGCGCTCCCGGCCCGGTGGCCGCCCTGCACATCGTCAGCGGGGCACCCAACCCGAATCCGGCCGGGCTGGTCACCCCTCGCACCCACATCAGTCTGAGCGGGCTCCCTCCGTCGGAAGCGGAGCCGCAGCCCGAGGTGCCCCTGGGGGGCCTTTCCGAGGCGGCCGACTCGCTGCGGGAGCTCCTCCACCTGCCGCTCCGCTACCCCCGCGCCTTGGCCTCGCTGGGGCTAGAAGTGCCACGCGGGGTGCTCCTGGCCGGCCCCCCCGGAGTGGGCAAGACCCAGCTAGTGCGGGCCGTGGCCCGAAAGGCGGGCGCGGAGCTGGTGGCCGTGAGTGCCCCCACGCTGCAGGGCTCCCGGCCCGGGGAGACCGAGGAGAACGTGCGGCGGGTCTTCCAGCACGCCCGGGAGTTGGCCAGCCGCAGGCCCACCCTTCTTTTCCTGGACGAGGTGGACGCCCTGTGTCCCCGGCGGGGCGACCCACACCAAGCCCCCGAGAGCCGCGTGGTGGCCCAGGTGTTGACGCTGCTAGACGGCATCAGTGAGGGCCGGGAGGTGGTGGTTGTGGGATCCACCAACCGGCCGGACGCGCTAGACCCAGCGCTGCGCAGACCTGGGAGATTCGACCGAGAGGTAAATAGGCTCAGCCAGCTAGCCCATTAACCCTGGAACCCCGGCCTCTTCTGGCCCTGGTTGGCTGCCCCGAGGCGTTTGCCACTTAGGTTTGGAAGTCAGTGAAGCTGGAGTGGGGCTCTGTAAAGCAGAGAACCCATTCTCTGCTCCACAAATGATCTGCGAGCCAGGACCCTTTCCCCCACCAGAGTCAAATTGTTCTGAGAAGCAAGGGGGCCGTTAGGGATGAGTTGTGCAGGTCCTGAGAATGGGGAGTACTATAATCAGTAGTGTTAGTTTTTAAGGGAACTAGGACTGCTACAAGCATATTAAACTCTTACGGATCTGGAATGAGAATTTAAAGTAGGATAGCCTCAAGAAACAAATGTATTGAAATAAGGGGGAAGGCAGGGAAGGACTAAATCAGCGCAGACATTTAACTCTTCTAGATTTATTCATTCCTTGTCCGAACGCCAGCCTCCTATCCCACAATTGCTCCCTGAGTTGCCAGGAAGGTTGAATATTCAAAGCTGTCCTATTTTATAAACTTCAATCCTAAATTCATTCTTGATTTCTACTAAATATTTTGAATAGTGATTACTTAAATGATGTTTGAACTTTGTGGTAGGATTCTAAAGAGACAGGTGATAATTGCCCACTTTAGCATAATCTGTTTAGAACTTGGGTGGATTTCTTCCTCCACCATGTAGTACCTGTCTCCTGAATAAGCTCCATAAGGGCAGGGACATAGACTATCTAGTTTACTGGCTCCTAGAACGTGGTAGGTTCTCAAAAATAACAAAAACTTATTAAATGACATATGTAATTTTAACTGTGCAACTTTCTAGCCAGTGTTACTCCTCTGGAAGATAAGGATTTTCATGTATTCAGAATCTAAGGTATGCTTAAGAGTACACAGTAATAGTTCCAAATTTGTTCGCTAAATTATTATACATGTTTGTGAGGATTAAAAAAATAATATTTTAAGCTGTAAACTTTTTCTTCCCTTGCTTTGCACATAGGTTGTCATTGGCACTCCCACACTTAGACAAAGAAAGGCGATTCTACAGGTGATTACCTCAAAGATGCCCATCTCCAGTCAAGTCGATTTGAGCCTCCTTGCAGAAATGACGGTTGGCTATGTTGGTGCAGACCTGACCGCACTCTGTAGGGAGGCTGCCACGCACGCTGTGCTTCATAGTGAGAAGGTAGGAAGGATTGATTTATGACCTTCTATGTGAACCCTTTTATTAATGTAACAAGTTAATTTGGAGATTTAAAAAAAGTGGTAAGTACATTTTCTTCAAACTTTTGATACCATCGACAGCTGTTTCTTAACATATTTTTAAAAAAATAAATTTATTTATTTATTTATTTTTGGCTGCGTTGGGTCTTCGTTGCTGCGCGCGAGCTTTCTCTAGTTGTGGTGAGCGGGGGCTACTCTTCGTGGCGGTGCGTGGGGTTCTCACTGTGGTGGCTTCTTTTGTTGCAGAGCATGGGCTCCAGGCATGCAGGCTTCAGTAGTTGTGGCGCATGGGCTCAGTAGTTGTGGCTCACGGGCTCAGTAGTTGTGGCATGCGGACTCAGTAGTTGTGGCTCGTGGGCTCTAGAGCTCAGGCTCAGTAGTTGTGGTGCACGGGCTTAGTTGCTCCGCAGCATGTGGGATCTTCCCAGACCAGGGCTCGAACCTGTGTCCCCTGCGTTGGCAGGCACATTCTTAACCACTGCGCCACCAGGGAAGTCCTCTTACATATATTTTTACATCTGAACTCCATATAAATAGTATATGACTGAAAGTAGGGACAGAGAGCTGAGTTCTTCAGGTTTGCCCAGAGCGTTTTCCCCCACTCCCATAGTAACTCTTTAGTGCTGAAGCCCAGAGCAGTCAGGAAAAAGAGAGTGTGGCCCCAGAAGAAGCAAACCTATTTCTTTTTAATTTTTGTTTTATTTTGAATCTATTTCAGACTTAGAGAAAAGTTGCAAAAATAGTACAAAGAATTTTTGTATATCCTTCACACAGATTCGTCAAATGTAACATTTTACCACTTTTGCTTTATCATACTCTCTTCATGTGTATGAATGTTTATGTGTGTGTGTGTATATATATATATATATTCATACTCTCAAATGCAGCCATGATGCCCCTTTAGCATTGAAAATTTAAGTGTGTATTTCCTAAAAACAAGGACTTTAAAACCACAGTACAATTATCAAGATGAGGAAATTAACACTGACACGATACTTCTACCTAATCTATATAGACCTTAACCAAATCTCACCATTTGTCCCACTAATTTCTTTTGTAGCAAAAATTTTAAAAGGAAAAAAGAAAAAAATATTTTTTAATCCAGGATTACACATTGTATTTAGCTGTCATGGTTGCTTAATCTTTAATCTAGAAACATTCTTCAGTCTTTCTTTTACAACTTTAATTTTTTAAAAGTACAGTTCAGTTATTCTGTAGAATATTCCTCAGTTTGGGTTTGACTGATGTTTTCTCATGATTTGATTCAGGTTTTGCATTTTTGGCAGAAATATCACAGAAATGATACTGTGTTCTTCTCATTGCATCTGTTAGGTAGGAAATGATATATCTTTGTCCTATTACTGGTGAAATTAACTTTGATTTCTTGGATAAGGTGGTATCTCTGAGATTTCTCCATTGTCAAGATACTATTTTTCCCTTTGTTGTTAATAAGCATCTTGAAGGGAAAATAAGCTTTTCTAACTCAGGAGATGCTTAGGTGCCTGGAATTTTATTTAAATTCATCTTGGACATTCAAATCCTTAATTCATGACTGCTTTTCTTAAAAATAGTTAGGATATTATCTTAAATATAGTAGTTATCAACACTATAGATTGGAAAATCTGTTCACTTTTATGTAATGTCATCCTGAATCCCTAAACCCCTTCAGAAAAAAATTATTTTCAGCATGCTGAGGATTCTGTTGTAACGTTAAAATTATAATTTTTTAAAACCTAATTCTGAGTTTGTTTAAGCTATAAAAGGATGATTTATCATCCTAAATTTTGAAAACCTTTTTACCTAGGTCATTTATATCCTTCCTCATTTTCTCTTCCTTTATTTTTACTCTTACACCAAAGGTGGGGAAGGAGTTATGTGAACTTGTAAGTCCTCATCTTTTCGGTTTAGAACCAAAACTGCTTGAAGATTTAATGACAAGTCCCATGTGTGAAGATTTGAGGATATATGCCTCTTGAGGGGAGGACAAGAATACCAGGGTGTGGGAAAGGAGGTTGACATTTAGAATTCCCTCTGCTTTGAAGTTCCAGGTTTGACCTTAAGCACGTTGGCTTAGGTGGACCATCCAGCTGCAGCCGTCCTAGGGTGGAGCCCACTGCTACTTCAGGAGGGGCCTGCCCAGGCATAGTTACCACAGGTGATGGCTCAGTTCATAAACAACCAGGGGAAGTGGAAGAAAGAAAGGCAAAAAGGAAGAAGGGACAGAGGCATCTGGGAAGGTACTGGTTCCATCTTTTTCTTCTTTCCCTCCCCAGGCAGCTGAGGGGCTGCTGCCGCCTCTGTCTGTGCCAGGGCAGGCAAGGGCACGTCACAGTTTGTTCAGCTTTTTGTCAAGTATGCCTATTAAAGGGTTAGAAAGACAGTGTAACACACACACATATACACATAGAGGGGAAAGGATTTTTATCTGCCTGAAAGGATTATGAAAATCAAGTGAATAGTGTACACACAAGTAATCTGCAAGTGTAAATGGGATTTTCAAATGTTAGTTGGTGTTACCTAAAAATTAATTAGTATTCAGTTACCCAATATCTAATACTGCTAGCTAGTTAAAAAAAAAAAATAAAAAAGCACTATTTCAGAAAACTATTTAATAGCATTCTTTGTGAGAAATTAAACAAGATAAAAATTATAAAGAAAGTAAAAATTGTCTGAAATCTCACCTCCCAGAGATTATAATTATTGACATTTTTTAGGAACACTGTTCAGAAAAGCTCCACGTATACATATTCACTTATTTAATCTTTCATAAATGGGATAAAATAGTTTGTTATTGAAAATGGGAATTTTGGGATAACTAAATGTTCAGAATTTGATGTAAGAGGGCAAATACTTAAATATAATACAGATATTACAAATAGAAATATAAGTTTTTAATAACCAGAAAGGAAATGATTTACTGATTTGACCATTTTAGAATGGCAAAACAATGCTATTAAAAAAAAAAAGAAAGAAAGATGACAAGTTCAAAAGCAAAACAAACAAACAAACAATACTATAAGCAAAGGCAAGACATGAGACAGACTGGGAAAAATACTTTCAGCCCATGACAAAAGACCAATTTCCTTGGTGTAGAAAGAACTCTCACAAAGCAATAAGAAAAGACCAACAATCCAAGAGAAAATGGGTAGTAAGATATGAACTGATAGTTGACAGTAAAAGGATTATAAATGGCTTATACACATGAAAAATCCTCAACTTTCTTTAAAAATTAGTCTTTTGATTCTTTTTCTTTTTTAAAAACTTATTATTTTGAAATAATTAAAACTTCAGGGAGAGTTATGATATAGAGAACTCCTGCTAAATCCTTTATCCAAATTCACCAGTTTTTAACATTTTGCCAAATTAGCTTTATCATTCTCTCTTTTCTCTTCTTCTCTCTGTACAGTTGACCTTTGAACAACACAGGTTTGAACTGCACCAGTCCACTTATACATGGATATTTTTCAATAGTAAATACTATAAGTACTGCACGGTCTGGGGTTGGTTGAATCTACACAGACGTGGGGAACGGCAGATATGGGGGGGCCACCTCTACTTAAACGAGGATTAACTCCCATGTTGTTCAAGGGTCAACTGCCTAGGTATACACATTGTTTTTTTCTGAATCATTTGAGAAGGGGTTGCATGCATCTTAACCCATTATCCCTTAATATTTTAATGTCCATTTCCTATGAACAAGTATGTATAATCTCATTATATTCAGGAAATTTAACATTGATCAAAATGTTGTCAGATTTACAGTTCCTATTCTAATTTTGCTAACTGTATCAATTTTTGTAACATTCTTTTCCTCCAGTACAGGATCTAGTCCAGGATAATGTATTGTGTTTAGTTTGTTGTTTCTTTTTATCTTGAACGCTTCCTTAGCACTTTTTTGGTATGTGTGCGACATTTGACATTGACATTTTTCAAGGATGCAGGTCAGTGATTTCACAGGACTTCTGTCAGTTTGGGTTTGTCTGTTTCTTCATAGTCAGATTCAGGTTATGCATGCCCATTGGGGATACTACATAAGTGATAGTGTGTCCTTCTTATGATGTCACATGTGGAGGCACAATACGTCCACCTGCCCCTCATTGGTGGTGTCCCTAATGGTGACTGATGTGATCAATCAGTCAAGGTTTTGTCCAGTTTATCTACTGTATAGCTGCTATTTTTCCCTTTGCAACTAATAAGAAATCTGTGAGGAAACCCTCTGAGACAATGCAGATATCCTGTTCCTCATCAAACTTTCCCTCCCCTAGATTAGCATCCATTGATTCTTGCCCTAAACAGCCTTTACTGCGATGGTTGCAAAACTGATTTTCTAATTCCATTATTTCCTCTACCTCACTCTTGATTAAAGAAATTTAATTAACACAATAGTGAGCACCATTTCCTCTGTCACACTGGCAGAAATTTAAGGTTTGGTAATGTCCATTGTTGGAGAGGTGTGGGGAGAACAGCTTCATATATTGGTGCAGCTTTGAGGACAGTTTAGTAGTAGCTGTGAAAATTGTAAGTGTGCATACTCTTAAGCACAATAATTCTACTTTGAGGAAATTATTATATAAAATACTTGAGCATGTGCACAAGGACTTTCAGTTGCAGCTTTGTTTTTAATAACAAAAGACTGGAAACAACCTACGTTCAACAGAAGGATGTCGTTAAAATACTCATACAATATGCAGTTGTCAAAAAGAATGAGGTAGAGCTGTATTAGGTGACATGAAAAGATTTCTAAGATAAATGAAAAAGTACAAATTAATATGTATGGTATGGTTGCATTTGTGTATCTCTTTGAAAGCACATACATATGTCATAAAACATACTGGAAGAATACACAGGAGACTGTTGGCATTCTCTGGGGATGAATATTGGTGGAGTTGAGGGGGAGACATTTAATTTTTTTATACCATGTGTTACAAATTTCTTTATAGTCATAACAAAATAGATGTATAAATTCAAAAGAGGATTTAAAATTAAAAAGTAATTGTGTTTGTGTACCACAAAAAAGGCCCACCTGATTTTTGGTTTGATTTTGCTTTTTGGGGTGGATTTCTTCAGAACCAGGACAATCCAATGATTGATGAAACAGACTTCCTTGAAGCTTTTAAAAAGATCCAGCCCTCTTCATTTCGAAGTGTCATTGGACTGATGGACATCAAGCCTGTTGGCTGGGAGCAGATTGGTGGCCTTGAAGACGTAAAACTGAAGTTAAAACAGGTGAGATAGAGAATCTGCTTAAGCCAGTAGAATATGACAGTCTAAGTGTAATGCTTTATGGTGAAAACAGGCTGCACTGAAACTTCTTGCCGTCATCACTAATGCGATCCTAACATCTAAATCTAATGGTCGATTTTCAGTCCTTATTTAACTGGACCCTATAGGCATCAAATATTATTTTTCATACTTTCCTGCCTCACCCTCTTTTTGTTTGCTTTTTGCTCTAAAGAGTTTATAATTTAGACCGGGGTCAGTAAACTCTTTTCTGTAGAGGGCCAGAGAGTAAATATTTTAGGCTTTGTGGTCTCTGTTGCAACCACTCAACCCTGCCATTGTAGCACGAAAACAGTCGTAGACAGTATGTAATGAGTATCTGTGTTCTGATGGAACTTTATTCATGGACACTTAAGTCATATAATTTTCACGTCACAAAATAGTATTCTTTTGATTTTTTTTTTTGAGCATTTGGAGATGTAAAAATGATTCTTATTAGTTCATGGGCTATACAAATACAGATTCTCTGTTCATAGGCCTGAGTTTGCCCTGGGACTGGTAAAAGCACAAAATTATAATAAACAAGTCAGTATGGCCTGGGTGGCTACCTGATACTGGTTCTCACAGTGGCTGTGGAGGGACACAGCTCTCTTCAGCCCTTCTTACCTGCATTGCAGGCTCAGCAGTTGATTTTGCCAATACCCCTTTGGGTGATCCTGCCATAAGGAAGTAGGTTTCTCTAATTGCACACACACAAGACTGATTTATAAGTATCAATTATAATTTATTCGTCTTAACTGGAAGCTATATCTACAGTGAACCCTGGAATCCTTGTGTCCTTGGATAAGCACGTTTATAATATGCCCTAATTTTTTATTTTTTAATTTTATTTATTTATTTTTGGCTGCGTTGGGTCTTCGTTGCTGCACATGGGCTTTCTCTCGTTGCAGCGAGCGGGGGCCACTCTTCATTGCGGTGTGCAGGCTTCTCACTGTGGTGGCCTCTGTTGTTGTGGAGCACAGGCTCCAGGCATGCAGGCCTCAGCAGTTGTGGCACACGGGCTCAGTAGTAGTGGCTTGTGGGCTCTAGAGCACAGGCTCAGTAGTTGTGGCGCACGGGCCTAGTTGCTCCGCAGCATGTGGGATCTTCCCTGACCAGGGATCGAACCTGTGTCCCCTGCGTTGGCAGGCAGACTCCTATCCACTGCGCCACCAGGGAAGCCCCCCTAATTTTTTACATGCTTTGTCTCATTTAATCTTCACAAAATACATGCGGGAGATGAGTAACACCTTGCTGTTAGAAACACTGTTTCTTTAGCTCTGAATATTAAGCTTTCCTGCCTTTCTGAGCACTCCTGTCCCCTACCTTAAATGTTAGTTCTCCAAGCTCCTGAGAGTTTTCTTTTTGCATTTTCTGAGTGAGCCTTTGATCTCCTCAATGTCCCAGGCCTCAGCTGTCCCCTGAAAACTGCTGACTCAGAAATCTTTATATCCAGCACAGATAGTTCTTTTGATCATTAGAACTACTTAAATGCCTGCCTGCTGGATAACTTCCAGGGATCTCAAACTCAGCATGACCAAAGTTCAGCTAATCAGTTCCACCTCTACACCTGGATTCCCTCCCTCAGTGAATACAGCCGGTCACCCCATCCCCTCAGTCAGAAACCTGTCTTCTGAATGCATGGGGTCATGTCATGCATCACGTAACTTCCCCTCTGGATTTCCCCTGCGTGAAATACAGTTACCTTTTATGTTTCATATACATCCCTCCCACACCACCTCCGCTGCCTGTGACACATCAAGCCTTATTATTTTTGTAGTCTGAATCCTTGCAAGAGACTGCTAAGTGGTCTCCCTCCCTCTAGTTTCATTTCCTTCTATCCATTCTCTATACGGCTTCCTCATTGTTGACTAAAACTGTCAAGGCCCAATGTGATCTGAACCCTACTTCCACTTCAGCTCTATCGCATCTTGCCTCCCTCATCCTCCCCTCTGTTCCTGCTTACTGTTGGGAGATGAATTGGATGCTTTCATGTGTCTCTGTATATACTGTTCCTTGTCTGTGGAATGCCCTTCTCTGGTCTGCTTGTTAGTTTACAAGCCTGTCTCCCCAACTAAAATAGGAGTTTCTAGGTACAGGGGTCTTGTCTATCCTTTTCTGTAGAGGCAATATATCAGTAGTTAAGAGCTTGTGCTCTTGATCTACACTGTCTGGGGTTAGTCTTAGTTCTGCTGCCTCGCTAGCAATAAGATAATAAGATCTGGGCGGGTTACTTCACTTTTTAAGCCCGAGTTTCTGCATCTGTGAAGTTATTATGATAACAAAACCACCTACCTCAGAGGTAGTGAGGATTTACTTACTATTATGAGTGCCTACTTTGTGAAGGTGTCATTCTAGGTGATGGGGATTTACAGGTGAACTTCACTTACATTCTAGCAGGAGCAGAATGACAAACTCAACATGGAAAAATAGTAGTTTCAGATAGCAAATGAATAAGTGCTCCAAAAGTAGAAGATGGGTAGTAGCGTAGACTGCCTAGGAGGAGGATCTGCTTTAACTATAGTGGTTAGGGAAGACCTCTCCAAGGAAATGACATATGAGTGGAGACATGTATGATGAGGGATAGCACACAAAGATCTTAAGGGAGTGTTCAGGCAGAGAGAGACTAGCAGGTAAAGGCCGTGAGATGGGAACAAACTGGGGTGTTTGGGCGATGGGTTATGTGAGGCCTTGTAAGCAGTGGTAAGTTAGGGTTTGGATTTGGATTTTATTCTAATTCTGATGAGAACTCATTGAAAGATTTTAAGCAGGAAGTGATGTGACCTCACTTAGGTCATAAGATCACTGGCTGCTGTGTGGAGATCAGACCACATTTCCAGCTCATAGCAGGTACCTGAGGATTGTTGAATGCATGAATTTACTGAATTTTTTGATGTTCATCATTATACTAAAACAACTCTCTCTTTTTGTGTCCTGTCTCTTTTTGTGTACTTTTAGAGCATTGAATGGCCTCTGAAATTCCCTCGGGAATTTGTTAGGATGGGCCTGACAGAACCAAAGGGAGTTCTCCTGTATGGTCCCCCTGGGTGTGCTAAAACCACCCTGGTGAGGGCCCTGGCCACGAGCTGTCATTGCTCTTTTGTTTCAGTGAGCGGAGCTGATCTCTTTTCACCTTTTGTTGGAGATTCAGAAAAAATCTTGTCTCAGGTTTGTTTTTTTATTTTCCCTCATGCAGTTAAGTTTACTTTTGAATTTTTGTTTCATGCCTTAAGGATAAACCTTATTTATTGAAATATAACTGGCTTTTTTTCCTATTAGGAAAGTTATACCTGATTGTGTATAGAAAATTTAGAAAATATAGAAAAGTGTAAATAAGAAATCCTCCATAATTCCTCTACCTACCGTTAACATTTTGGTGAATTTCCTTTGTCTTTCTGTTTCCTTGGGCAGGGACTGGGTGGATGTAATATATATCTGTGATTTTTTAACTTAATATTATCACTTTTAAAATTCAATAATATTAAATATTCTTTGAAAATATGATTTTAACCCCTATATAATACTGTTATTCCTTATTTATTCATTCCCTAGTTCTTAGACATTTAGAATCTTTCTCTTCTTTTTATACTTAAAAAATTATAAATACAGAGTAATGCAGAAAACATACATTCATATGAATAAGGCATGATGTATAGCTTTTAAATATTTCCATTTTTCGAACAAAAGGTATTTCGACAAGCAAGAGCAAATACTCCAGCAATTGTGTTTTTGGATGAAATTGATTCAATCTTGGGCTCTCGATCAATCAGCAGAACAGGATGTAATGTTCAAGAGCGTGTTCTTTCTGTTCTCCTAAATGAATTAGATGGTGTTGGATTGAAGACTATAGAGAGAAGAGGAAGTAAATCAGATCAACATGGTAAATACAACGAGCTGGAAAAAAACGAAGAGGTATTTATTAGCCAGAATACACCAAAAATCCAGGCCAGCATTAAGTAGAATGCATCTACACTAGCTTTTCCTATGCTGGATTCATTTCATAGAATTATATAATTTCAGTGTGACTCTTAGGACTTTTACAGAGCTGGTAAAATAGTGATTTACCTGGGAAAGGTGAGGCAAATTTTATAATAAAGTATCTTAGATATATATGAATGTGAATTTTTTCCTAAGATTAGAAACATAACTACATATTGCTAGTGGAGAAGGGAGTTTCTTCTTATTTTTATACCCTGAAAAACTAGTGTTCATCCCTTTCTAAAATTGTTTATGTGAAATGAAACAAAACAGACTATTATTTCCAGTGATCAGTAATTGAAAATTTTCAGTTTTCTTGTGGAATGGGTTTCCTTGGTTATAACAAAGTTAAAGTGACCTTGGAAATCCTCTTCCTCTCTTCTGAGCCTTCTCCATATAGAGTTTGGTATCCTTAAGTAATTCCTGACAGATAATTTTTTTTCTTTTATTTTTTTCTTGTTCTTACTTGTTTCCCATTTTTTAAATTGTTTCATGGAAAGACAGTCTTACAGCTCCTTAGGAACATATGCCACTAGAATTTGACGGGACCCATCAGGTTTTCTAATCAGATCTCCTCATCATGCAGGATTTCCTTCTATAGCCTCTGACAGGTGTTTACCCAGCCTCTGCTAAAATACTTGCAGATATAGGAAACTCATTGCTTTGAGAGATCACATCACTGGAGAACTGCTATGATAATTAAGTTCAACAATTTTGAATGCTTAGCATGTGTAAGGCCTTGCTCTGGTTGCTCTTAGATATTTCTTATCTTCAGGATTTATATAAATGCAGCTTATGTTAATTGTCATATTTCTACCTGTGGAAGGAAAACAAAGAGGTAAAATAAATCTCCCTCTTCAAGAACATGAGAGCGAAGACTTTTCAGAGCTATGCATGTGTTAATCAGATGCTTCTGTCTTTTCAAGTTGTCCATTTAAGTTGTAATCATTCACTGGGGCTCAGGTGCATTTAGGTCAACAGGTAGATGTTCTCTGCTGTGGTGTAAAGCTTTTCATCAGTTCTCACACTGAGAGATACCCCGTCAGGACTGATCACTCCCTTCAATGTGTACACAGAGTAGCTCTTTGATAATAATTTGTTTCTGGGGTACGTTGATATTGAGAAGGTGGTCTGGAAAGGAAATGTAAGCATTCTAGTCCCAAGAAAAAAATACCCCCCTATTTAGAAACAAATGGACCTTCTGATTTGTAATTAAAAAAAAATACATTTAATAGTTAACAACTTATTGACATTACTTTGTGTTGTATGTTTTCCCTCAGCTAGAGTTTCAGGAAGTTTTTAATAGCAATGTCATGATTGTTGCAGCAACAAATAGACCTGATGTGTTAGATGATGCCTTGTTACGGCCTGGAAGATTAGATAAGATTATTTATATTCCACCTCCAGATGAAAAGGTAATCATTGTGCACATTTACTCTGTGTGAGCATTTCTAACAACACATCAGTGTCTGAGCTCTAAGAAGACGGCAGAATTGAATCCCTTACTGGTGTAGGTATACATGGTGTGTGTCCTGTATTGGATTCCACGTTTTTCCTTACCTGGGCCCGTCATAAATCATCATTTTCATCTGCTTTTGCTGGGTACTCTGGCCCTGTTTTCAGAGAAACATAAGCCTAAAAGCAAGGTAGTAATTTCCTTTTTGTGGAAGACTCAAAATACTGAGTTTATTGAGTCTACTCAACATTATTTTGCAACTAGAATGGAGGAATCCTAAAGTGTTAAAAGGGTTTTGGAGGTTATCTGGGTCAGCATTCTTATTCTTCAGTGGAGAAATCTGAGGTTACAAAGATTATACAATGTATCCACAGCCAAAGAATCAGTAAATCCGTTGCCCTTCACATCCAGAGCCACTGGCAGTGAGTGGTGAAAGACACAGAAAATGAATTTTTTTCCTTCCTTAGGCTTTTATCAGATTTTGAAGGGATGGGAAAAAAATTATATCTATTTTATTTTTAAACTGTGTCTGATAATTTATGTATTTGCTTTTGAACCATGTCTGATGGGACTGTTTGTACCCAAAAGAGAGATTCATCAAGTCTCTTAAAGATTATATCTGTGGCTGGCTATTTTTTAAATTAATTATAAAAATATTAAAATGTATCATGATGTCACATTTACTTTCTTACTTCTTGAAAAGTGATTCTTATTGTTTGTTTCTGAAATATATATACTTTCTCTGTAATATGATAGAAAACTCTAACTTGAAATGTTTTAATACAGCATTGTGTCAGACATAAATGTTGTAAGGTTATAAACATATTATTTTTTATTTTGTTCCAGGGCAGGCTTTCTATTCTGAAAGTCTGTACAAAAAACATGCCAATGGGGCCTGATATTTCCTTAGAAAACGTAGCAGCAGATACCTGTTTTTTCTCTGGAGCTGATCTTGGAAACCTCTGCAAAGAAGTAAGTTAATTAGTGAAGAAAACCTATAGTTCAAAACATTTCTTCATTTATTCAGAACTTCATTCACTTGGCAGTATTTACTGAAAGGGAGGCACCATGTGAGGTGAAACAGACCACTGTGGTCCCGTGCCTTCTCTTCAGAGCTTACAGGTTGATGGGGCAGTGGGGGAGGTGCAGAGAGGTAATACTGAATTAAAACATGTTGTGAGTCAGGGAAGTTACGGTGCTGTGGGAGTACCTAGGAAGGACACCAGTCCAGACCTGGGGGCATCAGAGAAGGCTATCTGAGAGAGGGTGTGTGTACATTGAAACTGGAAGGATGATTAGGGAGTTAGCTAGGCTAAGGGAGAGAAGCGGAGTGTTTGAGGCAGAAGGAATAAAATGTGTAGCAATTGGAGGTGAGAAATGACATTATTGAAGAGGTGGAGTGGACAGTGGCCAGATCACACAGGTTCTTGTAAGTCACTTTAAGGCATTTAGACTTTATGTTGGCTGCCAAAAAAGGCAGCCACTGTGGGTTTTTCCTTTCTATAAACTTGTGTTAAATATAACATTAAATGCACAGATCAGAAGGATATAGTGCACTGAATTAACAAGTGAACACACTTGTATAACCACCTCTCCAGAAGCTTCCCGTGGGCCTTCCCACTCTATCCCAAAAGAGAACCACTCTCCTGACTTCCAGCACTGGGGAGATTAGTTTTGCCTGCTTTTGCACTTTATATAGATGGAACCATACGGTATGCTTTTCTGTCTGCTTCTTTAACTCAAGATTCTGTCTGTGAAGGTCATCCGTTGTTTTGTGTGTAGCAGTAGTTTGTTCATTTCTATTGCTTATAATATTCTAGTATATGAATGTGCTGCATTTATATATGCATTTTATCTTTGAACATTTGTGTTACTACTTTTTTGCTATTATGAATTATGCTGCTGTGAACAATCTTGTACGTGTCTATTGGTATACGTGTGTGTGTATGTCTGTTTCGTATACAAAGAGAATTGGTGGGTCATCGAGTATGTGTTGATCTGTTCCTTTACGATCAGTGCTGTTTCCTGTTTAAAAACTCCTACTCTGAGGTCAGGAATATAGTCTCTCATTTTTTTTAATTTAATTTTTTTTTTATTGGCATATAGTTGATTTAAAAAATTTTTTATTTTATACTGGAGTATAGTTGATCTCATCTTTAAAATATATGCACTCACAATGTCTACGTTATTCTGCAGTCTGCTTTCCCCCTAGCCCCCCACCCATTTAAGGCTAGAATTTAATGTAGAAGAAAAGATGGTCTACTGAGAGGACTTCTAATCACTTTAACTTTTTACCTTAATGTTCCTAGCATCATGAATATTGAAATTCTATGAAGTGAGACTGAGATTTTTGTGTTCAGATTTTAAAGTATTACCATATATTGTAAAACAACAATGAAGCATATTTATTATTTCCTGTTGTTTGTCTCTTATAGGCCGCCTTGCTGGCTCTGCAAGAAAATGGGCTGGAAGCGACCACAGTGAAACAAGAGCACTTTCTAGAATCACTTAAGACTGTAAAACCATCCTTAAGTCACAAGGATTTGACTTTATATAAAAACTTATTTCAGAAACAAGGATTTTCTAACTTAGAAGATATTTAAAAATTATTTTACATACCTGCTTAAGGATTAACTGAAATGTGAACGTGCACTATAATTTGCAACTTCACACTTTGTGTGTTATTTCCTATAAATAAAAAAACTTGTGCCTAATAAGCTAAGATTTCATACTTACAGAAAAGTTAAAAGAATAATACAAAGAACTCTTATATACTCTTAACCCAGATTCACCAATTTTTAACATTTTCCTACACTTGTCTCCTTTCTCTCTCTCCCTCTCCCTCCTCCCCACCACAGTATTTTTCTGAACTATTTATAAGTAGATTTTACACATCATGCCCCTTTATCCCTTTAATATTTCAGTGTACATTTCTTATAAATGAGGTTATTTTCTTACATGACCACAGTGCAGTTATCAAATTCAAGAAATTTAACATTGATACATTTTAATCTATTGACGATGAATTTCATCCATTGTTCCAATAGTAATTGTTTTCCCATTACAAGATCCAGTCTAGGATCATACACTGCACTTAGTTGTCCTGTCTCTTTAGCCTCTTTGCCTTTTTTAATCTGAAACAGTTCCTCAGTCTTTCTTGACCTTGACACTTTTGAAGAGTACAGACTAAGTATTTTATAGAACAGTTGGTTCCTAATTTGTGTTTGTCTGATGTGCATCATGATAGGTTCAGGTTATGCATCACCAGTGGAGCATATGTATGTGCTGTCATGTCCTCAGATCACAGCTGGAGGCACGTGACATCTGCAAATTATTGGTGATGTTAATTTTGATCACTTGTTTACGATCTTGTCCATCTTCTCCACTGTATAGCTACTAGTTTTCCTTTTGTAATTGTATTTTTTAAGGAGATAGGTTATATATAAGTTTTTATTTTCCTCTATTAAAAAAGTAATAATGCTAGAAAATATAAACATCAAGAAAACGTGGGTATTTAACTTTCCAGTCCATTACACATGTATAGATAACTTTTTAAAACCAAAAGCATGGTACTGTGTAGCTCTTGTTTTTCTCGCCTAACAATATCTGGTAAGCATCTTACTGACCCTTTCTTCACTCACAAGGTGCCATACAGGGTGCAGGAGTGTAAGTGAAGGAGACAGACATGGCACTGATAGGGCAGCTGGGAGCGGGCACCTCCAACAAATCATGCAGTGAATAAAACACAGGAGACGAGCTTCAAAAGAAGTATAGGTACAGTCAGAACATGGTGCGTGAACTATATGAAGTCATAAATGTTAAGCAGTTGGAAAGTTTTCTGTTTCTGACGGGAGCCAGTACTATTATTAAGCAAAACCTCACTATTGGGGAACAGTTAAGGAAAAGGCCTGTCTTATTTATAGGTATAAAATATAATTCAGTTAAAATTATTCTAACAACCTGACTCTTGCTTTTGAGTAGTAGGGAAAATACCTAGAAACTTTATTAGATTTCTGAATATTTTCATTCATGTTCTGTCCGTTATTGATTTTACAGGAAAAGGCAGCCATTAGGCCTTTGTCATCCCTAGGCCTGAACCCCTTAACTCAGATTCTAGCTGTATGCCCCTTGTTTTTTCCTAGAGAAAGTTTCTAGTGGTCAGCCTAGAAATTTAGTACCCACACTTTGGTTAGAGGCTGAGTTTTTATTTGAAAATGTCTTTTTAAACTGTAACTATAACTTCGCAACAGAACTTTGGAAGCCTCCTGAGGACAAAAACTCTTCTCTCATTGAAATAAATCAATAAATGATGAAGTCAGATCAAGGATTTCTTTGACTCAGCTTCAGTGTGATTAGAGGATGGCTCTGGGAAATTTCCAAAAGCTGTGTTCGTAATCGGTGAGAAAACACTTCAGCTTCTAAGTATTATACCTGGGAAGTGTGAACAGCTTTACATTAAGCTCAAACTCCTTTCTGAGCCACATTACAGCATTAAACAATGTATCAATAGTACACTCCCAGACCATCTGAAATTTAGCAAATCCATATTCGCTAAACCTGCTAACTAGGCAGCCACTGAAGGATGGGCAGAAAGAATTCCAACAAAAAATATTTAATGAAAGGATATTCTAGTTTTCTTATAAAGCCTGAGCTGGGCTGATTAAAATCTAAGTTTAAATTCCTAGCGTGGGAACCAAGTAGCTGTGGGTCCATGCTCCTGCAAGCCCCGGTTGCAGCAGCTAGAGAAGGTTCTAGAAGTTTCTGGCAATTGGGGTGGGGAGGGGAAGCTCCCCCAAGGGATTTTGGGCTTTGGAGCAGCCACAGAGGGTAATGCTGGTGAGTATCCTGAGTGGGTTCCTTTGGGGCGCTGCCAAGATTTGAAGGGTGAGAACTGTGCCTGCTAGTTAGTCATTCTGGGAAAGACTAAACACAAGCTCAATAAACCCGGGCATTAACCAAAAGAGGGAAAGTACGGCTTTCAGGGTCTAGTTCTCATTGTGAGCTTTAAAATAGCCAGTCTGAAATTTCCTGATCAACACTAGCGAGGTAATCTGCATGATAAAGACCCCTCCGGTTCCTTCCCGCTCCCCCCTCCTCCCGCCCCCTCCTGGCCCCCAAAAGAAGACAGTCTGGCTTGAAACAAGCATTTTCTTTTGCTACTACTTCTTGCCCCACCCTCCTGCCTTTATAAAAGCCTTCTGTTCGTACTATCCCTTGGAGCACCCTTCTAGTTCATGAACCATTGAATGAAGCCAATTAGATCTTCAAATTGACTCAGTTGAATTCTGTTTTTTAACACTATATACAATTTATAAATTTTTAAAACATTTTATTCTGAACATTTTCACACACATTTAATAATATAACAAACTCCCACATATCTGTCACCTAGATTGAATAATTAGTATTTTGCTAAATTTGCTTCGTTTTCTAACTGAAGTATTTTCAGGTAAATCCCAAACATCATGATATTTCTTAATTATTTCCACATATAATCTCTTTTAAAATGTGTTTTTAAAAAAAAAAAACATAACCATAATACCATTATCACACCTGAAAAAATCAACAGTACTCCCTTTAATATCATTTCATATCTGGTCTGTATTTAAGTTTCTCTGGTTGCCCCCAAAATGTCTTTACAGTTGGTTTGTCTATTTCTATGTTCAAATAAATATCCTCACCTTTGGTAAGATTTCTCAGAGCCCATTAGTCAGAATTAATCATCGGTCTTTGGCACCAGATCATGACAGAGCATGTTAGAGTTACTTACAGGCACTAAATTGTAAGAAACATGAAGTAAGGGACTTGTGTTTTATTCTTTTTAATTTACCATGCCCCATTCCGAGAATAATGCCTAGGCTATTACAAAACTGCATTTTGAAAAGAAATGACATTGGCAAAGTAGGGCTCTAAGTTTAAGGTCATTACTAAGCATGGGCTACACTTCCCCCCCCCCCCCGCCCCGGGGCACGCCACGCGGCTTGCAGGATCTTACTTCCCCCACCAGGGATGGAACCCGGGTCCCCAGCAGTGGAATCACGGAGCCCTAACTACTGGACCGCCAGGGAATTCCCAAGGGCTATACATTTTAATTTTAATTTGTGGGCCATGATATATTCCTATAAGATTTCCTTTTTCTCCTGCTTCTATCCTAGAAAAAAATTTATCTTTAATTAACAAACTGAGGCTTTTCTTAGAACCTTCTGACAAAAGAAGCTTTAGAGATTCTGCAGAAGGAGCATTAAAAGGCTTCTTTGATTCTATTCAATACAAACCACGGAAAATGTTGAATTTTCTTTGAAGTAATCAACAAACGTCTCCAGCTACAGCTCGAGTTACACAGTAAGAACCCTTGTCAGTAACTGGGTGAGAAGTTATATTTATGATCTGCCTTATATAAAACAAATCTTTGCAAATAATAATTACTATTTATTGAATGCCTATTACAGGCAAGGCAGACTGCTACATGCTTTGCATACATTCTAACATTTTTTTCCAACTCCCTGCCGAAGTAGGTTTGTCCCCATTTTACAGATATATAAACTGAGAGTCATGAAGGTTAAGTAGTTTCCTCGAAGTCAGTCAGCTAATAAAGTATGGCAGGGGTGGGCTCTGAACTCAGGTCAGTTTGAATGCAAAGCCCATGACTAGAAATAAAATGGGGCTGAAACAGAGCTGGGTCTGGCCGTTCAGAAAACATTAAGATGTTTTCGTTTTTATGCTAACTCGTAGCTTGAACTTCAAACAGTTTTAAAATAATTGTTTTAAAATAACTATTTTTAGATAACTGAGCTTGCACTCTTGACTTAATCGCAGTTGCTAAGAGCAGGGTGCAGAAAGAACAGCGCTGCCTGATTGCCAGACAGACCCGGCTTCTGATTACATCTCCGCCGCTTACTGGCTATGTGCCTAGAGCATCTCTGAGCCTAAATAACATACCTTGCAAAAATGTCGAGAAGATTCCAGTACAGTGCCTGGCACACAGATCCTGATTTAATTATTATTCCCGTGTTTCTGCAGCCGCCTTCATGCTCCGTGCAAGGCTAGGCTGTTAGCTTAGGGGCGAGTTCCTTCAGGGTTGTCTCAGAGATCTTCTCTTGGAAACCTCTCCAGTTGATTCTTTCTGTTTCTTCTCCCTCATCTCCTGATTCTTTTTTTTTTTTTAATGGAAAAATTCAGGACAACAAGGAATTATTCTGAAAGGAAATTTACAGCTTAAATTATCTCCGTAAGTGCGCCACATCACATTTTTGGAGCTTTTAATGTGACTTGGATTAATTTTAGTTTACCTGCCTGCACCAAGGAGCCTCCCATGGGACCCCGGGATCTGCGGCTCCTTTTCCGGACCTCCTTTTAGAGGGGCTGTTTTTCACCTGTTCTTGGCCATCCAAGCGCCCCTTGTTCTTAGTTCCACCCCCTTGCAGACGCGCCAACGCCCAGCCTGCGCTCGCTCCGAGCGGCGGGTAAGAACCGCGGCAGGCGGCAGGGAGCGCTAGCGTCCGGCTGCGCGGCGTTTGAAGGCCCGGCGTCCAGCAGGGGGCGCCCGGTTGCCGGGCGCCCGGCATGGGAAGCGAGTCAAGCCCCGCACGCCCCCTGCGCGGCCCGCGTGACCAGAACGCACCGGCCGGCCTTCCGGAGAGGGTGGGGTTGGTATATAATGCGCGGAGGTCGGGGTCGGCATTCGGTTCTGGGCGTTAGCATCGTCCGCTCGCGGCACCCTGCCAGGTCTCCCAGGTGAGCTGCCCTCGGGCGGAGGCTCTGGTGAGCCGGCTCGAGGCTGGCTTTGGGATACGTTAGCCGGTTTGGAGCCCACCAGGCTGAGTCCTAGTAGCTGAGTTTTGATCAATATCTTGGATTTTTTTTCTTCTTCTAGATTTGGCATTCTACACTGAAGTCATCATGAGCTTTTTCCAACTCCTGATGAAAAGAAAGGAAGTAAGGTTTCATTTATTTGTTTATTTATGGCTGCGTTGGGTCTTCGTTGCTGCGGGTGGGCTTTCTCTAGTTGCGGTGAGCGGGGGCTACTCTTTGTTGCGGTGCACGGGCTTCTCAGTGCTGTGGCTTCTCTTGCGGAGCACGGGCTCTAGAGCGCAGGCTTTAGTAGCTGTGGCGCAGGGGCGTAGTTGCTCTGCGGCATGTGGGACCTTCCAGACCAGGGCTTGAACCGGTATCCCCTGCATTGGCAGGCGGATTCTTAACCACCGCGCCACCAGGGAAGTCCAAAAGAAAAAAGTAAATTTTTAAAGCACCTGAAAATCTGACTAAAAATATTAACTTTTAAAGATGTTGAAGAAAGTATAAAATGATATAGAGCTATTCTGTTATATTTCAAGTGTTTCATATTGAAACGTCGGAGTATTTTGTTCTCTGTTAGCTTATTCCTTTGGTGCTTTTCACGACCGTGGCAGCGACTGGAGCTTTGTCTTTTGCTCTGTATTCCCTTCGAAAACCCGATGTGATGTAAGTAGGCATTCATCATTTATAAAAACGTTTTTAGCCGTGTTAGGTTGACCTTCAGTTTATGAAATGCATGGTATCAGTTTCCTGGTTTTCCCCCCAGGATAAGAATGTCGAATTGTGAACTTGGTTGGAGTCAGGGCCAGAAAGCATCCAGGTATCAGAAGACTATCAAATGATGATTAGTGATAAAATAAGTTTACTAATATAAGTTCCTTGTATCTAAATACCCTTTCATCCACTGGCCCTCCTCCTCGTCTCCTGCAGCAAAATAAAGCTTGTTGGTTTTTTTTTTTAAACTTAAGTTTTGAAATTTAAAGTTCTTAGACGGTCTTTTGGGATATACATCATCAATCTTAATCATTTTAATAACATTTTAAAATGTCAGTTCATTAGAAAGGTCTTTCCTAATGTGGTAGAGTTTATAGATTCAGTTGTCTACAATGAATCTAATCTTAGCCCTGGATATAAGGTAAAATACTATGTGTCCTGGAATATGAGGAAGAGAAAAACCTGAAACTAATATTGACCGGGTGCAGGGCTCTGTAGAGCCGTAATGCTAGGCTCTGGCAGTTCATCACCTACAGGTTTCAAGCCCAGCCGTTCTGCCTCTTCCAGAAACTGGGGTAAGAGCATATTTGCTTGCTCTTAGCCTGGCACTTCCACCCTAAATGCTCTTCAGCTTATGAGAACATTCTCCAGTCTAGCCCAGTAAAGGGAATATAGACCTCCTACCCTGCAGAGGAATTGATCCTTGATGTTTGAGCCAAACTGTGAAGCTTTTTAAAGGAATGTTCCATCAATTTCAATTAACTCAACGCCTAAGTATGCACTCTGAGTCTGTCCCAAGCGTATCTATAAACCCAATATCAGACTTAGTTTAAATGCACTTACTTTAATGTTTAATCAGCTTTCTTTTATTTTTAGCATTGATCGAAAAAGAAATCCAGAACCTTGGGAGACTGTGGATCCTACTGTACCTAAAAAGGTATTGCTACATTAAAACGTGATTTATACTTAGCCGAAACCTTAGCACATTTGTCAGCAAAATAGATGTAATACCTTTTCACCTTTAGGGTGCCATTTAATATGTAGTGCAAAGAGAGTGCTGTAGGGTTATGGAGATTTAGTTCAAATCCTTGCTTCATTAGTCACAGGTGATTTTAGATAATTTGGCCTCTCTGAGGCTCTCAGAATCTATAAAATGGGCACAATAATAGGGCTCTTCCTCAGAGTTTAGAGGATTAAAGAAGATAAGATAGAGTCCTTTAGCACAGTGCCTGGCCCTAGTCAGCACTCAAATATTAACTTTTATCATTATTGTAACACATCATCTCCTTTTTTAATTTAATTTTTATTTTATATTGGAGTATAGTTGATTTACAATGTTGTGTTAGTTTCAGGGGTACAGCAAAGTGAATCAGTTATACATATACATATATCCATTTTTTTTCAGGTTCTTTTCCCAAATAGGTTATTACAGAATATCGAGTAGAGTTACCTGTGCTTATTAGTTATCTTGTCCACAGCTCTGTGCCTTTTCCCTTATTGTATAACTTGGATCATTTGTACCTTTGTTGAGTAATTACAGTGAGGAAATTTTAAGAGCCTACTATGTGCCTATCTCTGTGCTGGGAGCATCATACCTCTACTCACACGGAGCAGACACACTTTTTCAGCTTATAGTTCACATAAAACCATAGGGAATTAAAAAATCTAGAACCTGTTAAGTGAAAGTAGGGTAAATGGATATGACCTTTCTCTCTGATCCTATAACACTCAGGAACCCAAAGGCTCTTTAGAGGGATAGAGGGATAGAACCAGCCCATATTACTGTTTTAGCGATGGGAGGAGGTGATTCGTTGACTACAAATGTTATGGTGATGCTTTTTCCAAAGGGAGCTGTGTACAAATCCCAGAAGGGGACCTGAGGATGGACAGATCCTAACAAAACATTTTTATTCTTTTTTTAAAGCTTATAACAATCAACCAAGAATGGAAGCCTATTGAAGAGTTGCAGAAGGTCCGAAAGGCAACCAGGTGACCAGTCTTCGCTATTTTCTTCCAAAGAGTACTCTATGAATCTAGTGGAAACACTTCTGCACAAACTAGATTATGGATACCAGTGTGCGGAAATGCTTCTGCTACATTTTTAGGGCTTGCCTACGTTTTCAGACTCTGGATAAAGAATTATAAAGGTAGTGCAACAATAACCACATAGTCCCAAAATAAGATTCTATGTTTATTTTCTTGTTGTAAATTTGCTTTGCGTATTGAAATTTTTGTGTTTATGATGCCTGAATGTTCTACTTAAAATGCATAAAGATTTGTTAAATTTGATTGTCTCCAATAAAATACCATTTGTGCGAGATTTCTTAAAGTTCAGGTATATATTTAAATAGAGGAGAAAGTCTTTTTATGGGAGATAAACACATTCTGAAGCATGGAACTTCATCTTTTTAAATAACACCTAGTGCAAATTTCTGTATCAACTTTTTTTCCAAGTTCACTCATTCATCAGAAATCTATTGAATAACTACTGTTATCCAGGCACTGTTCTTGTGCGGCTGAGATAAAGCAATGAACAAAACCAAATTTTGGAGGGAGAGGAATAAAAGATGGTAAGTACAGTGAGGAAAATGAAGACAAGATGGGGTATGAGACTTGCATGGGGATTGGTCTTGGAGGAAGTACTGGGATTCTGGCAGTGATGGGAATGTGGGGCACGCGAGAGTAGCCCTCCAGATGCCAAGGCTAACAGTGGTGCTCCTGTGAGGCGTGGGGAGGGGAGGATGGAGAGCATCCCACAGTCTGGGGCTCCTCTTCACTGTGGCCAATGGTCCCTTGGAGATCAAAGGTACGATCAAACCCAGCGTGCCCCTCGGCTCCCCCTTGCCTACCTATTCTTGAAAGCGGGACCAAATAGAAAATAGCTTTTCATTAACTTCTTTTAAAAATTGAGATACAATTCACAGAACATAGTATTCATCCATTTAAAGTGCACAATTTGGTGGTTTTTAGTATATTCACAAAGTTTTACAACCATCTCTACCATCTAATTCCAGAACATTTTTATCACCCCAAAACAACACTGTACCCATTAGCAGTCATTCCCCCATTTCTGACCCCTCTGCCCCCAGCCTAGGGAAACACTAATAAAGTTTATCTCTATGGATTTTCCTCTTCTGGGCATTTCAGATAAATGGGATCACACATTATGTGGCCTTGGTGCCTGGCTCTAACTTAGCATAATGTTATCATGATTCATCCGTGTTGTAACACGTATCAGTATTTCTTTCCTCTTTATGACTAATATTCCATTGTATGGATATGCCATATTTTGTTTATCCATCAGTTGACAGACATTTGGATTGTTTCTACCATTTGGCTGTTATGAATAATGCTGCTGTGGACAGCCATGTATAAGTTTTTGTATAGACATATCTTTTCAATTCTCTTGGGTGTATACCTAGGTTCATTAACTCTTGTAAATAAATATCATAAATCCCTTTTTCTTAATTTCCATCTGAACGTAATAGAAATTTAAGAGAAGGGCTAAATTCTAATCACCTTCACGGCAATAAGAATTAACTAGATCTTTCTAGAGACTTGGCAGTTCTGAAGGGATTAAAGCAAGACTACTTCTGCAACTTCTACTTTCCTTATCACCTCAAATTTTCCCAGATGAAAATCTCCGATTATTGATTTCAAGGAATTACATGTACCAGTTAGGAAGTACAATTTTATTTGCTTAAGCTTCTAAAGGGCAATGTGGTACCATATAGGCAAACAAAAATGAACAGCCTTGTGATGCTTGGCCAATTAGGAGAGCAAATTGGTAGTGTTTGGGAGGGGACTGCGCCTTTCAACTTTAAAACACAAACCTGATTGAAATACAGTGGCTTTATGGGGTGAACAAGGCAGTGGAAGGTACCATGCAGCAGGTTTGGGAGGGAGAAAGGCCAACAGCAATATTGAAACTTAAATTTCAAAAGATTTGTTGATTTTATTTTTGATAGTATTCTTAGCATTTTCCACACATGTTTTATTTTGAAATTTTTCAAATATTCAGAGAAGTTGAAAAACTAGTACAAAGAATACTCACTTTTTAATCACTTAATATTTTGCCACATTTGCTGTGTCTCTCTGTATATTATGCTCTTTTAAAATGAACTCTGAAAATAAGTTACAGACATCATAAAGCTATTCATGCCTGAGAGAAAGGACATTCTAGCTGTTATACCATTATCATTCCTAAGAAAATTACCATTAATTCAATACTGTCACCTAACATATAATCCATTTCCATTTCCTCTGACTGTAATGTCCTTTATAACTGTAGTTTTAAGTCCAGAATCCAATCCAAGTTTCACTTGTTGCATTTGGTTGTTAGGTTAGTGTACTGAGTACTTGATGGATATGTGGTCATGGAAGTGACTCCCAAGGAGCTTGTATAGAACTCTCTCTACAGAGTTTGATCTGGATAAGATTCTCTTGCTAGTGGACTTTGAAGTTTTAAAATTTGAGACAAAATAAAGACATTTTCAAGTAATTTAAATATTTAAGAAGTTGTAAAATTGTTAAGCATTCACTACATGGTAGGTGGTGTGCTGGCCTCAAGGATTTGACATAGGAAAGGGAGATACATCTGTGAACAAATCCAAGCAATACAGTGACAGTAAGGCATGGATAGAAACAAGCACATGGTACAAAGGAAGGTTCCGAAGAAGATGGGTCCCTGAAAGCCTAGTTTCTTCAAAAACCATTAATTAGGGTAAGATAGGGAGGGTGGGAGGGAGACACAAGTGGGAGGGGATATGGGGATATATGTATATGTATAGCTGATTCCCTTTGTTATACAGCAGAAACTAACACACCATTGTAAAGCAATTATACTCCAATAAAGATGTTAAAAAAAAGCCATTCATTAGACATCAGAAAGGCAATTGAAGTAGAGGCATGTATTTACCTAGCCATAGAGAGCTAAGACAGCATCTCTTCAGAAACTTGGAGCAATTTAGTACATGAAATTTAATATTGGAGTGTAGAGTGGGATAGGTGAAATGCATAGGGCCTTTTATGCTATTATCCTGCAAGCACAAAGGAACCAGAATAGGATTTTAAGACGGGGAAGGAGATAATACAGTTTTCTCAAGGGACTGTTGGCTATATCATCTAGAGGTGGGTGATGTGCACTGGAGGGCCATAACTAACCAAGGCAGTGGCAGAGGGAATGGAAAAAGGAGGATGCGTTTGAACGTGCTTGAAGAGAAGACCTCAAGGCTTATTGGATGTGGCTGGGAGATGTCCAAAATGACTCCCAGATTTCTCACCCGAGTAGCTGGGTGCGCAGTGGTGCCAAGACAGAGAATACAGGAGGAAAATAAAATGGAATGTTCAAGGAAAGCGTAGATGAGGAATGAGTTAGGCTTTGGAACTGAACGTTGGAGAGCCCAGTAAGCTATCTAGGTAAATTACTTCTCGAGAACTGCCAAGAGGTGTGACTTGGAGACAGTTCAAGGGGTGGTAAAAGCCAGGGCGTGGGTAAACCTGCCTACAGAGGCAGTTCTAAAGTGATATGAAGACTGAACAGAGAGGAATGTCATCAGGAAGGACGTGGGCAGGGGAGAGGATTTGGTCCCTGATGGGGACTGAGAGAAATGTGGAAGGAGAACCAGGAGATGCATCATGGAGCCCAGAGAAGAAGGAAGGCTCTTCCACTGTTGGCTTCAGTTTGCAATTAAACCAAAGCCCAGAGTCCTTCAGCTTTATGGCCTTGAGCCTTAAGCAAACACCTATAATTCTCTCATATAAAAAGAAGGTGTGAAGTAAGCTTTCTGAATAAAAAAGTTAAAGTCACACACCATATCACTAAAAACGAGTGAGGTCTAATTAAGTACTCGTTCATCATCATTTTTAATTTTCTTGGGGAAATTCTCTCACATTTTAGTTGAGACTTTGTGGGAGAATGAAACTACAGGCTCTGAAATCAGACCACTTTGCCACTTTACTACCCGTGTTACTTTGTACCTCAGATTCCTGGTCTGTGAAATTGGGTTAATCTGTTACTTGCTTGGGTTAATTGTGAAGATTATGTGAGGTAATAGAAGTTTCTGACATGGTGTTTAACATACACTAGTTGTTCAAGAAGTATTCCCTTTTTGCTTTTTAAAAAATGATTATCACTATAAAAGAGAAAGCTCTTTGCACAGTGAACACCCAAGTGTGCTTTATAGTTCCCTCGGCTTTGACTCTGTGCTAGAGCAATGTCTGTTCTTTTCCTCTGCATTGAAAGGAGTATTCAGAAAGTCAGCCCATTATATTAATTGTGTTTAAGGGTATGAATGATCTAGCGTATCCCTTCATAAATTTGCTTTGTCATGATCTATATTTGCATCTAACTGGAAAAAAAGAAGAGAAAGCTCTTAATGTGTATAAAATTATATTCTTCCATGAGTGAGAACATTGCCTGTTTGAGATTCACACACGCCTACTTCTGGTAACTGGTCCACCTTTGGTTCATAGCGCCCCAGTTATAAACCTTTGCCAGAGTGCGAACACACCCGAAGATAAACACATCTCACCTTTACTCTCACCTACACAGACACCTAGCTAGAAATAAGAACCCCCGCATATGTGCCCACCTAGATGGCCTCACATCTAGAAAAGACATAGTAGCAAAAATAATTATTTTTATGTGTATAATATAAAAATGTGTCCCTAGCAACAACTGTCTACATTTTAGTAATCACTATATTCCACAAGCACACTACACATATTCTTACATTCAAAGATGATAGTATGGGGCTTCCCTGGTGGCGCGGTGGTTAAGAATCCGTCTGCCAGTACAGGGGACACGGGTTCGAGCCCTGGCCTGGCAAGATCCCACATGCTGCGGAGCCACTAATAAGCCGGTGCGCCATAACTACTGCAACTCATAAGCCCGTGCGCCACAACTACTGCAGCCCGCGAGCCTAGAGCCCGTGCTCCGCGACAAGAGAAGCCACCGCAATGAGAAGCCCGCACACCGCAACCAAGAGTAGCCTCCGCTCGACGCAACTAAAGAAAGCCCATCTGCAGCAACGAGGAACTAATGCAGCCAAAAATAAATTTATTTTTAAAAAAATGATGGTATGTGGTTTGAATAAGGAAGGGGGGTGAAGTTGCGTATATGTACCTCAGAGAGCAATAGGAATTTTTAAATTTTTATTTATTTATTTTTAGGATTAAAATAGTAAAGAAGTTTTCCTGGCATAAAAAAAAGTATCTTCTGTAATTCCAAGGGTTTCTTATTAATTGGTTGTTTCAATGGCTGAACAGTAGTTTCACACATTCATGATAAATTGTTTCCCTTCCTAAAATATAGCTTTAGGCTGTTGCAAATTTAGTTCAAGAGATCTTTTTCACCTGAGTGAAAAAGATGAGGAACCCTTGAGATACCTGTTTAGGGTATCAATTTTTTTAAAATGTAAACTTGATAGAAGGGAAACGCAAGCTCCACTATTGATTAACAATATCTCTATTTATGGAGCACTAACTACGAGCCTGGCATTAGCTCTTTAGCAAGGATTGCCTCTTTTAATCCTCTCAACAAACCCCAGAGGTAGCTTTTACCACTCCCATTTTACAGAAGGAGAAACTAAGGCTTGGAGAGGTTAAGTGAGAGCAATAGGAATTGAATTAGTTTTTCTGGTAATTATCCCTCATAATATCTTTCCCTCATGCTTAGAAAGTTGCATCAGGTAATTATGTATTTTCTCCCTAGAAACTAAGGCTTGGTTTTGGTAGTGTTTTATTTGCTTGTGTGCATACTACTTAGTTTTAAAATGAAAACGAATAAAATTAAGGAAAACACTAAATTTGATAACTCTTGATGACATGCTAAAAGCAACTTGCTCATTCACTTGGTATGACTTATGATACATATATAATAAAATATTGTTTATTTGGAGAGTGGGCATACTATGTAAAAAATTAAACTCCACTTTTTTGTATTTACATCAAGTAATATATGTGATTTTTCCTTTACTTGGTTGTGTGGAATCATGAAGTCGATACTGTTCATGTTCTAAAGGTTATGTTGTTCAGGTTATGTTGCCTCGGGCAAGTTAACCTGATTATTTTATTTTATAATTCCTTTGCTTATCTGAATTCTCCTTATCAACATTGATGAGAAATGGATTCATATTGCAAGGCAAATGTGACCTATTGTTTGCTTGTTATTTTCTAGACAAGTTCATTGAGTAAACCTCTGGACACTTCTCAAATTTTGTTTCAGATTATTTTTTGAAGTAGCACCATTTATTTATTTATTTTACTTTTATTTGACTTTTTTTTTTTTTTTACTGAATTTATTCCCAGGCCATAGTTTTTGCTTCTTCAGTTTCTTCTGGGATATCTTTTTCTTCTATGCAACCTCCTCTTCTGGTTTCGGAACAATCTGCTCTTTTTCAGTAAGGATCATCTCAATGTGGCAGGGAGAGCTCATGTACGGGTTGATCCCACCATGAGCTCTCTAAGTCCTGCACTGCATCTTGGGGGCTGTGTTCACCTGGATGTGTTCAATGACCAGAGGATCTACACCTAAGCCCTTCAGTTCAGCATTACTCTCTGCATTTTTGAGCATGCGCAGTAAAAATTCAGCACTCTTTTGGGGCCATTGACCCTGCGTCCAGCCCCACTGTTTGGCCTGGGCACACCTACAAACTCCACCATTGTAACGACAGAATGGCACACGTTACTTCTGTAAAGTGATATCCTTCAGATACTTGGTGGATTTTTGGATCTGCATATCCTTAATGGCATGAAGATTTGAACCTCTTGATTTGCATGATTTTTGTGGGTTTTCTGGGTCAAGAGAATAGCGAACCATTTTCAGAGGCCACCTTGGGCTGCTTACTGGGAAACTGCACCATTTATTATACTTTTTAAATTATTTTTTAAATTGAGGTACAGTTTAGACAGAATAAAATGAACAGGTCTTAATGGTTCAGTTAGAGGAGTTTTGAAATTATATGCACCCATGAAAGCATCATGCAAAACATGCTATTGAACATTCCTATTACCCGAGAAAGTTCTTGTGGCACAATTTACTTTTTAAATTAAAACCCACTAAATTGTACACTTTAAAAGGGTGAATTTTATGGTATGTGATTACATCATCAAAAAAAAATCTGCTCCACATTTACTTGCTATCTCACCTCAAGAACTAACAGAGGTTTCCGCCATATGTAGTAATCCGTCCCAGCCCCCGCCCCCATATATTACATTTTATTTGCTTTCTTTTTCGAAAACAGGAAATTGGAGGTTACTGAAGATTGTAAGAAGCACATCAACAAGACCAGCTGGGCCAGGGCTTGTAGTTTAGGCTGTCCCTGCAGTGACAACAAATAGGCTTCCCTGGGCTCTGGTGTGGAGAGACCCGGAAGGAGAGTTCGGACACTGGGTTTACCTTGTGTCTCAATTTGTAAATATTACCACCCACAGAGTAAGGGCCCAGGCAGAGTACAAGAGTTACTGTAGCGGAATAAAGACGTAGAGAATAGACTTGAGGACACGGGGAGGGGGAAGGGTAAGCTGGGACGAAGTGAGAGAGTGGCATTGACATATATACACTACCAAATGTAAAATAGAGAGCTAGTGGGAAGTAGCCGCATAGCACAGGGAGATCAGCTCAGTGCTTTGTGACCACCTAGAGGGGTGGGATAGGGAGGGTGGGAGGGAGACGCAAGAGGGAGGAGATATGGGGATATATGTATATGTATAGCTGATTCACTTTGTTGTACAGCAGAAACTGGCACACTATTGTAAAGCAATTATACTCCAATAAAGATGTTAAAAAAAAAAAAAAAAGACTGTCCCGGCAATAAATCCTCTCCAGGGCGAGGCTGTAACCAAGCTAAGCAAGAGAAGTTACAGTTGACTTCACAACTGGATTAGTATATGCTTCACCAACTCTTCTATCACCATGTGTGTCAGAGCTTGCCCAGAGAGCAGGGAACCCTCTATGTCACCAAACCAAATCCTCCCAACCGCACTAGGAATCTGGCTCATTCTTTCAGTAAAAACGGCTGTTCGCAAACTTTAGCTGTGCATCAGACTCTCCTGAAAGGCATGTTAAGACGTGGATTGCTGGACCCCAAACGCAAAGATTCTGCTTCAGTAGTTCTGGGGTGGGATCTAAGTATTTGGGTTTCTAATGAGTTTCCAGGTGAATCTGATGCTTCTGGTCCGGGGACCACACTTTGAGAAGTACTGTGCTGAAACCGCTCCTACAACATTTGGTAAGTAGTGGGGACTTTCACCCAGTTGGTAATAATACCCTAGACCAGCCTTGAGATGTCAGTTGAACTCTTGCTATCAGGAGAGCAGAGTCAGGCCAGGCATGGGACACTCGAAGGGTGGGAGTGCCTCTCCTGGCCAGGCCGCCCCGGCTGCCTGTTCAGTCGCATTGATCCCGGCACCCTAACCTGAGGAGTGGTGGGTCTAACAGGTACCAGTGGGAGTAGATGCGGATGCATTTGTGAACGTCTTCATTTCTCTGCAGAGATGACACTACTGACCACTCATTGTCAGGACAGATGGCAGTGGTTCTGCCGGTAACAATCAAATCTGACATTAATTCAGCTTCATGGTGGGCACAGTGGGCAGGGGGCAAGCAGACAGGTCAGCACCTGACTCTAGGCTCTGCAAGTCAAGAGCTGGGTGACCTGGATGGGTTTCCTAACTTCTCAAAACCTTGCTTGGCAAAGGGGGATTCATCTCAGGGGTAAACCAGTGAGGTAGGTCAATATTTAGAAATGTCTTCACTGAGATATCTCAACCCTGCACTATTTCCTCATTGCTCTTCTTCCCTCCAGTGTTTAGCCGGAGTGACTTTTGCTTCAGGGTGAGGACTGGACAGTCCTCCTCCAAGTGCAGCTGGGTGGGCTGGCAGAATCCGCATCACCTGGGTCTGCACCCCAGACCTGCTGAATCTGAATCTCTGGCAGGGAGGCCCAGGATTCTGAGTTTCAATACACAGACTTTTCAGGTGATTGCATGGCTAAAGTTTGAGAAGCTCTGGTCTAGAGCAAATAAATATTAATGTAGAGGCTTCAAAATCCATAGCTGAGACCACAGCCTTCCCAAAATCCAATATGCATATATGTGTGGCAAGTTGGGAGAGAAAGGGTTTTGCTTGGAGGACAAAGCTCGGGAAACTGAGCCCAGAAGTTATGTTCTAAGCCACGGTATCCGGAAGATTTCATGATGGCGTAGTAGCCCTCTTTACATCCAAAAGGAAAACCAGTTTGATCAGCAGGAAGGAGAGAGGATGAGAAAGGGCTGAGATTAGATCTTAAAGGATCTACAGGGTTTTCAGTCCTCTTCTGAGTGACCCCACGAGACCCCAGCTTGAAAAGGCTTATTATGTCGGTCAGACTCTCTCAGAAGCTTAAAGTAAGAGACAAGGGTGACAGCCAGGAGAAAAGTCAGGGCCGTCATAGGGCCACTTGCACCCCAAGTTACTGAGGGAGTAGAGATGGAAAGAAGTTAGTCGGGAGAGAGAAAGGGGACCTGAGCAGAAAGCCAGGAAGACGCCAAGGTGTGGGCGACAGCTGGTGTCCAGAGCCAGTACGATTACTCTTATGAGCTCAGAGCCCTGAGAAGGGGTGGGGGCAGCTCAGAGGCGAAGCATCAGAGGGCACAGTCATCAAGCCATCTCCTGATCGTGGGCGGACAGTTTGGTCTGTGCCTCATCCAACTGGTCTGAGGGTCCCTCCGTCAAGCGTGCCCTTGACCCTGCCCCGAGCAGACCCTGGAGAAGGTTCATTTGGGGTGGTCCCCTGCGGACCTCTGGCTACGGCGGAGCTGGCACTAAGGAGGGGAGGGGCTGGGAGGTGTCTGGGCTGCACTGCTCTGCAGTGTTGGGCAATCTGGGTGTGTCCCGAGGTTCCTGGAAAGTTGGCTCATTACCTTCCCCCAAAACAACCTGAGACACCCATGGTGAGGTCAGCTTCAGTTTAAGCTGCTTCGCACACACGCACACACAAAAAATTCTTTTTTTCCTCTTGACCAGAAAACTTACACTTAAAAACTTGAGCATGTTGTTGGGTGAGGCGTATGCAGCCAGGAGATGTGGGTTTCCTCTTGCTCTGAAGGACCTTGGGGAAATGATCTGCGAGCAGTCAGCATGTGCTGGCGCCTTGGTAAGCAAACCCTGGAACATGGTCCATAATGTATGGGTGGGTGGGTGGGTGAATTGATGTGCAAACCTCTTCCTCAAAGGAGCCTTCCCGGACCCCCGGACAGGCCCTCTTGCCTGCACTTCCATAGTCCTGTGACCCTCTCCTTTAATAACTTTTTCACGATGTCATTCTATGCGCATTTGGGAAATTAATTTCTTCCCACACAAATCTGGAGCGCCATCCGGATTTTTCACTCATCATTGGATCACTAACCGCTGGTGTGTGCCTGGCGTGTAGTAGGCACTCATCATATCTATTTGTTGGTAAAGGTATGCCAGAGTTCAGTAACGGCATGAGTCTTTGTGAAAGGATTCATCACTGGGTTGAATCATCCAGAAAACATTTAAGGAGCATCCGTCACATGCCATGTACCATGCTAGGTGATACGGGGAGAGGGCTTATACAAAGGTTAAGAAAACAGGGGCTCTGCCCTTAAAAATAAGCACAGGCTGGGGGTAAGGCCCACCCTCCACTGTGGCTGCTCTGGTGTCTTACCCTGTTGTTCTCCTTGCGGAGGAAGCTCTTTCCCACCTGGTCACGGTGGGGGGGGGGGTAGTCACAGAGCACATCCTAGCCCCCCAAATTAGAGGAACAGATGTGGCCATCCTAAGTGAGGGTCTTGCATGGTCAGACAGTCCATGAATCATCTAGATCTAGGATTAGAGAGGCAGGAAGTTGGGCACTGGGAGAGACTTCAGAGATGGCCCACAGGTCTGCTCACCCTGGACCCCCAGACACAAACCAGTGCTTTGCACATAGCCATACTCAATAAATATTTGTTAAATAAAGGAGTTGGAAGGGGATCCTTGGGCAACGTTAAGACTTGTTTCCTAATTTAGCTCTGGAGTAAATCCAGAGTCCATATACTGATTTTGTTTAGCAATTTATGGCTTTTTTGAGTGTCTACTATGTGCAGGGCTCTGCGAATTTGAAGATAAAAACATAATTGCTGACATTGAGGAGTTGAGAGTCTGGTGGGGACACAGATTCATGACCTTGTATTTTCTTTATTATCTATAAAGTTAGCACAGAAGCACTCCAGGCACGAGGAGGAGGAAGGGTGGGGAGGAGGGAGGGGGAGGAGGCGGAGGAGGAGGGAAGGGGGGAGGAGGGGAGGAGGGAGGGGGAGGACGGGGAAGAGGAAGAGAAGGAAAGCATCTGCACAGAGGATGGGAGATGACCTCTGAGGCGGGTCTTAACAATAAGGAGCTGGTTATGTGGAGAAGCAGGGAAGGGTGTTCAAGGCAGAGGGAACAGCACCTATAAAGCCAAAGAGGGCTGGAGGGTTTGGTGCCATCTGAGGATGGTGTGACAACACAGGAAGGAGCGTGGGGTACACGGTGGTGGGAGATGAGGCTGGACAGGCAGGTTGTAGCCCGACTGGGAAGGGCTTGAGGGCTGGGCTAAGACGTTGGAGCTTTATCCTGTCAGGCGGGTAGAGACCCATCACGTTTGTGAGCCAGGAAAGCAAACAGGGCACACCTGTGCTTGGTTTCCTTCCTTAAGGCGGTAAGGCAGCTACTCCCCGTCCGGGTGAGTCCTGCCTCAGAGTCACTGTGTAGCCCCTGCTCTCGGTCCCTGCCTGGGAGAGCCTGTCAGGTTGGGTCCAGCTCTGCCCCACCTTCCGGTCAGAGGGGCAGATGAACAGGTGTGTGTGGAGGAAGGTGCAGGGGGCGGTGGCCATGAGGCTTGTGAGTTTCAGTCACTGGAGGCATAACTGTCAGGTTCAAACCAGCTGGAGAAGCTGGGACAGCCTATCCCAAACAGGTGGGCAGCGGGGCTTAGCAAAGGGGCCCCAGGCTGAGTGAGGGCCAGGAGACTGCCTTTCTTATTTGTTTGTTTTAAAGCACGACTGCCCTTACCGGCTGTGGTACCTTGGTCACTAATTCCCTCTCAGGAGCTCAGCTTCCTCAGCTGTTAAGCGAAGGGGAAGGGGGCCGGCCAGGTGATCTTCCAGCCCTGTGATTCCGAGGGAGGAGGAAGCTGCGGGAGCAGCGTGGGACTCTGCGCATGAGCTGCTGGAGGTGGGCGACTCCCAGGGCAGAACAAAGCCTCTTCTAGAGGGACAGGCGGCTTTTGCAAGCGGGTGAGTGACAGGGCTCGCCTCCCTACCCTACCTCGGCTGCTCCTGGACCGGCTGCCACCACGGGACTTCGGCGGGACTTCGGCGGTGGGGGTGGAGTTCCTCCCCAGGACCCGGCAGATGGGAGTACAGCCGGCTCGGCCAGGCTGCCCCGGGGTGCAAGAGCGCTAGGATGCAAGAGGGTCCAGCTGCTCCAGCCCCCTTGGGGTTCCCCTCCTTTCCCAGTGCCCCTCTCTCCCCGGGGCAATGAGTAGCCCACAGGAGCTAAGCCCAGGGGCAGACACCGGGCTCCGGGGCAGGATGGTGGGTGATAACAGGAAGTCAGCAGGGGCTTCTGGGCCAAGAGCCCGAGGGAAAGATGGTGACGCCCCCTCCCCCCACCCCAGAAAAGCCAGCCTGACCGAGGGCGCCCCTCGCCCTACAGCCGCCCTCACCACGCCGCCCCGCCTCCTCCTCAGCCCACCCCTCTCACTCTCTCACAGCCACCTGAAAGCTCTCATCTTCACAAGCATCCTTGTTTTAAAAAAACATTTCTGTTTTATTTGCACTCAGCTCCAGCCTTCTTAAATGTGCGAAATCGATGTAAATGATTTTATAATGAAAAAAATTTTTAATGCAAACATTCACACGTGGATCAGGAGGGACCTAGTGGTCATTCGCAGGAGCCCTGTGCTGGGCCTGGGGGACACAGGCCTGTACTCAGCGTCCTCACAGGGGTGAGACCCACCACGGAACCACAGGGGGTTCAGGGAAGACTCCCAAGAGGAGGGAACCTTGACCCGAGACCTGAGGGTTTACAGAGATCTGGCCAATTGAAGGAGAGAGGGCATCTCAGGAGAGGGAATGGTGTAGGCAAGGCCGGCAGGCAGGCACCGTGAGGAGTCGTGGTCAAAGCAGGGAGCTGAGGAGGAAATGGTCCTTTTCCTGCCCTCATCACAATTATAATCAATTATTTGTATAAGTATCTGCTTGAGATCTGTATCCCCTGCTAGGTTACAAGCTCCAGGAGAGGAAATGGTGTACATTATATTTTCTCAGGATTCTGGTGTCCAGCACAATGCCTGACACATAGTAAGTGTTCAATTAAATTGGTGTTAGGTGAACGAGTAAATGAGAATTCTCATGTTAATGTGGGTTGGGTCAGTAAGGGCTGTGAAGCCAAGCTAACTAGAGTTTGGATGTTATCCTAAGGGCAATAGAGATCCATTAAAAGTTTTACATAAGGGAATGACTTGGTCGGCTTTGTGTCCCAGGAATCCCTTTTTGGCTTTGGTCTGGAGAATGGCTGGAGGCAGAGTCCAGGTGGCAGAGACATTGTCCTTAGCTCGGGGCATTGTTATGATTTTATTACTTCTTTATGTGACTCTCCCCTAAGTAGGCCGTGAGCCCTGGAGGGCCGGGGCCGGGCCCTGTTCACCTCTGCATCCCCGTGCCCAGTACACTGGCCAGCACGGCATGTGGTAACTGTTCAGTGGGTGTTTAATGGGTGAAATTCTGATTGGAAGTTGCTTATGCAACTTTAAGGGTAGGTGATGTTGTTTAATACATGCAATGTCATAGGCAACTTTCAAAACATGGGGAACATAAAAGAAAAAGTCATTTAAGTTTGGGAAGCAGTGGTCAGAGGTCTGGGAGGCAGGGTCGGGGAGGAGGAGGGGTGTGGGGTGATGAAGGGGCTCCTCTGAGCAGTGACAGTAGTTGGACCTATGAGGCCTTCTAGGTTTGGCATCTCCCTGAGATGGGTGCCTGTGGGGAGCAGCAGGTTTGGAGGACTAGGTGAAAAGTTGGGTGCCTGTGGGACATCCAGCTCCAGATTGGGTTGTCTCCAGCAATAGAAGATTCTGGAAGCCTTAGGGGTGAGTATATGGCAGGATATGGGGAGGAGGGCTGGGATGCCCTGGAGAGAAGAACTTTTAAGTAGGGGGCGGAGGGCTGAGGGAGTCAGGGGGGATGGAGAAGCACCAGGAGCTCCTACCTCAGGACTGTGAGCCTGTGACTTCTCTGTTCCCTCCAGCCTCCCCATTACGATCCCATTATAACAGCCCCGGACAGGCACCAGCACTGCAGAGCCTTCGGTGAAACCCAACTCCATGGGGCTCAACTTCCGTGTGTTCTGCGCTCATTTCCCTTTTGTGGTCACAAGAATGCCACATTCTGTGTTTCCCCTTTGTCTTCACAAGGCCCGCCTCCTGGACATTACACTTGCCTCCACTCAGTCGCTTATTTCATGTCTGCTTGTCACCCTCCTCATGCTCCTGGCTCTTCTCCCCTGAGTTCCTCCGGATAGTCCTGCCCACCCCCCAGAGAGCCAGGCTCTCCCCTGCTGTGTGCTGGGGGAACCAAGGGCGTTTCCCAGTTTCTATCCACTTCCTCCCCTTCCCTCCTCCCTCATCTGCCTGAGAAAAGGTCCCGCACTGGCAGCAGGGGGTGGAAAGCCCAGGGCCAGCTGCCCTCCCAGCCACTGCACATCCAGGTCCCCCAGCTGCAGCGGTGCTCTGGCCAACCTATAACAGGCACTGGGGGCGGAAAGCCCTGATGGGTCACATTTCCTGATTTCCACAGTGTAAATATTCCCACCGTGACCGATTTCAAGCTACCAACAGGATGTCATTGAATGCAGAATTGGAAAGAGATAGGCAGTAGTACACTGTCACATAATATTTCCAGCAAGCAAACACAATAGGCATAGACAGCCTCAAAAGCAAATATAATTACAAAATGCAGTAAAATAGGAAGTTTTGAGTATTTGCTGCTTCTTAAAAATATAACTTATTCTCTTGTAAGATTTTGTAATTTAATTGTTAAAA
Source organism: Balaenoptera borealis (assembly GCF_965194805.1). Taxonomy (NCBI): domain Eukaryota; kingdom Metazoa; phylum Chordata; class Mammalia; order Artiodactyla; family Balaenopteridae; genus Balaenoptera; species Balaenoptera borealis. The sequence continues at coordinate 87,772,208 of NC_138866.1, forward strand.
TAATGGCTGTTTTAACAACTGCTTTGCAAAATTCCTGAAAACTTAACAATTGGCTCTTGCAAGCAGTACAAACCAGCTCCGGCAAACCACTGAGTGCCACCTGGGCCAGGAGAAAAGGGGGCGAATCCAAGCCCCAAACTTCAGTGCGCTCTCTCCTGGCATCCTCTCCCTGCCCAGGCCGTGTGGGTGTCAGTGTGGGTGGCATGTGACAGGTAGCAAGCCTCTGAATCCCCATTTAGAGTCAGACCCAGGAGGAGCAGAGCTGGGCCCTGGACACTTCTCCCACCCACAGATGTGTGCTTTCTGTGCCCACCCAGGCCCCAGCCTCTGGACACCCACCCTGGCAGCCCTCAGAGCCAGGAAGTTCGAGTGTCGCAATTTCCTTCACTCTCAAAAGTGTGAAATCCTGTGGGGATTGGCACTTCCATATTTCTCAGAAAGCAAGCTTGCCCGATCACCTGCAATGAAGAAAACAAAAGAAGACAAAGCCTCTCTTTCTGAGCCTCTCTTTATATCTATGGGCTGCAAGGCAGGTCATGCTGGGTCTGAACAGATGTGGGACAGAGAGAGCTTCGGGGGTGCAACTCAACCTTCGGGCATTTCTGAACAGTGAGAATGAAAACCACCAGAGACATGTTCTAAATGGGCCAGTCTTTGTCCCCCTTTGTGGGGACATCAGACATGGTGACCCACTGTGGTGGAAACCTTGTCTTGGCTACTCCAGGAAGTAAGCTGAATCTCTGGTTTGATGTTCCTGTGTTCTTGCCAATCACCATTGTGAGAGTTGGAGAAAAGGGGTCACCTTCTCACCACACCCCAAATATGCCTCGGTCCTCGGTTTATGTCTTCTCGTAACTAAAGGTGCCTTCCCCTTGCTCATAATCACAGCCCACCACAAGCCAACCCATCGCACCCGCCCCCTCCAGCTCTTGGAGTTGCACCTCTATTTGTAGCATTTCCACATTCTCCCTTGGGGTCTTCCTTTGAGTGTAGGTTTATGTGCTCTGATTTCTAAGCTCAGGAAAGCCAGGACCTTGTCATTCGCTCACTCGTTCATTCCTTCATTCAGTGGGGAGCGGGGATAGGGAGGAGGGAGGAGGATGGAAGGTCTGTCCACCTCTGAGTGGGGCGCAGCTCAGGGAAGCCTGCACCCTGAGTGGAGGCGGAAGGAGGGGCAGAGGGAGGTAGTAACTGAGACCAAACCCCTGTTCCCCTCTCTTCTCAGATCTTGTGCTTGTGGGTACCTGCCTTTTGTAAACAGTAAAACAGTGTCTAAATGCTAGGCGTGGCAGTTATTCTTTTTCTTCCACCTGCAGGTTACTCTCAGAAGGTGTTTCCATGGATTCCACTTGGTGCCCCGCCCATCACAGGACAGCCTCGCCGGTCTTTCCTGTCTTGTGGTAAAGACCTTTTTATTCCTTTATTCGGAGCAAAAAACATTAATGTGTTGTTCCCACCAAAAGACCCAGTTCCAGCTGTATTCCATCTAGCTGTATGATGGTTTAAAGTTTGATTTCTCATTCTTTAATACTTGCTAAATTTTGGGAAATTTAGTTGAAAGTCAGGCACAGCCGGTGGAAGGCTCAGGAGCAAGACTAGGGCGCCATCTACTGGTAACTTCTAAGTATGACAAAATGGAACTTGCATTGAGCCTCTTGCACAGGTGAAAATGTTATTTTTTATTTTATTTTTTAAATTGAAGTATAGTTGATTTACAATGTTGTGTTGGAAATGAGTTGATTTAAAGGTTTAAAATGGAAAAGATGTGTGCAACAACACATGCAAATAAGAAAGAGTTTGTGCCAGAATCTGTAAAGAACTCTTACAAGTTAATATAAAAGACCTCAATAGAAAAATGAGGGACTTCCCTGGTGGCGCAGTGGTTGGGAATCCGCCTGCCAGTGTCAGGGGACACGTGTTCGGTCCCTGGTCCGGGAAGATCCCGCGTGCCGCGGAGCAGTTAAGCCCGTGCACCACAACTACCGAGCCTGTGCCCTAGAGCCCGTGAGCCACAATTACTGAAGCTCGCGCACGTGGAGCTCGTGCTCTGCAGCGGGAGAGGCCGCTGCAGTGAGAGGCCCATGCACCGCTATGAGGAGTGGCCCCCGCTCTCCACAACTAGAGAAAGCCCACGGGCAGCGGCAAGGACCCAACACAGCCAAAAATAAATAAATAAAAAATTAAAAAAAAAAAAAGAAAAATGAGCATAAGACTTAAAGGGGCACTTCATAAAAGAGGATATCCAGTGCACGATGAATTTATGAAAGATGGTCGACTTTTCATTCTTGGAGACTCTTGGAAGAGGAAGAGAGGTGAAGGAGGGCCTAGATATAGGGGAAGCCTGAATACTTAAAACAGACAAAACACCCCCCAACTTCTCAGGTAATTCAGATTTCAACCACTAGGGGGAGTACTTTCACTTAATTTGTATCAGGGAAATGCAAATTGAAACCGCAATGAGGTATCATCACCATTTACCCTCCAGAATGGCTAAAATTAAAAGACTAACAACCCCAAGCTGGCAAAAATGTGGGGCAATGGGTATTCTCATACACTGCTATGGGGAGTGCAAACCGATACAATTTTGAAAAATTGTTCTGCATTATCTAAAAAAAGTTGAACAATGGCTTACTCTGTAACCTAGCAACCTGACTCCTTGGTATACACCACAAAAAATGTGTGTGCATGTACACTAAGAGGTATACAGGATTGTTAACAGCATAATTGGTAATAGCCAAGAACTGGAAACAGTGCAAATGTCCATGAAAATAGGCTGGATAAATAAATCGTAGTATATTAATGCAATGGAATATCTAACAGCAAAACAAACAAAAGCAAACAAAAAATGCAGCTACACACAGTAACAACATAGATGAATTTTACAAACATTATGTTGAGTAAAAGAAGTTAGACATAAAACAATGCCTACTATGTGATAATGATTATATAAAAGTCAAACAGGCAAATCATTTTATAGTGTTAGGTGTCAGGATGATGGTGTGGAGGACGCAGGCAGAGATTGGGACTGGGCCGGGGCTGATGATAGTATATTTCTTGACCTGGTGGTTATATGGGTGTGTTCACATTGTGATCATTTATCTTTGATTTGAGCACTTAAAAAATGCACTTAACACTTCAGTTATAAAAATAAATTAAAAAAGTGAAAGGTGGAAGGATAGAGTGGGATTCCTAACCAGGAGAATACAGGCAAGAGTGTGGAAGGAAGGTATAAGAAACTCAGGAAAAGGGAAAAGCAGGTGCTGACTACAAAAAATCTCCAGGTAATTCAGATTCTTCCCACTAGGGGGTCTGCCTCTCTGTCTTCCCCCCTGAGAATTCTTGCCCTATGCAAACATTTTGTTTGGGCTTTTTTTTTCTCTTGAATTATTTCCAGAGGGAAAATTTCCACGAGTAGAATAATTTGGTCAAAGGGTACAGCTATTTTAATGCCTTGTTTTATAAACTTTGCCAGATCGTCCTCCAGAAAGACTGTACCAACCCATAGCAACTCAAGAATGCTTCAAAGTGTGTGTTTTCTAAAACAGGGTTTTAAGAGCTTATTGATTTAACATTTGCAAAATGGTATGGGAGCTTCCCTGGTGGCGCAGTGATTAAGAATCCGCCTGCCTATGCAGGGGACACGGGTTCAAGCCCTGGTCCGGGAAGATCCCACATGCCACGCAGCAACTAAACCCGTGTGCCACAACCACTGAGCCGGCACTCTAGAGGCCATGAGCCACAACTACTGAAGCCCCTGCACTGTAACTACTGAAGCCCACGTGCCACAACTGCTGAAGCCCACGTGCCACAGCTACTGAAGCCCACGGTCCTAGAGCTTGTGCTCCGAAACAAAGAGAAGCCTCCGCGATGAGAAGCCCCTGCACCGTAACCAAGAGTAGCCCCCACTCGCCACAACTAGAGAAAGCCCGCGCTCAGCAATGTAGACCCAACACAGCCGGAAATAAACAAATAAATAAATTTATTTTTTAAAAAAATGGTACGGAAGTGGACTAATTTACATTTCCTTAATTATTAGCGAAACTAAACATTTTCCTTTAAAATGCTGACAATAATTCCCTCTTATACACACTGCCTGGTCAATGTGTTCTCTGCCTATTTAGGAGTTTGTATTCTTTATGGGTCTATATTTAATCTTTTTTATGTTTTATTAGCAAATTTTTATCTGTCATAGTTGTCACAATTTCTCCAATTCTAATGGTTACTCTTAAACAAAAGAAAATAATAAAAATTTACTTGAATGCTCCTGTGGTTACACCTTTCCATTTTTTCCTCAATTTTTTTTTTATTACCTCAATAGTAAGTAATAAATATGTCACCAGTGGAAGGGCGATTTCCTCGGTTCTTGCCCTCTCAAGGGAAAGAATTCAGTTGAGAGACACAGAGGAGCTTTAAGGAGTTTTAAGAGTTTTATTTAGCAAAAGTGGAAGTATGCTCTTGAGAAAGGATGATAGCATGCTGTCTGGAAACCAGAAGCAGCACTGCAATGGGGTAGAGTTGGGTTTTTTTAGAGTGGTGGTTCCTCCCTGTGTCCTGCATCATTTGACTGACAAGTTGATTGACAGCTTTAGGTTATATAACTTTTCTCCCGGTGTGCAGGTGCTTACCCATAAGCACCCACTCGAAACCCATGGTGGGTGGAGGGGCAAAAACCGAAATGCTAATTTATTACAAATACGGCATAATGAACCCTGGGTTACCTTGAGCCACCTTTTAGGTCTTGGTGCACCTGCATCAACCTGTGCTGGCAGTTTTTATCTTGTTTGGTCCTAATATAACTGGAAACCTAGCAGTGGTCCTTGGCGACAAGAGGGAGGCTCTCTGGGTGTGTTCTGATACCAGTGTCCAGGTGGGGGAGGGAAAGATGACCCCTTCCAGGATGGGGTGTGGACCTGCTCATGTCTGACTACCTAACATATATATATTTCTTCCTAAATTAAGATAAATTTCTTCTAAGCAGTGTTTCCCACGCCAGTTTCCTCTTATCTCTTTGGGTGTAAATGCATTTTCTCAAGGGGTTCTATAGTCAAATAAAACTGGAAAATAATGAATTAGACAAAAACTAAACAGCTCCGTTATTATAGTACTTATCAGATCATAAATACGGTACTTTATTCATTGAGCAAAATATTTGTTGAGCACCTATTATGAGGCACTCTAGAGGCTGGGAATACAGCAGTGAACAAAGAGACAAATGTATGTTGTGTATTTCCAGGAGAAGGACACAGTAGACAGATTTTCTCCAATGCATTTGAGCAACACTCTTTCTTAAATCGCCTATTAATCTTTTACATGATTCCACGGAATATCCTGATCTAGAATTTTTGTGGCATGAAATGAAAGACATGAATCAACTTTCATTTTTCCTAAGAGATTCATCCACATGACTTCGCAGAATTTGTTAAATGCGGTTCTTCTTTGTGTGGTTTTATTGTCCACTCACTGATTATAAGTTTCCCATAATTTGGGGATTGTGGCATAATTATTTTGTTTCATTGGTTCATATTTCTGAACTGTGTATTTATGATGAAGGAACTAACTGTATCCCAAAAAGGAGAATTGTCACTTTTCCCACCTTTAATTGTTGCTAAGATGAAGTGGTGCCCTTGAACCTCAGTTTCCCTAGGCATCTGCCAGCAAGAGCCTGGCATCTCTCAGCAGAAGCATGAGAGCAAAGGGTTATAAAGTCCCTGAAGCCTCCCCAGCCCATCTGGCCACCAGGACGGCTGGCCTTGGTTGGAGGAGTATTTGGGGGTTGGAGGGGGTGAGGAGTGGAGGAGAAATTGTTAGTTATTGAGTGCTTCCTGTGTGCCAGTCACATTGCATTTAAGGAATATTTAAGGAGGAGGTGAGGAAGCCAGAGGAAGCATCAGAGAGGTGAAAGGAGAACCAGGAGAGAATGCAGGCACAGACCGAAGAAGGTGAGTTGGTCAACAGGGTAAAAACTTATGATCGGGCTTCCCTGGTGGCGCAGTGGTTGAGAATCTGCCTGTCAATGCAGGGGACACGGGTTCGAGCCCTGGTCTGGGAAGATCCCACATGCCGCGGAGCAACTAGGCCCGTGAGCCACAACTACTGAGCCTGCACGACTGGAGCCTGTGCTCCGCAACAAGAGAGGCCGCGATAGTGAGAGGCCCGTGCACCGCGATGAAGAGTGGCCCCCGCTTGCCACAACTAGAGAAAGCCCTCGCACAGAAACGAAGACCCAACACAGCCAAAAATAATAAATAAATAAATAAATAAAAATTAAAAAAAAAAAACAAAAAAAAACTTATGATCTACTCTTATCATATAATCCAGCAAATCACACTCCTTGGAATCTACCCAAAGGAGCTGAAAACTATGGCCAAACAAAAACCTGCCCTTGGATGTTTATAGCAGTTTTATTCATAATTGTCAAAACTTGGAAGCAATCAAGATGTCCTTGAGTAGGTGAATGGATAAATAAACGGTGGTACATCCAGACAATGGCATATTATTCAGAGCTAAAAAGAAAGGAGCTATTAAGTCAGGAAAAAACCTGGAGGAAACTGAAATGCATATTACTAAGTGAAAGATGCCAACCTGAAAAGGCTACATATTGTATGATTCCAACCATATGACATTCTGGAAAAGGCAAAACAATGGAGACAGTAAAAAAAATCAGTGTTTGCCTAGGTTTGGGTCAGAGGAGGGATGAATAGGTGGAGCACAGATTTTTAGGGCAGTGAAAATACTCTGTATGGTACTATAATGGTGAATACATGTCACTATAAATTTGTCAAAACCCATGGAATGTACAATATCAAGAGTGAACCCTAAACTATGGACTTTGGGTGATAATGATATGTCGATGTAGGTTCATCAAGCTGTAAAAAAAAAAAAAGAACAAAGAATGTCACTAATAATCCAGTTATGTGGGTTAATTCCACTGACAATGCGCCCTGAGGGAAATTCAGGATGGGAAAAACACATTCTGTGCTTTGGATACACCAGCCCCTAGATAGTTAAGATGCATAGCGAAGGAAGAATTTCAGTGACCCCAGATTCTTGCATCCTCTCATACATAGAAAAGCACTAAAATCGTTAACTTGAGATGTCTGTTCTCTGCGATTAGCAGTAATGTTTTACCAAAATGTATGCTAGAGACATGTATTTCCCAGCCAAAAAATTCACATATGTACTGGCTCTTCCCTTACCTCTTTGAAGCAGTCCCCTCAGAGCTACTAAGAGGCTGTTTTCTGGGATGAGGGGATGCTGATAGTGGGGGAGACCCTGCATGTGTAGGGGCAAGAGGTAGATGGGAAATCTCTGTAGCTTCCTGTCAATTTTGCTGCAAAACTAAAACTTCTCTAAAAAAATTAAACCTTAAAAAAACCCCAACCTTGCAGATCCAGGGAGAACTCAGCTAAACAAGAGTTCCAAGTACTGGCATGAAAGATCACTAAGATAACATTCCTAGATGAGTATGAAACTGAGTCCCCCTAAAACCAAATACTCCAGCCAAGTTACGGTTAACCTCTCCATCCAAAACTTTATTCCTTTTCTTGTCTCACACCTGTCCCCTGAGGATTGAGGAGTATCAAAGAAAAGGGGGCTTTGAAACCAAGCAGGACCCTGCGGTGCCCTCCCAGATACAAAGTCCCCTCGATGCCACATCCCCAACCCCCTTCCTGTTTGTAGATAAAGGCTTCAGCCTCCTAGACCTTCCCTGAGTTCCAAAGGGCAGATTCAAGGACTTAATAATTAGAGAAGTGAGGGAATGCAGAAACAAAGGAAAAGCAGTCAAGAAACAATAGTGCAGCAATTAAACAGAGTCCTAGTTCCCCCTCAAGGGATACACACAACAATCTGATACATAGGTCTGAGTTGTTCTGCTGGAACTAAGGCCCCACCTAGGTGAAGGGTGGTAACTACATGTTGAGACCTTAGACTGGTGGGAACCAGAAGGTTGATAATTAAGATTCCTGGAATACCACCCTGTTACCTCACCACCAACCAATCAGAAGAAAGTCATGCACCCTTCAGCCCTCACCCTAAATGTTGCCTTTAAAAACCCTTCCCTGAAAGTCAACAAGGAGTTCTGGGCTTTTGAGCATGAGCCACACATTCTCCTTGCTTGACCCTGCTATAAACCTTTCTCTGCTCCAAACTCACGTTTCAGCTTGTTTGGCCTCACGGTGCGCGGGCACACAGACTTGGTTCGATAACAAGCAGAGCAAATTGGCCTAGCACACAGTGCGTATAACACAGGGGGAGGGAAAGAAATGGAGAGGGGTGGTGATCTCTCCTGCAGCAGCTTGAAGCAGGATTTCAGTTCCCCGGCTGGAGATTGGAGTCAGGCCACGGCAGTGAGAACGCTGAATCCTGGCCACTAAACCAGTGGCCAGTGACAAGGCCTGTGGCCTGTCAGCTTTCTAGAAATGAATTCCCACAAAGAGATGGAAAGTAGTGAAACAAGTAAAATGTTTATTAGGAGAAAAAAGAGTACATGTGGATGGGGACTTCCCTGGTGGTCCAGTGGATAAGACTCTGTGCTGCCAGTGCAGGGGGCCCAGGTTCGATCCCTGGTTGGGGAACTAGATCCCGCGTGCGGGCTGTAACTAAGAGTTGGCATGCCGCAACTAAGAGTCTGCATGCCGCAGCTAAGAAGTCTGCATGCTGCAACTAAGAGAGTCTGCATGCCACAACTAAGAAGTAGTCCACATGCTGCAACTAAGAAGTCCGCATGCAGACTTCCCTGGTGGTCCAGGGGTTGAGATTCCATGTTTCCACTGCAGGGGGCGCAGGTTTGATCCCTGGTGGGGGAAGTTCCACATGTCGTAAGGTGCAGCCAAATAAAAAAAAAAAAATCCACGTGCCACAACTAAGACGTCCACACGCTGCAACTAAATATCCTGCATGTCACACTAAGACCCGGCGTAACCAAAATAAATAAATAAATATTTTTAAAAAAAGTATGTGTGGATAGATATATGGGTGGACTCAGAGTTGTGCCCTCATGGTAGTTTGAATCACTTATATGGGACATTTCTTCCAGGTTTCCTCTGGCCAATCATCTTGCTTTGCCTGGTTCTGAGTCCGTATTTGGTTTATCTCAGGGTCCTCCCATGTGTGCACGCATGCACATCTCTTAGCCAAGATGGATTCCAGTGAAGAGCCCTATGGGTAGGTTGACATCACTCCCTTTTTGACCTCCAAGGAGCCTTTCTGAACATGTACAGTAGGGAAGGTCTCCTTGACCTCGAGAATGAGAAATATGTGGTCTCTATCTTTTATCTGGGCAGGGCTCAGCCTCTCCTATTATCCTCCTGCTATTACCTTCCTCTTGGAGTATCTGTCCACAGGGGACAAACTCCAGCTGCTCAGCCTGGGGCCCATCTGTCTCCTGCCTCAGGGGGAAGAAGAAATTTTCCTCTATACTTCTAAGTTCTTCTGGCAGGTCTAAGAATTAAATTGACATGAGACAGATTAACAGGAGGAAATCACACAAAACTTTAATTACATGTATATGTGCAAGAGACCCAGAAAAACTGAATAACTTGCCAAAGTGGATGAAACCTTCACCTTAAATACCATCCTCAGCTAAAGACAAAAGAGGATGTTTTATGGTATAACAGAACAAGTGGGCTCTGTTTGCCTGCTGCACAACAGAGAAGACCAAATACCATGGCAATGGTTTTTGCAGAGGGTAAAAGCATTTATTGTAGGGCAGCCAAGCAAGGAGACAGGAGGCAATGCTCAGATCTGTCTTCCCAATTGGCTTTTGAGTGGGGTATTTCTCTTGGAAGTAGGGGGCAAGAGGGAGAGAGGCCTTGGAGATGATTGGTGGAATGTAGGTGTAAGTTTCAGTAAGTGTAATTTCAAGAGTTCTCTGCCTAGGCTGGACTGCCCTTCATGCCTCATCATGGGTCACGTGTGCAAACCCTGCACGTAATATGCGGTGGATTTTCTGCCCCAAATGTCTCAATTTCACTGTCAGTCATCCTAGTGTTACCTAACGGAAGTTTGTGTGCTCAGTGCACAGTGAGACCAAACAAACCAAAACTTTGGAGTTTGGAGCGGAGAAAGTTTTATTTCAGGGCCAAGCGAGGAGAATGGATGACTCCTGCTCAAAAACCCTGGTTTTCAGGAAGAAGTGTTAATAGGCACAATTCGAGGTGAGGGCTGGAGGGTATGTGGATTTCTTTTGATCGGTTGGTGGTGAGGTAACAGGGAGGTGTTTCAGGAATTTCAGTCATCAACCTTCTGGTTCCAGCCGGTCTGGGGTCTATGTGCTTGTGGTCTGCTGGTAGTTACCACCCTCCACCTGAGTGGGGGCCTTAGTTCCCGCAGAACAACTTAAACCTATGTATCAGATTGTCATGTGTATCCCTTGAGGAGGAACTAGGACTCTGTTTAATTGCTGCACTATTGTTTCTTGACTGCTTTCACTTTGTTTCTGCATTCCCACACTCCCCTAATTAGTAACTGCTTGAATCTGCTCTTTGGGACTCAGGGAAGGTCTAGGAGGCTAAAGCCTTTTTCTACAAACAAGGAAAGGGGGACATGGAGGTTTTTTTGTAGCCGGGAGGGCCCCCTCAGGACCTTGCTCAGTTACAATCCCCCCTTTTCTTTTCTTTTTTTTTCTTTTTTCTTTTGCCTGTGGCGCTTGGCTTGCGGGATCTTAGTTCTCTGACCAGGGATCGAACCTGCAGCCCCTGCAGTGGAAGCGCAGAGTCCTAACTACTGGACCATCAGGGAATTCCCACAATCCCCCTTTTCTTTGATTCTCCTCAATCCTGAGGGCAGCAGAGGGTGGGACAAGAAAGGGAATAAAGTTTTGGACAGAGAAGTTAATTATAGGGACTTTCCTGGCATGGCCAAAAAAAAAAAAAAAGAGGTTAATCATAAACTCAGCCAGGGAACTCAGTTACTTTGTTTCACACCCTGCCCAGGGGCCAAGGATGGTGCAGCATGAGGCTGGTGTGCATGTGAGGCCACAGGGGCAGTCCAGGATTTTTGGAGCAAATTTATGCTTTGGTGGAGAGTTGTGCAGATGCCTTCTGAGGCCCTTGAAAATCTGGTTTTTCTTATTCAAGAGCAGCACTGTGCAATAGCCTTTCTACCATGATGGAAAAGTTCTGTATCTTTGCTGTCCAGTATGACAGCCAGCAGCCTCATGAAGCTACTGAGTGCTTGCAATGTGGTCAGAATGACTTAGGAAATGAATTTTAAATTTCATTGAATTTTTTTACTCTTGTTCTTTTTTTTTTAATTTTTGATTTTTTTTTTATACAGCAGGTTCTTATTAGTCATCCATTTTATACACATCAGTGTATACATGTCAATCCCAATATCCCAATTCATCCCACCACCACCATCCCCCACCGCTTTCTCCCCTTGGTGTCCATACGTTTTCTCTCTACATCTGTGTCTCAATTTCTGCCCTGCAAACCAGTTCATCTGTACCATTTTTCTAGGTTCCACATATATGCATTAATATACAATATTTGTTTTTCTCTTTCTGACTTACTTCACTCTGTATGACTGTCTCTAAATCCATCCACGTCTCCACAATTTACCCAATTTCGTTCCTTTTTATGGCTGAGTAATATTCCATTGTATATATGTACCACACCTTCTTTATCCATTCGCCTGTTGCTGGGCATTTAGGTTGCTTCCATGACCTGGCTATTGTAAATGGTTCTGCAATGAACACTGGGGTGCATGTGTCTTTCTGAATTATGGTTTTCTCTGGGTATCTGCCCAGTAGTGGGATTGCTGGATCATATGGTAATTCTATTTTTAGTTTTTTAAGGAACCTCCATACTGTTCTCCATAGTGGCTATATCAGTTTACATTCCCACCAACAGTGCAAGAGGGTTCCCTTTTCTCCACACCCTCTCCAGCATTTGTTGTTTGTAGATTTTCTGATGATGCCCATTCTAACTGGTATGAGGTGATACCTCATTGTAGTTTTGATTTGCATTTCTCTAATTAATTAGTTGAACAGCTTTTCATGTGCTTCTTGGCCATCTGTATGTCTTCTTTGGAGAAATGTCTATTTAGATCTTCTGCCCATTTTTGGATTGATTGTTTTTTTCATATTGAGCTGCATGAGCTGTTTATATATTTTGGAGATTAATCCTTTGTCCGTTGATTCATTTGCAAATATTTTCTCCCATTCTGAGGGTTGTCTTTTCGTCTTGTTTATGGTTCCCTTTGCTGTGCAAAAGCTTTGAAGTTTCATTAGGTCCCATTTGTTTATTTTTGTTTTTATTTCCATTACTCTAGGAGGTGGATCAAAAAAGATCTTGCTGTGACTTATGTCAAAGAGTGTTCTTCCCATGTTTTCCTCTAAGAGTTTTATAGTGTCTGATCTTACATTTAGGTCTCGAATCCATTTTGAGTTTATTTTTGTGTATGGTGTCAGGGAGTGTTCTAATTTCATTCTTTTACATGTAGCTGTCCAGTTTTCCCAGCACCACTTATTGAAGAGGCTGTCTTTTCTCCACTGTATATTCTTGTCTCCTTTGTCAAAGATAAGGTGACCATATGTGCGTGAGTTTATCTCTGGGCTTTCTATCCTGTTCCATTGATCTATGTTTCTGTTTTTGTGCCAGTACCATATTGTCTTGATTACTGTAGCTTTGTAGTATAGTCTGAAGTCAGGGAGTCTGATTCCTCCAGCTCCGTTTTTTTCCCTCAAGATTGCTTTGGCTATTCGGGGTCTTTTGTGTCTTCATACAAATTTTAAGATTTTTGTTCTAGTTCCGTAAAAAATGCCATTGGTAATTTGATAGGGATTGCATGGAATCTGTAGATTGCTTTGGGTAATATAGTCATTTTCACAATATTGATTCTTCCAATCCAAGAACATGGTATATCTCTCCATCTGTTGGTATCATCTTTAATTGCTTTCATCAGTATCTTATAGTTTTCTGCATACAGGTCTTTTGTCTCCCTAGGTAGGTTTATTCCTAGGTATTTTATTCTTTTTGTTGCAATGGTAAATGGGAGTGTTTCCTTAATTTCTCTTTCAGATATTTCATCATTAGTGTATAGAAAGGCAAGAGATTTCTATGCACTAATTTTGTATCCTGCTACTTTACCAAATTCATTGATTAGTTCTAGTAGTTTTCTGGTGGCATCTTTAGGATTCTCTATGTATAGTATCATGTCATCTGCAAACAGTGACAGTTTTACTTCTTCTTTTCCAATTTGGATTCCTTTTATTTCTTTTTCTTCTCTGATTGCCGTGGCTAGGACTTCCAAAACTATGTTGAATAATAGTGGTGAGAGTGGACATCCTTGTCTTGTTCCTGATCTTAGAGGAAATGCTTTCAGTTTTTCACCATTGAAAATGATGTTTGCTGTAGGTTTGTCATATATGGCCTTTATTATGTTGAGGGAGTTTCCCTCTATGCCCACTTTCTGGAGAGTTTTTATCATAAATGGGTGTTGAATTTTGTCAAAAGCTTTTTCTGCATCTATTGAGATGATCATATGGTTTTTATTCTTCAATTTGTTAATATGGGGTATCACATTGATTGATTTGCGTATATTGAAGAATCCTTGCATCCCTGGGATAAATCCCACTTGATCATGGTGTATGATCCTTTTAATGTGTTGTTGGATTCTGTTTGCTAGTATTTTGTTGAGGGTTTTTGCATCTATATTCATCAGTGATATTGGTCTGTAATTTTCTTTTTTTGTAGTATCTTTGTCTGGTTTTGGTATCAGGGTGATGGTGGCCTCATAGAATGAGTTTGGGAGTGTTCCTTCCTCCGCAATTTTTTGGAAGAGTTTGAGAAGGATGGGTGTTATCTCTTCTCTAAATGTTTGATAGAATTCACCTGTGAAGCCATCTGGTCCTGGACTTTTGTTTGTTGGAAGATTTTTAATCACAGTTTCAATTTCATGACTTGTGATTGGTCTGTTCATATTTTCTGTTTCTTCCTGGTTCAGTCTTGGAAGGTTATACCTTTCTAAGAATTTGTCCATTTCTTCCAGGTTGTCCATTTTGTTGGCATAAAGTTGCATGTAGTAGTCTCTTAGGATGCTTTGTATTTCTGCGGTGTCTGCTGTAACTTCTGCTTTTTCATTTCTAATTTTATTGATTTGAGTCCTCTCCCTCTTTTTCTTGATGAGTCTGGCTAGTGGTTTATCAATTTTGTTTATCTTCTCAGAGAAACAGCTTTTAGTTTTATTGATCTTTGCTATTGTTTTCTTTGTTTCTATGGCATTTATTTCTGCTCTGATCTTTGTGATTTCTTTCCTTCTGCTAACTTTGGGTTTTGTTTGTTCTTCTTTCTCTAGTTCCTTTAGGTGTAAGGTTAGATTGTTTATTTGAGATTTTTCTTGTTTCTTGAGGTAGGCTTATAGCTATAAACTTCCCTCTTAGAACTGCTTTTGCTGCATCCTATAGGTTTTGGATCGTCGTGTTTTCATTGTCATTTGTCTCTAGGTATTTTTTGATTTCCTCTTTGATTTCTTCATTGATCTCTTGGTTATTTAGTAACGTATTGTTTAGCCTCCATGTGTTTGTGTTTTTTACGTATTTTTCCTGTAATTCATTTCTAATCTCATAGCGTTGTGGTCAGAAAAGATGCTTGATATGATTTCAGTTTTCTTAAATTTACTGAGGCTTGATTTGTGACCCAAAATGTGATCTATCCTGGAGAATGTTCCATGTGCACTTCAGAAGAAAGTGTAATCTGCTGTTTTTGGGTGGAATGTCCTATAAATATCAATTAAATCTATCTGGTCTATTGTGTCATTTAAAGCTTCTGTTTCCTTATTTATTTTCATTTTGGATGATCTGTCCATTGGTGTAAGTGAGGTGTTAAAGTCCCCCACTATTATTGTGTTACTGTCGATTTCCTCTTTTATGGCTGTTAGCAGTTTCCTTATGTATTGAGGTGCTCCTATGTTGGGTGCATATATGTTTATAATTGTTATATCTTCTTCTTGGATTGATCCCTTGATCATTATGTAGTGTCCTTCCTTGTCTCTTGTAACATTCTTTATTTTATTTTTTTTAACATCTTTATTGGAGTATAATTGCTTTACAATGGTGTGTTAGTTTCTGCTTTATAACAAAGTGAATCAGGTATACATATACATATGTTCCCAAATCTCTTCCCTCTTGTGTCTGTCTCCCTCCCACCCTCCCTATCCCACCCCTCTAGGTGGTCACAAAGCACAGAGCTGATCTCCCTGTGCTATGTGGCTGCTTCCCACTAGCTATCTATTTTACGTTTGGTAGTGTATATATGTCCATGCCACTCTCTCATTTTGTCACAGCTTACCCTTCCCCCTCCCCATATCCTCAAGTCCATTCTCTAGTAGGTCTGTGTCTTTATTCCCGTCTTGCCCCTAGGTTCTTCATGACCTTTTTTTTTTTTTCTTAGATTCCATATATATGTGTTAGCATACGGTATTTGTTTTTCTCCTTCTGACTTACTTCACTCTCTATGACAGACTCTAGGTCCATCCACCTCACTACAAATAACTCAATTTCGTTTCTTTTTATGGCTGAGTAATATTCCATTGTATATATATGCCACATCTTCTTTATCCATTCATCTGTTGATGGACACTTAGGTTGCTTCCATGTCCTGGCTATTGTAAATAGAGCTGCAATGAACATTTTGGTACATGACTCTTTTTGAATTATGGTTTTCTCAGGGTATATGCCCAGTAGTGGGATTGCTGGGTCGTATGGTAGTTCTATTTTTAGTTTTTTAAGGAACCTCCATACTGTTCTCCATAGTGGCTGTATCAATTTACATTCCCACCAACAGTGCAAGAGTGTTCCCTTTTCTCCACACCCTCTCCAGCATTTATTGTTTCTAGATTTTTTGATGATGGCCATTCTGACTGGTGTGAGATGTTATATCATTGTAGTTTTGATTTTCATTTCTCTAATGATTAATGATGTTGAGCATTCTTTCATTTGTTTGTTGGCAATCTGTATATCTTCTTTGGCGAAATGTCTATTTAGGTCTTCTGCCCATTTTTGGATTGGGTTGTTTGTTTTTTAGATATTGAGCTGCATGAGCTGCTTGTAAATTTTGGAGATTAATCCTTTGTCAGTTGCTTCATTTGCAACATTCTTTATTTTAAAGTCTATTTTATCTGATATGAGTATTGCTCCTCCAGCTTTCGTTTGATTTCCATTTGCATGGACTATCTTTTTCCATCCCCTCACTTTCAGTCTGTATGTGTCCCTAGGTCTGAAGTGGGTCTCCTGTAGACAGAATATATATGGGTCTTGTTTTTGTATCCATTCAGCAAGCCTGTGTCTTTTGATTGGAGCATTTAATCCATTCACGTTTAAGGTAATTATCGACATGTATGTTCCTATGACCATTTTCTTAATTGTTTTGGGTTTGTTTTTGTAGGTTCTTTTTTTCTCTTGTGTCTCCCACTTAGAGAAGTTCCTTTAGCATTTGTTGTAGAGCTGGTTTTGTGGTGCTGAATTCTCTTAGCTTTTGCTTCTCTGTAAAGCTTTTGATTTCTCCGTCGAATCTGAATTGAGATCCTTGCCGCATAGAGTAATCTTGGTTGTAGGTTCTTCCCTTTCATCACTTTAAGTATATCATGCCACTCCCTTCTGGCTTTAGAGTTTCTGCTGAGAAATCAGCTGTTAACCTTATGGGAGTTCCCTTGTATGCTATTTGTCGTTTTTCCCTTGTTGCTTTCAATAATTTTTCTTTGTCTTTAATTTTTTCCAATTTGATTACTATGTGTGTCAGCATGTTTCTCCTTGGGTTTATCCTGTATGGGACTCTCTGCACTTCCTGGACTTGGGTGGCTATTTCCTTTCCCATGTTAGGGAATTTTTTGACTATAATCTCTTCACATATTTTCTCGGGGCCTTTCTCTCTCTCTTCTCCTTCTGGGACCCCTATAATGTGAATGTTGTTGTGTTTAATGTTGTCCCAGAGGTCTCTTAGGCTGTCTTCATTTCTTTTCATTCTTTTTTCTTTATTCTGTTCCGCAGCAGTGAATTCCACCATTCTGTCTTCCAGGTCACTTATCCGTTCTTCTGCCTCAGTTATTCTGCTATTGATTCCTTCTAGTGTAGTTTTCATTTCAGTTATTGTATTGTTCATCTCTGTTTGTTCGTTCTTTAATTCTACTAAGTCTTCGTTAAACATTTCTTGCATCTTCTCGATCTTTGCCTCCATTCTTTTTCTGAGGTCCTGGATCATCTTCACTATCATTATTCTGAATTCTTTTTCTGGAAGGTTGCCTATCTCCACTTCATTTAGTTGTTTTTCTGGGGTTTTATCTTGTTCCTTCATCTGGTACATAGCCCTATGCCTTTTCATCTTGTCTATCTTTCTGTGAATGTGGTTTTTGTTCCACAGGCTGCAGGATTGTAGTTCTTCTTGCTTCTCCTGTCTGCCCTCTGGTGGATGAGGCTATCTAAGAGGCTTTTGCAAGTTTACTGATGAGAGGGACTGGTGGTGGGTAGAGCTGACTGTTGCTCTGGTGGGCAGAGCTCAGTAAAACTTTAATCCGCTTGACTGTTGATGGGTGGGGCTGGGTTCCTTCCCTGTTGGTTTTTTGGCCTGAGGTAACCCAACACTGGAGCCTACCTGGGCTCTTTGGTGGGGCTATTGGCAGACTCTGGGAGGGCTCACTCTAAGGAGTACTTCCCAGAACTTCTGCTGCCAGTGTCCTTGTCCCTGCGGTGAGCCACAGCCACCCTCTGCCTCTGAAGGAGACCCTCCAACACTAGCAGGTAGGTCTGGTTCAGTCTCCCCTGGGGTCACTGCTCCTTCCCCTGGGTCCCGATGCACACACTACTTTGTGTGTGCCCTCCAAGTGTGGAGTCTCTGTTTCCCCCAGTCCTGTTGAAGTCCTGCAATCAAATCCCACTAGCCTTCAAAGTCTGATTCTCTAGGAATTCCTCCTCCTGTTGCCGGACCCCCAGGTTGGGAAGCCTGATATGGGGCTCAGAACCTTCACTCCAGTGGGTGGACTTCTGTGGTATAAGTGTTCTCCAGCCTGTGAGTCACCCACGCGGCAGTTATGGGATTTGATTTTACTGTGATTGCGCCCCTCCTACCGTCTCATTGTGGCTTCTCCTTTGTCTTTGGATGTGGGGTATTTTTTTGGTGAGTTCCAGGGTCTTCCTGTCAATGATTGTCCAGAAGCTGGTTGTGATTCTGGTGTTCTCACAAGAGGGAGTGAGAGCACGTCTTTCTACTCCGCCATCTTGGTTCAGGGCCTTTACTCTTGTTTTTTATTGAGATACAATTGACATACAATACCCTGCACATATTTAAAGGGTATAATTTTATAATATTTGTATATGTATATACCTGTGAAACAATCACCACCATCAAGACAGTAAACATATCCATAACCCCTAAAAGTTTCCTTGTGTGCCTTTGTAATCCTTCCCCTTCACGCTTCCCTGTCCCCACCCATCCCCAGGCAACCACTGACCTACTTTCAGTCAGTATAGATTAGTTCAAATTTTATATAAATGGAATTATACAATATTTATTTTTGTCTACTTCTTTCGCTCAGCATAATTATTTTGAGACTCATCCACGTAGTTGTGTGTATCAATAGTTGATACACTTCTTGTCTGCTCCTCCTTTGTTTCTGCATCTCCTCCCTTCCCTGTTTAGCAACTGTTTGAATTTTCCCTTTGGAACTCAGGGAAGATCAAGGAGGCTGAATGAAGCCTATTTCCTATAAACAAGAAACAGGAGACACAGAAAGGACCTGTACCCAGGAGGGCCCCAGAGGGTCCTGCTTGGTTTCAAGACTTCCGCTCCTTCTCTAAAATCTGAATTTATTCATTCATCATTTATTCAGCAAAGATCTTTTGAGGTCCACTTTGTGCCACTCATCGTGCTGGACACTAAGGATGGGATGGGGCAAGATAAATGTGGACCCTGTCCTCAAGGCACTTACAGTCTAGTGGACTCAGTTTGGTTGGGCTATGGTGTATTCAACATTGAAGTCCACTGAGGAAGGGGAGGAAGAATCCAATGTGATGATCAAGTAGAGCAGTTCAGGTCTGTTTAGATGCTCTTAACTTGGCCCCAGGAAGGGTGTGGGGTTAGGGTGAGGGATGGAGGCCCTGCCTGTCTTACTGATGAAATAAGTCCTACTGTCCTACTATGAAAATAAGAACGAGGGACAGGGACAGATGGTATGTTTGGAGGATGGGGGTGTAGTTGGCGAACTTGATGTTTCAGGTAGGGGGACGTGTTGTTGAGGGGAGAGATGAGGACACATGCTGTCCTAGTACTAATTGCGCTTGTCCGAGGGACATGGTGGGGCACAGTACGGGGACTCCCCATAATCTGAGCTCTCATTCTGTCACTATGACATGATATATACACATCTCTGCTTGGGTCTCCCTCTAGAGAAAAACTATTTTTGGTCCATGAGTTAGAGGGTGTGTGTTTATTGAACCAAGAGGCTTCCTAAAAACTTTCAGGTCCTTGTGCTCATGGCTCATCAGAGTCTGCTGTGGATAATTCCCCCAGAAGCAGCCCTAAGCACAGGATTTTGGTGGAAGGAAGAGGAAGGGGCTGGGATATGTCATCCTTGACCTGATGGTGTGATCTGTGCTGGGATGGTTATGAGTGACTTCCTGGTGAAGCAGATCCTGCACCTTAATTGTATATTTAAGTCTGTGACTTTGAACCTGTTTTTAGGGTGTCAGGAAAGCTTCTGTGGGGCCAAGGAAGCTCGGGAAACCAAAATAGGAATAATGACAGCTGCAGCCTACACTGAGTAAGCACGAAGCATTTGCATGCATCATCTCATTTAATTCTCACAACAGTCCTATGAGGTCAGGTAATATTATGACCACCAATTTACCAATGAAAAAACTGAGCCTGAAGAGGTCAAATAATTTACCTAAGGTCACACTGAGTGAACCTGGATATAAAGTCAGGGTCAGTTTTGCCCCAGTTAGGAGAAGTTGGTATGTGTGATATGACCTGACATAAAACCTCTGATAACAGTTAGTTTCTTTCCATCTTTAGATTGATCCCTTGATGAGAGAATCTGCCTGAGTTAGACTAAGTTGATTATATGTGTCCAGCAGGGACACTTGCAACTTCTCAACCCCGGAGTGGGGAGTGGAAGAAAGAGATGGCATTTTACTGAGCATCAAGCACCATGTAGACATTTTATGTACAGTGCTTTAGTTCATCCCTAAAGCAAGCCTGTGAGGCCCAGGGTGTTATCCTCTTGCACAGTTGAAAGTTTTAGGCCCTTGCTAAGATCACATAGCTATTAAGTTCACAGAGCTGAATTTGAACTGACTGCAGGCTGGATCCAAACCCTCTCCTTTCCACTGCACCATGCTGTCTCTCCTTAGTGTCTCACCAACAAAGTATACAAGAGAAGAGACAGTAAGAGCATAGCCCCTCGGGCTCTTTATTTGCAAAACGTGTTAGAAAACCTCAGGCAGTCCTGGGAGACATGGGGGCAGAGTTAAGGTAACCTGCCCATCCAGTTGGACAATCACTGATGAAGCAGGCACGTTCCTGCTGTGCCCCTCTTCACCCACATCCATCCCACCCACACAGCTGCCCACAGAGGCAGGTTCTTGCTGTGGCCCAGGGCAGCTACCCTGGGCCCTCAGAGAGCATAGCACAATACTGCACTAGATAACCCATGAGGCCAGTCACAGCTCTAATCACATCATAAAGGGTAACAGCATGGACACTGGAGCCTGACCACCTGGATTTGAATCCCAGCTCAAGGTTACTAGTCAACCTTAGGTGAGTTTCTTAACCTCTCTCTGCCTCAGCTTCCTCACCTGTAAAACTGGGGTTATGATAACTCATAGGGCTATTTGGTAGGATTCTCAAAAACCTGAAAAGCTTTTAGAACAGTTAATTACTCCAAATGAAAAATCTTTTAGAACAATGCCTGGTGTGTACAGCGCTAAGCACTCAATCAATGTTTTAAAAATAATAAGTATTATTATTAAGTATAATATAATAATAAGTATTAATAATTATTATTAATAATAAGTATTATTAAGTATTAATAATAATAAGTATTGTTATTATTATTACTGGCTATGCCACGTGGCATGTGGGATCTTAGTTCCCCAGCCAGGGATCAAACCCCCGTCCCCTGCAGTGGAAGCGGGGAGTCCCAACCACTGGATCACCAGGGAAGTCCCTATTATTATTATTATTATTATTATTATTATTATTCAGACAGCCAGACTGTAGCCCAGCAAAACAGAGTAACTTGTCCGATGAGACACACATAGCAAAGCTGGGATCAGAACCCGTTCTCCTGCCTCTTAATCCAGAGCACTTGTGTATACTTGGCTACACGCTTTAACACTAAGATTATTGATTTAAAATCCATCGATACTTTGAAAGTAGCCTGAGCTGTTCCCCCATGCTGAAAATAATCACTTTATTAATTCATCTTTCAAAAAGAAAGGGTCTTTTATAAGAACAAAGAAGCTGTCATCAAGAAGACTAGAACTGATAGGAACCAGCTCAGTCCTACCACTGGGCTCCAAGAGAGATCATCAGGCCCTATAAGTGATAAAAACTGCTGGCTGTTAACACCAATTTAGTTGCGGTTAATTGCATACTTGTCTTGGGTGTTTCAGAAAAGTGTCTAATTTCTGTTGCAATCTTAAAAAGATAAAGAAAACCATAAATACTTGCATAGCTGCAGTATAATTACACATATCCTAAGTAGAAAAAACCAATTTGTCATTGGGAGATGGCCAATCTGGAACATTTTTCCAGAAGGGTAATTTTACGATAGGGTTTCTGTTACATTACAGGGAAGAGGTTAGAGCATTGACAGTGGGGGTTCTTAGGGCTCCTTAAAAATTTTCTGTGTATAAATAGATATTTAATAACTGTATTGTTTCCAACCATGGGAACATTCGCCCATCCCTCCTGTGTCTCTAACATTGGAAATTCAAAGAGCAGACTTAGGTTTCAGGGGGCTTGTGGGTAATCAGACAGTGGTGGCTCTCCAGGGTGATGGAGACAGAATTAGGGAAGTGAGCACAGAGGAGGGGCTCCTAATTCACTTAGGGAGGGCAAGGAAGGCTTCTTGGAGGAGGTGATGCCTGAGGAGAGTCTTTTAGGATGAGTTGGTTTCTGTGAGGTAAAGAAGTTGGGGAAAAGATCTTTCAGATAAAGAAGGGGGCAAGGGAGCAGAGGATAAGAAAGTTTGTCTTGTTCTGGGAGCTGCAAGACTGGCAGTGCTCAATTAGTGTTTTTAAAAAAATAAATAAATAAAAGTGCATTTGTGAAGAAATTAACTTGTAGACTATAGTTGACATTTGAGCTTTGTGTATTCTTAATACTTTACGTGGTTCATTTAATCCTTGTAAAAGTCACATTAGGTAGAGACAATTATTATCCCCATTTTGCAAATGGAGAAACTGAGACATGGAGAAGATTAGTAAAGTTCCCCAATTCTTAGGGTGAGAGAGTGAGGATGGAAACCTAGGCCGCCTGCCAGAGTCCCTGCCTCTGTGTGAGCTCACAATGAAAGCATCTATTTGGTTTGGAGCTACCTAGTAACTAACCCAGATATCAACTAGATTTTATGCACTCCCAACCAAGATGAGTTCAACTTTAACCCATAATTCCATGACTTGTGGGAAGTTCATTGTCTTCCTGGAAATTTCTATGAAATTTACCAGAGGCTTGTGTTTTCATTTGTTTTGTTTCCTGTGGGTTCACATTCTCTATGCAGCATTTCTGAGCTGTTTGTCTCTGTCCTGTCTTGGTGATGGCTGACTGGTGGGCACAGTCCCTTCTTAATTTAGCCTTCCTTCCCTCCCCCCAAACCATGCATGAATTGACTTAAGATTTGGGGGGCTGCTGTGACCAGTGGGTGCCATGGTATGTTGACTGTAACATGGATTGCCCTCACCCCCCTCACAAACAAGACCAGGTGTGGACTGGGAAGTGCAGTGTCCTGGCCTTAGAGGAGTGGCTGGCTACAGAGGGAAGGCCAGGAGGAGTCCTAGCCCTGTGGCTTGGATCCCAACCCTTCCCAGTCATGGCTGTGAGGGCTGAGGAATAAGGACAGGAAGGGCCAATGAAGGGAACATGCTGGGACCCGATTAAGTGCCATTCTGGTACCTCAAAAAACAAGAACTCAAGAAACAGAGTAAACTTTTGGCTCCTTTTTTTGCCAATCATGCATGAACTTATGTAAGATTGAATGTTCCTGTTGGAACTAGGATTTGCCTTGTAGCCTTCACAGTTGAATATGATAATTAGTAAATGGAAGTCCAGGAAACTCTTATCTTCACCCCAGTTCTGAAGTTTGAGGCCAAACATTCAATGTAATCACTGTTCAGAGGTAAATATCGCTGTTACCTTTATGCTGTTAGCAAGTTTCTTCTGGAAAGGAAGTAGGGGAAAGATGATAGAAGAAGGTGGGGACAGAGCCTCAATCCTAGGAAAGTCAAGGGAACAGAGGTGGTCTGTCTTGCTCTAGGGCTAGCCTTGCTTCATGAGGTCTCTAAAAGTTTCCTATTTAAAAAAATCCTACTCTCTTAACAAGAAATACCTCAATATATTTTGGAGAAAAACCTACCCATACTGTCAGCATTTTGTTAAAGTGAACAAAAGTGTTAAAAAAAAAAAAAAAACAGTCCTGCCCGCTGTCTGCCACACACAGTGGGGTGTTGCTCCAGGACCTTGCTTCAGACAGGGTGAGGTGACACCGACCTTGGAGCCAGATTTGCTGGGTTTGTACCCCCGCCCCAACATTTAAGTGCTCTGTGGCTTTGGGCAACTCAGGTAGCATGAATCTCATCAGCACAGAGAGAAAGCTTCACTGAAAACTCATTGCAGAGCGGGGAGGAAGCCGGATTCCACGACGGCAGCAGCAGGGTTCGTAGCAAGAATCACGGCTTGCAGGCCGCCCCGGGTGGTCTCGTCTTCCTGCAGCTTGTAGACCCTCAGGCTTAGGAGCTGTTTCAAGCACACAACCTTGAGAGAGTAAGGTGTTCTTGACACCATCTGTACCGAATCCGTGACTGAACCCAGTGAAGACCTCTCTATAAACGTTTAAGATTCTGGCCGCACATGCGGAGACCTACGCTTTTAGCCACCAGCTGCTGGAGACAGCCTTGTAGACAAAGTGCTACCAAGTCAGCCTGTTCTAGCTGAACAGCTATTGTAGACCCTCGTAATCTGACTTCATAATGGAGAACACCACATTCACTGCTGTGTGGCTGACAGGGTCTTGGTGCTCCGGCCGGGTGTCAGGCCGGAGCCTCTGAGGTGGGAGAGCCAAGTTCAGGACACTGGACCAACAGAGACCTCCCAGCCCCACGTAATATCAATTGGCAAAAGCTCTCCCAGAGATCTCCGTCTCAATGCTAAGACCCAGCTCCACTCCACAACCAGCAAGCTACAGTGCTGGACACCCCATGCCAAACAACTAGCAAGACAGGAACACAACCCCACCCATTAGCAGAGAGGCTGCCTAAAACCATACTAAGTTCACAGACACCCCAAAACACACCACCAGATGCGGTCCTGCCCACCAGAAAGACAAGATCCAGCCTCATCCACCAGAACATAGGCATCAGTCCCCTCCACCAGGAAGCCTACACAACCCACTGAATCAACCTTACCCACTGGGGGTAGACACCAAAAACAACGGGAACTATGAACCTGCAACCTGTGAAAAGGAGACTCCAAACACAGTAAGTTAAGCAAAATGAGAAGACAGAGAAATACGCAGCAGATGAAGGAACAAGGTAAAAACCCACCAGACCTAACAAATGAAGAGGAAATAGGCAGTCTACCTGAAAAAGAATTCAGAGTAATGATAGTAAAGATGATCCAAAATCTTGGACATAGAATGGAGAAAATACAAGAAACGTTTAACAAGGACCTAGAAGAACTAAAGAGCAAACAAACAATGATGAACAACACAAAAAATGAAATTAAAAATTCTCTAGAAGGAATCAATAGCAGAATAACTGAGGCAGAAGAACGGATAAGTGACCTGGAAGATAAAATAGTGGAAATAACTACTGCAGAGAAGAATAAAGAAAAAAGAATGAAAAGAATTGAGGAAAGTCTCAGAGACCTCTGGGACAACATTAAATGCACAAACATTCAAATTACAGGGGTCCCAGAAAAAGAAGAGAAAAAGAAAGGGACTGAGAAAATATTTGAAGAGATTATAGTTGAAAACTTCCCTAATATGGGAAAGGAAATAGTCAATCAAGTCCAGGAAGCCCAGAGAGTCCCATACAGGGTAAATCAAAGGAGAAACACGCCAGACACATATTAATCAAAGTATAAAAAATTAAATACAAAGAAAAAATATTGAAAGCAGCTAGGGAAAATCAACAAATAACATACAAGGGAATCCCATAAAGATTAACAGCTGATCTTTCAGCAAAAATTCTGCAAGCCAGAAGGGAGTGGCAGGACATATTTAAAGTGACGAAAGGGAAAAACCTACAACCAAGATTACTCTACCAAGCAAGGATCTCATTCAGATTCGATGGAGAAATTAAAACCTTTACAGGGCTTCCCTGGTGGCGCAGTGGTTGAGAATCTGCCTGCCAATGCAGGGCACACGGGTTCGAGCCCTGGTCTGGGAAGATCCCACATGCCGCAGAGCGGCTGGGCCCGTGAGCCACAATTGCTGAGCTTGCGCGTCTGGAGCCTGTGCTCTGCAGCAAGAGAGGCCCGCGCACCGCGATGAAGAGTGGCCCCCGCTTGCCACAACTAGAGAAAGCCCTCGCACAGAAACGAAGACCCAAGACAGCCATAAATAAATAAATAAATAAATAATGTTAGCTGTTAAAAAAAAAAAAAAAAAAACCTTTACAGACAAGCAAAAGTTAAGAGAATTCAGCACCACCAAACCAGCTTTACAACAAATGCTAAAGGAACTTCTCTAGGCAGGAAACACAAGAGAAGGAAAAGACCTACAAAAACAAACCCAAAACAATGAAGAAAATGATAATAGGAACATACATATCGATAATTACCTTAAATGTACATGGATTAAATGCTCCACCCAAAAGATATAGACTGGCTGAATGGATACAAAAGCAAGACCCATATATATGCTGTCTACAAGAGACCCATTTCAGACCTAAGGAAACATACAGACTGAAAGTGAGAGGATAGAAAAAGATATTCCATGCAAATGGAAATCAAAAGAAAGCTGGAGTAGCAATTCTCATATCAGACAAAATAGACTTTAAAATAAAGACTATTACAAGAGACAAAGAAGGACACTACATAATGATCAAGAGATCAATCCAAGAAGAAGATATAACAGTTGTAAATATTTATGCATCCAACATAGGAGCACCTCAATACATAAGGCAAATGCTAACAGCCATAAAAGGGGAAGTCGACAGTAACGCAATCATAGTAGGGGACTTTAACACCGCACTTTCACCAATGGACAGATCATCCAAAATGAAAATAAATAAGGAAACACAAGCTTTAAATGACACATGAAACAAGATGGACTTAATTGATATTTATAGGACATTCCATCCAAAAACAACAGAATACACTTTCTTCTCAAGTACTCATGGAACCTTCTCCTGGATAGATCATATCTTGGGTCACAAATCAAGCCTTGGTAAATTTAAGAAAATTGAAATTGTATCAAGTATCTTTTCCAACCACAATGCTATGAGACTAGATATCAATTAGAGGAAAAAATCTGTAAAAAATACAAACACATGGAGGCTAAACAATACACTACTAAATAACCCAGAGATCACTGAAGAAGTCAAAGACAAAATCAAAAAATTCATAGAAACAAATGACAATGAAAATACGATGACCCCAAACCTATGGGATGCAGCAAAAGCAGCTCTAAGAAGGAAGTTTATAGCAATACAATCCTACCTCAAGAAACAAGAAACATCTCAAATAAACAACCTAACCTTACACCTAAAGCAATTAGAGAAAGAACAAAAAAACCCAAAGTTAGCAGAAGGAAAGAAATCATAAAGATCAGATCAGAAAGAAATGAAAAAGAAATGAAGGAAATGATAGTGAAGATCAATAAAACCAAAAGCTGGTTCTTTGAGAAGATAAACAAAATTGATAAACCATTAGCCAGACTCATCAAGAAAAAAAGGCAGAAAACTCAAATCTACAGAATTATAAATGAAAAAGAAGTAACAACTGACACTGCAGAAATACGAAGGATCATGAGAGATTACTACAAGCAACCATATGCCAATAAAATGGACAACCTGGAAGAAACGGACAAATTCTTAGAAAAGCACAACCTTCCGAGACTGAAGCAGGAAGAAATAGAAAATATGAACAGACCAATCACAAGCACTGAAATTGAGACTGTGATTAAAAATCTTCCAATAAACAAAAGCCCAGGACCAGATGGCTTCACAGGCGAATTCTATCAAACATTTAGAGAAGAGCCAACACCTATCCTTCTCAAACTCTTCCAAAATATAGCAGAGGGAGGAACACTCCCAAACTCATTCTATGAGGCCACCATCACCCTGATACCAAAACCAGAAAATGATGTTACAAAAAAAGAAAACTATAGGCCAATATCACTGATGAACATAGATGCAAGAATCCTCAACAAAATACTAGCAAACAGAATCCAGCAGCACATTAAAAGGATCATACATCATGATCAAGTGGGGTTTATCCCAGGAATGCAAGGATTCTTCAATATATGCAAATCAATGAATGTGATATACCATATTAACAAACTGAAGGATAAAAACCATATGATAATCTCAGTAGATGCAGAAAAAGCTTTTGACAAAATTCAACACCCATTTACGATAAAAACTCTCCAGAGAGTAGACATAGAGGGAACTTACCTCAACATAGTAAAGGCCATATATGACAAACCCACAGCCAACATTGTTCTCCATGGTGAAAAATTGAAACCATTTCCACTAAGATCAGGAACAAGACAAGGTTGCCCACTCTCACCACTATTATTCAACACAGTTTTGGAAGTTTTGGCCATAGCAATCAGAGACGAAAAAGAAATAAAAGGAATCCAAATTGGAAAAGAAGAAGTAAAACTGTCAGTTTGCAGATGACATGATACTATACGTAGAGAATCCTAAAGATGCTACCAGAAAACTACTGGAGCTAATCAATGAATTTGGTAAAGTAGCAGGATACAAATTTAATGCACAGAAATCTCTTGCATTCCTATACACTAATGATGAAAAATCTGAAAGAGAAATTAAGGAAACACTCCCATTTACCATTGCAACAAAAAGAATAAAATACCTAGGAATAAACCTACCTAAGGAGACAAAAGACCTGTATGCAGAAAACTATAAGATACTGATGAAAGCAATTAAAGATGATACCAACAGATGGCGAGATATACCATGTTCTTGGATTGGAAGAATCAACATTGTGAAAATGACTATATTACCCAAAGCAATCTACAGATTCAATACAATCCCTATCAAACTACCAATGGCATTTTCACAGAATTAGAACAAAAATTTCACAATTTGTATGGAAACACAAAAGACGCCGAATAGCCAAAGCAATCTTGAGAAAGAAAAATGGAGCTGGTGGAATCAGAGATAAACTCATGCACATATGGTCACCTTATCTTTGATAAAGGAGGCAAGAATATACAATGGAGAAAAGACAGCCTCTTCAATAAGTGGTGCTGGGAAAACTAGGCAGCTACATGTAAAAGAATGAAATTAGAACACTCCCTAACCCCATACACAAAAATAAACTCAAAATGGAATAAAGACCTAAATGTAAGGCCAGACACTATAAAACTCTTAGAGAAAAACATAGGCAGAACACTCTATGACATAAATCACAGCAAGATCCTTTTTGACCCACCTCCTAGAGAAATGGAAATTAAAAAAAAAAAAACAAATGGGACCTAATGAAACTTAAAAGCTTTTGCACAGCAAAGGAAACAATAAACAAGACAAGAAGACAACCCTCAGAATAGGAGAAAATATTTGCAAACGAAGCAACTGACAAAGGGTTAATCTCCAAAATATACAAGCATCTCATGCAGCTCAATATCAAAAAAAGCAAACAATCCAATCCAAAAATGGCCAGAAGACCTAAATAGACATTTCTCCAAAGAAGATATACAGATTGCCAACAAACACATGAAAGGATGCTCAACATCGCTAATCATTAGAGAAATGCAAATCAAAACTACAATGAGGTATCACCTCACACCGGTCACAGTGGCCATCATCAAAAATCTACAAATAGTAAATGCTGGAGAGGGTGTGGAGAAAAGGGAACCCTCTTGAACTATTGTTGGGAATGTAAATTGATACAGCCACTATGGAGAACAGTATGGAGGTTCCTTAAAAAACTAAAAATAGAACTACCATATGACCCAGCAATCCCACTACTGGGCATATACCCTGAGAAAACCATAATTCAAAAAGAGTCTTGTACCACAATGTTCACTGCAGCACTATTTACAACAGCCAGGACATGGAAGCAACCTAAGTGTCCATCGACAGATGAATGGATAAAGATGTGGCACATATATACAATGGAATATTACTCAGCCATAAAAAGGAACGAAACTTGAGTTATTTGTAGTGAGGTGGATGGACCTCTGTCATACAGAGTGAAGTAAGTCAGAAAGAGAAAAACAAATAATGTATGCTAACACACATATATGGAATCTAAAAAAAAAAAAAAAGGTTCTGAAGAACCTAGGGGCAGGACAGGAATAAAGACATAGACGTAGAGAGTGGACTTGAGGACACGGGGAGGGGTAGGGTAAGCTGAGACGAAGTAAGAGAGTGGCATGGATATATATACACTACCAAATGTGAAATAGATAGCTAGTGGGAAGCAGTCGCATAGCACAGGGAGATCAGCTCGGTGCTTTGTGACCACCTAGAAGGGTGGGATAGGGAGGGAGGGAGGAAGACACAAGAGGGAGGGGATATGGGGATATATGTATACGTATAGCTGATTCACTTTGTTATACAGCAGCAACAATGTAAAGCAATTATACTCCAATAAAGATGTTAAAAAATAATAATAAAATTAAAAAAGAAAAAACAAAAACAACCCACAACAACAACCCACAAACCAATGTGCAGAAACGGGCAAGTGAAACACAGACAATAGGAATTTAAAAGTCAAGCCAGAATAAGTCTTTGAAAAGTCCAGGACAGGAGACATCGAAGCTATTTGGTAACTTACAAAGTATCATCTTCATGTTTATTGGGTAATACCCACAGGCCAAACTTTACAGTTTACGTTCTGTAAAAGTCACATGAGAGCCTTAAACCAGAGTGCTGCTTGAAAATGACATCTTTGGTGATATTTCACTGAACCTTTTAATCTTAGGAGAACATCTTAATCTTAAACACGATTCACATAGAGATGTCGTAAGGCTTCGTAATTCCTATTTATGCTTAGTTTATTTCACAGCTTATAGCAATTATAATAGATCGTAGTTGGAACTGAATTATAATCAAAAAATATTATTCTAATATATTAAATAAAGCTGAAATTTAGCATAAATAAGAGTTTGTATGGCTGGTAGCCCAGATTAGGATTTGTTTTAGCATCTGACATGGACTCCAAAATATAACACATCAAAAACAGAAATAGAGCTAGACATATAATCACAAAGAATATGTAACATATCAGTATTTACTAGTATAACTTATCTAAAACTGTATTTATTACTGTTTTCAAAAATAGTTGTCTTTTACTAGCTAGGTAACTGGAAAACTCTAAAGAACACACTCTTTTAAAAGACTTACAGCCAATTTTCAATTTACTTAGCAGATAAAATGTTATTTTTTGTTTGTGAACTCCCAGTCGGCACCAACTACATAAGGTATTCAACATATATACATTTTTATTTCCTTCATTTTTTTGTCATAACTTAAGTGAAAAATTAAAAAATTCAGGTGAATAAGCTTTATGTTGAAAAATAGTTTTTTTTAAAAAAATTAATTAATTAATTAATTAATTTTTGGCTGTGTTGGGTCTTCGTTTCTGTGCGAGGGCTTTCTCCAGTTGCGGCAAGCGGGGGCCACTCTCCATCGCGGTGCGCGGGCCTCTCACTATCGCGGCCTCTCTTGTTGCGGAGCACAGACTCCAGACGCGCAGGCTCAGTAGTTGTGGCTCACGGGCCTAGCTGCTCCGCGGCATGTGGGATCTTCCCAGACCAGGGCTCGAACCCGTGTCCCCTGCATTAGCAGGCAGATTCTCAACCACTGCGCCACCAGGGAAGCCCCCCAAAAATATTTTTTTAAGAAATATTTTACTTATTTATTTATTTAGGCTGCGTGGGGTCTTAGTTGCGACATGTGTGTGCGATCTAGTTTCCCGACCAGGGATCGAACGTAGGCCCTGTGCATTGGGAGCTCGGAGTCTTACCCACTGGACCACCAGGGAAGTCCCAAAGAATATTCTTAAATGATGCTCGTGATCATGGTGCTCTGGGTAGAAAATGGCTTTGCTGCTGAACATGACATGGAACACATGGTACGTAGATAATATTTGAAATCTTGCTACTCTTTCCTTATATTGCGGCCCCAAACTCCAAGGTGGATAAAGAAAAGAAGAAAGGTAAAGGGAGGAGAAGACCTTTTGGTGACCCGGGTAGCCGTCAGATCAACCAGTCACAGAAACTTCCAAGGGGGCTCTACAAGAGCTTGCTGCATCCATTTATGCTGTTATGTCCCTAAAATGGTATAAGAGGGTACACCAGAGGCCAGTAAACTTTTTCCATAAAGGGACAGATAGTAAATATCTTATATTTGTCACAACTACTCAATTTTGCCACTGCAGCATGAGAGAGCAGCCATGGTTGAATGCGTGTGGATGTGTTCAGTAAGTTTATTTACAGACACTGAAATTTAAAGTTTACATAATTTTCACCTCATGAAATATTATTATTCTGATTTTTTAACCATTAAAAAAATGAGAAAACCACCCTCAGCTCTTTGGGCCATACAAACAGGCTGTGGCAGACGGGCCCGTGAGGCGTGCCGACGACCCCTGGTTTGCACTGTTGGAGGCTCCTCAGGTCACTACGCTCACACTTCCCGATGGTCCTCACCAAACTCACTCCCACTAGGGCCTCTTTCTTTCCTGTCTGCCATTGTTGCTGGGGCTGCAGGGACATTAAAAGTGACTGATATAAAAAGTAAAGGTTCTTTTAATCTCTCTTTTATCCTATCTGGAAGATTTTTTTTCAGGTTTATTTCTTAAACATCTAAAAGGCATTACAATCAGAGATTCTGCAACTAGATAGGGGGACTTCCCTGGTGGCGCAGTGGTTAAGAATCCACCTGCCAAGGCAGGGGACACGGGTTCGAGCCCTGGTCCGGGAAGATCCCACATGCCGTGGAGCAACTAAGCTCGTGTGCCACAACTGCTGAGCCTGCACTCTAGAGCCCGTAAGCCACAACTACTGAGCCCGTATGCCACAACTACTAGAACCCATACTCTGCAACAAGAGAAGCCACCGCAATGAGAAGCCCGTGCACCATAACAAAGAGTAGCCCCCACTCGCCGCAACTAGAGAAAGCCCACGCACAGCAATGAAGACCCAACGCAGCCAAAAAATAAATAAATTAAATTAATTAAAAATAAAACTAGATAGCTTAAAATCTATTTTCCAATGCTTTTCTTTCTAAGAAGATTATCTTTTAAGGCCTATTATGATTATTTATTCAATTTTAAAAACCTAGAAATTTAATTTAAGGCAATGTACACTTTCATTTTTTAATAAACCACATGGCAAAACAATACTTTATTTAATAAATGTATAGGAAATTACAATTTGAAAATTGCAAATACAGTACATATATTGTACTTTGATCTTAAATTACATGGACAAACTCCAGCTTCAAAATCTTTCTAAAATCAATCATTATGCAAAATACCTGGTTTCTGAAGGTGTATATGGAAAAGTATATACAATTTCTTAAACTGTGATATGGCTTACTTATTAACATACGTTTATTTAGAGAAGCATAAGCTTTCCAAATATACATTATCTTCAGGTGCAAAGCTGACATGCTGGCACATTTCAATTTTGTGTTGCAGTTATTTCATAATATACTTAATTGCAATATTTAAATTGACATTGTCACAGGTTTAACTGGGAAAGTCTCCATAAATGTTTTCCAATCTTACCAAAAATCAGAAAATGTTTGTTGGTCCTCACCACATGACTGGAAGAACGTGTTAAACCTTTTGTAAGCAAGAATTCAATGACAGGCTGGCCCGAATGTGTAACCCAGCTGCACACACACAATTCAACACCGAGGAACTCTCACAACAATTCTTCTCTCCAATTTGCGTGCTCTTATCAACATCACAAGAAATATCCCTGGCTAGCGATCTGTTAACATAAATCTGAAGCCCTGTCTGGTGGGATTCACAGGATAGATCTGTAGCCAGGGTTTGCAAATGGTATTTTGGTTAGAGAGACATTAAGCTTAATCATCAATTTGGGGATCAGGCTGGCCTCCCCTCAACACAGCATATAGCGAGGTGTCACTATTCATTTGTGACTAATACCCAACAGGCTCAAAAGTGAAGCTTCGTTCAAAGACAAACTGAACCCAATGAACTAATCTTGTATCTATGAACACATTCTGTAACTTTAAATTTACTGTATGTAAGGTAGAGGCAACAGCAAAAGTGCCTAAAACCTTATTCCAAAGGGGCTCAAATTCTGTAAGAACGCCTTATTCATTACGGTGAACCAATGAATATAAACACATAAGAAGAAAATAAATTTAGCTAATTGTGCTTGTTTCAGAAGTGAATTCTTCTCTCTTCTAAAGTAGTAAGAGTGGTGGTTTGAGAAACACAGCCCCGAGTCTTATCAGCTGTGATCTTGGCTTGCTGTTTGTTGCACAGGGCACCCACTTCTACCACACTTACTCTAAAGACCTCAGCATGCAGAGAAATCTGGATCAGGAACAACCGGCTGTTTAAAAAAAGGTTCTTCCCTACCCAGAAACACATTTATAAGTGGTGCTTTGTCTCTGAAAGATGGTTTTTCCTCACATTAAAATGAAAGGGAAGCTCAAGGATCTGATCCTGCCTGAGTCTATTCTGGGAAAATTCTACTAAAGACGAACACTGTCGGTGAGGACACCTGGGTTCAAGAGACAGAACCAGAACACTGAGACTCCTAAGAGCAGAAAACTAGTTTTAGAAAATGGGAACAAAGCACCCAAACTTGAAAACAGTAAAATAAGAAATCCAGTGATTTGGCAAATAATACTGATAGGAGCTGCAAGTTGTGAAAATCCGGGCTCACATTACACAAGAAATAGCTAATGGAAAATGTATGGAGGAATTACAAGCACTACTGGTTCTGCATTTCAAAGCCTTCTGAAATATGCCTTATTCAACTGCATTCCTCACATTATATTTCTAAAGCAGCATGGTCATTAATGAAACAATAGGTCTTTTTCCTAAAATAAATCGAAATGCTGCATCTGGCCAGAGCTGTGAAACACAGGTTCTATACACAAGTAACTGATTATTTGCAAATGTTAACTGAAACATATTGCAATGAAGAACTGCCCAGTTTTTATGTTGTGATGTTTTCCTTGTGCAAAATTAACAATGCTAGGTATTTATACAAACAGCCACTGCCTTTCCCAGGACAATGGAAAGCCCTTTCTGAGGGCTGGCTGAGGAGTGTAACTTAGGGCTGTAACTAAGCGGGTGAAGGACAGACCAGCTGTGCAGTTCCTGGTCGTATCTGCTAAGTTCACATCCCTCTCTGTGGGTCTTGTGAAGTTACAAAAAGTTAAATCTATCAATCCTCAAATCTTACAGACCCAGTGGAGTACAAGTCTATAGTCTTTGCTACAAAAAGCAAAGCACAGGAAACTTCATGTGTACCTCACTTTAAGGAGAACACTTTAATTAAGATTTACAAAAGTTTTCAGTGTTTCTGCATTTTACAAGAGGATCCTTTCAATCCTCAAATGGATTTTAGACTGTTTCATCAAATAACTTTCCAAGGAATGGGTCATTATGAAAAGTCATATATAGCTATTTAAGATAAAGGAAAGTTTACAAGAAACAAGCTCCATAGATATGAGGAACAATTTGCAAATATGGGAAAATCCATTAGCATAATTAGCATATAAAACGCATATTCTTTTCGTTTCTCTTGCTAGGTACTCAAAGTCCATAAATACCCAGATGTCCACTGAAATGCCTCTCATTTATTCTTACTTGCCCTCTGTATTTTAATTTTATATTTATTTTGATTTAAACAGTTTATATGCTACTGAAATTTTTGAAAAATTCAAAGTATTATTTTAAATAGATTCACAATAAGAATCCCATAAAGTGAATTTTCAAATCAATTCAACAGACACTGGGTTTTATTAGGAGCCATTAATCCTCATCAACCTTTTTATTGGATACCATCAACTCAATGAATTTTTGGGTAAATCTAGGTTTTATCTTAGGTTTATTACATAGTGAGTTTCTTGGTAGGAAGATGAAATCTGTTTCCTATTCTTCATTTATATCAGAAGTCAACTGCATGCCCACCTGGGATTTCAGTTCACAACTTGTCTGGTACACTCTACTCTGATTCTGAGGAGTCAAAGAACCGTATCCATTCTCGGGATAAGAAACTGTTCCTCTTGAAAATGGATTTCTAATGTGCATAAAGATAATCTCAAAACCAACAGTTGCAAAATGAAACATGAATATTCACAGCTGCCTCTTTAACACAACTGTTACCAATTAGTTGCATTCGCTCTGAAAACTTTTATGCTTAGCCTCCCTACAACACAGATGTCATGTCCATCCCCATTCCCCTGCTTTAAAAAACACACACACAAGGTCAAAAACCCTTGAAAATTTTGTTTTCTCAGAGTAATATCTTGCCCCAATCCCTCTGGGAATTTCTGTTATGGTATTTTTATTGGAAAAACTTCAAAATTACATCCTAGGGTTTCTGGAGTCCATGGAGAATCCCTAACCCATATCATCCAGCCAAAATTCTCTGGAGGAATGTGGTTAATCTACACATGAGAGGTGAAGGGCACACTGAACCTTAGCTTCCCAGAGTTTTACCCTGAAAGGGCTCACACAGATTAACTGGTATGGAAGCAGGAAGGAAGCAAGGTACCAAGCAAACTTTCTGTACAAAAGGTACGGCAGTTCTTAAAAGGACAGAGGATCATTGTTTACCTTTTGCAGTCTCTTGCTGTTCTTAAAATAATTCCATGAACAACAAGTGATTTCGGGAAGACTTAAATCTGAAACTCCACACCTCATCCTCACTCCTATATTTTGTTTTAAATTATCATATAGTAATTTGAGTTTATGATTAACTTCTGCTATTCAGAATAATATTGAAAATATTTCCTGAACAATTTAAGGACAGTGACCACAATATGTAAAGATTTGGTTCTGATAAGGTTACAAATAACCAAAAATGCTAACTTTGAGATTCAAAACCCTGTAACGTCTGGAAAAAGTTGATTACAAATTGTTACCAGTAAGATTAAGACTTATTTGTGAAATCAAACATTTCTGAAACTCTAGGAATACATGCTTATTCCACTCTCTGGATAATTAGTAGTACTTTCTGAAATCTGCTGAGAAATAATTTTGGTAAAAAGAGAGCTGGGAGTCAAATTCCAGAAGCTGGGTTCAAGATTACATAATAAAAAAATTCAGTTTTCCAGCACTGGCTTGATATAAAATGGTCTTTAAAAAGGATTTTTAAATGCAAATACTGAATTCTTGATGCTTCCTTTAAGACGTGTACTGTCATAATTAATGAAGTACAGTCTTGGATTGTCTTCTGTGAGGTATCTGTAGAGTCATGTCTCATTCTGTAAACAGTGTTTTAGAAACATCTTCATCTGAAAATCATGGTGAAGTCTCATTTCGCCATTAAACAGAAACTATCACTGTCAGGCTGGAGTGACTGTTTTGAGAGACCGGTGCTTGATACTGACACAGCTGTCAGGGATTCCATTTCTCATTTAGGTGTGCATTTATTGCTCTTACATCTGTGACTGCAGGATAAATAAGGCGGTAGTCCCCAAAATGTATACAATTACGGACTGGAACTCTGACAGTTTGCACAAGTTCTGTCCACTTCTTGCCTATAACTCTGAAGCTGAATAGTACATTTATACATGCCAAACGTGTTCAATAATAAATGCTTTGCTTTGGACTGTACTTCCTCCCATTTAGATGAACTTCCAGGAACTGCAAGGTCAAGAAAATATCATTACTATTCATTGTATACAGTTACACATTAGTGAACAAGACAAAGGGCAAAAACAATCTTACTATACTGTGAACAGATTTTTATTAGTTTGATTTCTACCCTCTTGAAGCTATTCTGTTAGAGAAGTATTTCAGTTTACAAAGCCAGAATGACTTCTCATTATTCCAATCTCTCCATTCCACTCTTGGGTAGAGAAAGAATACTAGACATCAATTACAAGTCTTTCATCTTTTGTAGTTTTTAAAATAAACCATATGCATGTATTATTTTGATAAAAAAATAAAAAGCATCAATCTGTGAAATGATTTAAAGACATAAAAACATAGTTTAGCTTTTCTTATATAGAAAAAACATGGTAAATATACTTTGTACCTTTTATCTGAAGGCAAAAAATCAATTTGTAATATCTCATCAAAGAGATCGAAAATTATTGCTCTGCCAACAATAAATTGACCTGCAACTCACATTTTGAAGAGCCTCACCCTTCCCTTAAAACATATCTTTCCAGCAGAAAAGTCTTCCTATTTAATCATAAGCACAGATGTTTAATTCCAAAGATAGAAGTCCACCAACCCCAGCATTCACCGTCAGCAACATACTTAGCTGTATGTGTACTATGGCAGTAGGTTTTCCTGAAGTGAGAGACCAGATATTTAAATCTTCCACTGAATATACATCTTCTATTTTCATCA
Organism: Balaenoptera borealis; assembly: GCF_965194805.1. Taxonomy (NCBI): domain Eukaryota; kingdom Metazoa; phylum Chordata; class Mammalia; order Artiodactyla; family Balaenopteridae; genus Balaenoptera; species Balaenoptera borealis. Next base: position 87,810,136 of record NC_138866.1, read on the forward strand.
AAGCTTCTTTGATATAGTCTACATTCAAATGGCTTGGTACACCTATTCAGAATGTATCATTTATAAGTAAAGATTATTTTGAGAAAAAATTTATATATTACTAATAGGACATTTTAAAAAAAAGAAACCAAATGGCTTTACCAAATTCAGTTTAAATGAACACTTTAAAATATATTAAAACTTTAAGATAAACTATGCACACATATAGCAGGATATATACAAGAGGTTAATAAATACTTAAAATACGTTCATTCTCACTAAAAAGAAATGTCACTCAAACCAGACAACTTCATCTAATAAACAAGCTAGGATAGACAAAAAAGAAAAAGGAACATATAATAAAGATAAACCTACTTCTGAGAACTTATAGTTAAATGCTTATACTTAATATCAGTAAGGCAGGGATGTTGGAAATAGAATAGCAAGTTAAATGGGAATTATAGACTTAACAAATAAATTACTAAACATAACTGCATTAAGAATCATGAGCTGCATTCTTGTCCTAGGTCCACAGTTTATTAGCAGCATGACCTTAATGAAGTTATGTTACCCCGCTGAGCCTCAATTTTCTTGTTGGTAAATGGAAATAATGTCTGCCTTGCCTACTTTTCTTGGCTATTATAAGGATCAAATGGGTAATAGATGGGAGAGTGCATTGACTCTCACATGTTTTTTACATGTAAGGTGGTATTATAGACTAATAAGTATCAGTAAAAAGAAAGACATGGCTCCTACCCTGGAGTATTCCTGCCCCCCACCAACAGCCCCAATCTGATTTAGGGAAATAATAAACCCACAGTGGGGATACTAGAGATCTTACCTTCTAGTATTATAACTACTGTGTCCCATATGATTCGAAAGGTTGTAAAAGCCACGAGTAATGAAAACACATATGTACAGATGGGATCAGCAATCTTGTATTCCGGCTGAAAGATGACAGATCAAAATTGTGTGATTAAATACAGACAGTCATAAAACAGTCTGTAAAGCAAAGCAAGGCATACTCTGTCCCCTGTTCTTTAGCAGGACTGGAGCACATCTTTAAAACTTGGATATTGCCAATTGAGAAACGTCTTCACTCTTTCCTAGACTATTTAAATGCCTTTCTTTGTGAAATCTATGGTATTTCCAGAAGTTTAGTCATTTGTTCCACTGTTTTCCTCTGTGCTCTCTCTAAATCTTCCACCCAGAACCACAGACTATCAGAGCTGGAAGGAGTTTTAGCAGCCATCCATCTGGTCTAAGCCCCTCATATTAAAGAGGAGGGAACTCAAGTTTAGAGTTGAGGCACCTGCTCAAGGTCAAAGCATTAAAGGCAGAGCCAAGACTAGAACTCAGATCTCTGGATTTCCACTCCAGTGCACATTCCAGTACCTAGCAGTTGAGTGGCAAGGCTTAGAATTGAGTTCTTCAGTGAAGGCACCACCAAAGCCAACAGATAAGTTACCCCGTGAGGTTGATACTATTGTGTTTGGTGCTAATAAAAGAGATATACTGATAGTTCAAGTATGCTTGCATAATGCAAAATGAATAGGACTGGCACTGGTGTCTAGTATACTGATAAAAGACAGCCACCTTTAGTTTTAATGTTGAAATTAAATATATATTTTAAAATAAAAAAACTAGCAATCATGTTACCTTGAATCGTATGATGTATGCAGCTATTAGCACACCAACACTCTGTACCAGATCCCCCAAGGCATGTATAAATGCAGCTCTCACTGCCAAGCTATCCTGCCCATGGTTGTGTCCACATCTAGAACCTGTGGTAGGAGAATTTGAAGGCAGGGAGTGGGAATGGGCATGATGGTGACCAGATTGGTTCAACAGCAACCCCATTCTGTTAAAAAGAAAAGAAAAGATTATTATTCTTCCTAATATTATTGACAGAAACATTTGTTACTAATCAGACACTAATGAGGCAACATGGAACTTGTTCATTTAATAAATATTTGAGCACCTATTATGTATCAGGCACTGTTCTAGGTGTTGGGGTCAAAACAGTGATAAGACAGACATATCCCTATCCCTATGGAACTTATGTTCTAGTAGAGAGGGCAGAGAATTAACAAATAAGTACATAATGTACTGGTGGGCAATGCGAATGCTTTGAAGAAAAGTAAAGCATTGCAAGGAGGTGGAGAGTGATGGGGAGTGATCAGAAAAGGCCTCACTAAGATTCTGAGTAGACACTTGGAAGTCAGGAAGCAAATGGTGGTGGAAGAGTGTTCTAGGCAGAAGGAACACCAGGGCGAAGGCCCTAAGGTGAAAATGTGCTGTATGTGTGTGTGCTTAAAAAAGCAAGACAGCCATGGTGGCTAGAATAAAGTGAGCAAGAGTGTTGGGAGATGAGTTGGAGGGGTGGCTATGGTAAAAACTTTTGATTTTATTCTAAGTATGAATGGAGGCCACTAGCGCAGGGATTGGCAAACCATGGTCTGTAGACCATAGTTGGCTCACTGCCTGTTTATATAAGTAAAGTTTTTTTTTTTTTTTTGGTAAATAAAGTATTATTGGAACACAGCCATGCTCATTTGTTTACATACTGAATGTGGGTGCTTTTGTTCTGTAGCCGCAAAGTTAAGTAGCTGCCAAAGAGGCTGTATGGCTCTCAAAGCCTAAAATATTTATTATCTGACCCTTTACAGAAAAAGTTTACTGACCCCTGGTCCAAATGAGTAGGTATGTAACTTAAAGATTTTGTAGTTTTTAGGAAAAAAGTAGGTAGTTACAAAAAATCTTATTAAAATAAAAATATTATAAAAGTTAAAAAAAACTTTGTCCTACTTAAATTCCTGATTGTTAGGCAAACTTCGGTATACCTGAGCAAACCCATGAGAAATTTATAACTCCAATAGTGTTTTATTAACATTTAGAAGAAAAATTAATGTACTACATAACTTTAAAATACATTAAAATATCACTGCACGCTACTGAATGCATACATAATAGTCTCTAAGTTCACAGTACTTGCAAATATTAATGTGAAAACAATATAGAGTACATAATACTATAATGGTGGATACATGTCATTATAAATTTGTCCAAACTCATAGAATGAGTTTAACACCGAGAGAGAACCTTCAAGTGAACTATGGACTCTGTGCTATAATGATGTGTCAGCGTAGGCTCATGGTTTGTAACAACTGTACCACTCTGGTGGGGGATATGATAACCGGGGAGGCTATGCATGTGGGGAGGCAGGGTATATATGGGAAAGCTCTGTGATTTCCACACAAGTTTGCTGTGAATCTAAAACTGCTTTAAAAAATAAAGCCTATTAAATTTTTTTTTAAAAATAGAGCTTACATCATATTAACTGCAACTCCAACAGCTGCGGTAATGAGCATTATATCTCCATTTATTTCATATTTCATATGGACAGTTCTTTGGACAGCTTCATATAGGAGGAATCCCATAAGTATATACACCAACAGCACACTAATCATAGCTGACAATACCTCTGGAGGGAAAAATATAAAAAATAAATATATTTGCAGAATGGTTATTATACTTCATATATACTCAATACTGTACAATCTCTTATTTATATCTTCTTTCCTCTAAGGAGATAAAAGCAGTACATTATTTTTGTCATATTATTCTTCCTACTTAAAAAGTGATTAGTAGTTTGCTTTGGATCCTCCACTAATTCACTCCCACAACTCCCCGCCTTCTCCTCATCTCTTTAGGGTCAAATTATGTATATTTACAGACTCTACACATGATAAAAAAATGAAAAAACTGAGAAAAATATTTGTTACATACTTGACCACAGGCTAATTTCCCCATAGACGAGTATACTTACAAATCAATAAAAAAGTGAACAACCCATAAGAAAAATGGGTAAAGGACACAAATAGTAATATACAGAAAATAAACAGAAATGGCCAATTTATCAAAATCAATCATAATACAAGAAATTCAAATAAGAATTCCTTTTTGCCCCTTACTAAATTGGCAAAGATTAAAAAGTTTGATAACAGCCATAGTTAGCAAGGATATACTGGTGGAAGTATAAAATAGAACTATCATTTTAGAGAGCAGTTAGTAAAACTAATAAAATTTTAAAACGCATATATTCCTTATATTCTAAAAATCTATCCAGTAGAAACACATCCATATGTATGCAAAGATATCTACAAGGTTTTTTACTGTAGCTTTGTCTGTAGTATAAAAAAAGATCTGGAGACATCTTAAATGCCCACCAATGAGGAACTTAATGGATAAATTATGGTATATACATATAATGGGATACCATAGAGTCATATATATAAATAAGTATTTTTAAAAAATTGAAGTATAGTTGATTTACAATATCATGTTAGTTTCAGGTATACAGTACAGTGATATATATATATATATATATTCTTCTTCAGATTCTCTTCCCTTACAGGTTATTACAAAATATTGAGTTAGTTCCCTGTGCTATACAGTAGGTCCTTGTTGGTTCATTTACATTTAAAAAAAAGAAAAAAAAAATCAGGCAAATTGATAATCACAAGAAAGATAGACAAGAAAATGTTATACCTGGGAAGTGAGACTAAGAGCTTGGGGAATTTATTTTTCACTTTATTCTTTTTGGTAACGCTTGAAGTTTTAAGTTTCTACTATAAACACATTTACCTTTAGACTAAAGAAAAACAAATCCATTTTTTAAGGCATGTAAGTATTCATGTATGCACTTTGACTCAGGAATTCCTTTTCCAGGAATGATATACACACTCTTGCCAATTGAGCTGCACATGTGCAAAATGAGGTATGTTATGAAGCTATTTATCAAACATTGTATATAATAGCAAACAAGTGAAAACAATTAAAAAAAAGTGATTAGTAGGGGCCTTGTAACATAGAATACTATGCAGCTTGGAAAAAACACACTAGGCTCTTTATGTTTTGATAAGGAGTCATCTTCAAAATACAGTGTCATGTGAAAAAAGAAAAGTATACAACAGTATATATGGTATGTTAGCATTTGTGCAAAAAGAAGAAAGAATATATAAATAATCATCTGTACATGCAAACTCTGGAAGAATATACAAAATAACTGATTATGAGGAAAATGGGTGGCTAGGAGACAGGGATGACTTTGCACTATATATGCTTTTCTACCATGTGAGTTTTCTACCATGTGAGTATGAAGTAGAAATAATTTTATATCTTTTCAAAATAATAAAAATAGGGCAATGTACATTTTAAAATATTATATAAAACTAGTGTTGACACTCAAAACAATAATAGCAAGAAAATACACAAATTTTTTTTTCTTTAAAGAAACCAGATATTAAACTTTTAAGTGTTAAAAGTTAAAACAATCTGGAAAATTGTTATCTGGGTCAACTCATTGCTCAAAGGTTAAAGGCAGTTCAAGTATATTGGACTATGATACATTTTTATTCCACCTCATAAATTACAACACAGAAAAACTATCTAGCAGTAAAAAGTTCTTTCCCAAAGACATTTCATTAATGTAGCCAAAACCCTAATAAAATTCTGTGCATCAACAGATACTGGAATAAGAAAAAAAACATACAACTCCTATTCAAAACCATGATTCATGTATTCCTGACATACTAATTATCATACTTCATAGGAGACACAGGCTTGAAGAAGATAGAGAAAAAACCCAACTGAAATATACAAAGCTGTGGAGAGACTACCATATGAAGTCTAGACTCTAAGCCCCTAAGGATATGACCAAGTTACATTCCACATCACATTTACGGTAGCACTCAGCAGAAAGGCTGGCATGTAGCATGCACTCATATATTTATGGATGGATCTGTAGACTGAAGTTAGGCTGAGCAAGGGAAGAGAAAAGGGTATATATACAATTAAGAAGGTTAAGCTAAATATGAACAATAATTATTTACTAAATCCCCCAAAACAAGAATAGGTTAAAAGAAAAGAATTAAGCCAAATAGGGACTTCCCTGGTGGCGCAGCGGTTAAGAATCTGCCTGCCAATGCAGGAGACACGGGTTCGAGCCCTGGTCGGGGAATATCCCACATGCCGCGGAGCAACTAAGCCCGTGCGCCACAACTATTGAGCCTGTGCTCTAGAGCCCATGAACCACAACTACTGATCCCACGTGCCACAACTACTGAGCCCGCGCGCCTAGAGCCTGTGCTCCGCAACAAAGAGAAACCACAGCAATGAGAAGCCTGCGCACCGCAACAAAGAGTAGCCCCTGCTCGCGGCAAATAGAGGAAGCCCGTGTGCAGCAACGAAGACACAACGCAGCCAAAAAATAAATAAATAAATAAATAAATTTATTTTTAAAAAAAAGCAGCCAAATATAAGACTGAAAACACACGGAATTTCTTGTCTTAAGTTATAACTGCTGATGGCAACATATACATATATAAATAATATAAAGAAAGAAGAAATAATTAAAAAATTTTGAACTGTGAAATCTCATGTACTAATGGTAGGCTCCTCATTTTACTCGTGAAGAAAGAGAACTTTAATTCTCTTTAATATTGGTATGTAAAAAATATCAATCCTTCTCAAACTCTTCTGAAAAAAAAAAAGAACTCTAACCCTGTGTCAAGCTTGAAGCTAGCTAGCAATTAGGACACCATAGTTTTAAAGGTGCCTTAATCAAATTTTTAATATGAAATTATAAAGCAATATATTTTATAAAGATTGACAGCTATACAAGTTAATGACAGAGAGATGTGATTGCTTATGAAAATCTAAAACCAATAATTAAAAATTTGAAAACCCCTTGTAATTAGGTTGGCCATACTTTCCAGTTTTCCCAGATAGTTCCAATTTATGCCTGTTATCTTGGCATAATTGTTACAAGTGTCCCATTTAACTCTCAAAAGTGTCCTAGTTTGGATGATAAGATATATTGTTACCCTAGTAGGTCTGCCAGATAAAATAGCGGATGCCCAATCTTCATTTCAGATAAACAACTAATTTTTTCCATATAAGTATGTCCCATGCAATATTTCAGACATACTGTCATCCTGAGAGAGAGAGAGAGAGAGAGAGAGAGCTAAATCTGGCAACACCCACATCCCAGTGATAGTTTTCCTAAACACTGAAAATGATCTTTTTGTGAACTCTCAGATAAGGCAAAACCACATTCAAAACAAAGTAAAATGAAAGTCAAACTAAAGCATAAACAAAGTTCTTGACAAGGAGGATTCCCACCCTTAGAAGGCCCTAGGCCCCTGCAGCTGAAAACTCAGTTTTCCACCACACAGTTTTCACCCATGTGAGTAGCATAAAGGATCCTAATGCCTGCCCATAGTTAAGAGTAATGGAATTCAACTGATTCCTAGAAATTCCCAAAATGACATATTAGGATATTGTTATCAAAGATATGCCTTATTCAGCAATTAATAGGAATATGCCTCATATCTAGTTTCCCTGGTGAAAAGCAAAGACATTCATGTTATTTTTTTATTCTAATGACCTGTCAAAATGTCTTCTAAACAGAATACTGATAAATGCAAAAGCAAAAAAACCCAAAATTTTAAGTAGATTTTTAGGGCTGAGATTTATAATTGAGAAGTATAAGGCACAGTAATACCATATAGCTAAAATTCCTAATAGTAGTTGTATGATCGTTCTGATAAAACGAACAAAAAGCTCTTTCACTGTGAATAAATTAAACTTTGGTGAAATATCATGAGTAGAACTAACTAGTGTTTGAATTTTTTTCGTAGTATTTTAAATATGATGGAATGCAGATAAATATAGGCAGGATTTTTTTTCTCCTACAACGTTTAAGAGAGAAGGAAGCTTTCAATCAACAACCAAATTATGACTTGCTCCAATCTTCTCATTCTTGCCCTGTTGCCCTGGGTTGGTATCTGGTCACATAACATACAGTAAAATTTTTCAAGATGAAAGGAGTGCACGACAGGTGGATTTTTCATTTTCTAAAGGAGACCCAGGAACTTTCATAAATAAAACGCTGAATTTCTGTGAAAGTTACTACCCTATTCATTTTAGACAAACTTGACTAAATGGAAATTTAGCATAAAGGAAAAACTCTTGAAATAGATTTTTATGGAAATTCTAGAAACCTATTATTATAGTAGTTCTAACATATTTTGCTATTTTATTCTACACACAAATAATTATATCACTCCACCTGGCTGAACTGTAGCATTGGAGGATGGAGTAAGATGAATGAATATGTGTTTTTTGTTATAACATCACTTGGGTCTTTTTATTCAGCTGAAATATAAACAAATGTTTATAGTCAATGATCTAATAAAGACCAAAATATACCGTGAGTTTCGCATACAGAGAATAAACAGTTTTGATTTGAATGGCTAATAAATAGTAAGAGCAAAAATTAAATGGGAGAAAACACAGATGATTATCAAGGTTTGGTAGGATAAAATATGAAAAATGTTTATTGCACATTTTAACACATCTATAAATTGCCAAAACTAGAGGTTTTCAAGGTTCATATGAAGAATATTGAGTCTTTCTCTAACATCCTGTTATTCTCTGTCATAGTACCTTATTCTTTCTCTTCATAGCATTTAATACAATTTATGATTATGTTGTGCTTATGTACATATTTACTGCCTGTTTCCCCACCCTATAACATTACTCATTCATTCAACAGGTAACTTCTGAGCACCTACTCAGTGAATGAGTAACAATCTGCTTCAGCTATGTAAACCACACTCAACTCAAGCATATTTGCTTTTTTATGAGTGCTGCCTAGATGTACTAGCCTATCATAACTGTTATCTTTGCTAATGCTATGATGCCAATAATGTATATTTCCCTTAAATTATATAACACTTGTCTTTCTATTGCCTCATAGTAAACATCTAAAGTTCAGGTTTCAGAGGTCTATAAAAATGAATAGGGAAGGAAAGTGGAGATATATTCTCTCTTCTACTTCCTTTTTGCTATTTCTCTTTTCTACATTCTTCTAAAAGCAGATAGGAAGGAGAAAAGAAGGAAATCAGTGGGCTGTACTGGATTTGCCTAGGACCTCCAAACTATTGATAGTATTTTAATTTCACCTCATCCACAGATGAGGATGCACTCAGGATAAAGACATCATATAGGATTTCAGGGGCCCACTGTTGCCACCAGAATGCTAAGCTAAACTGCAAAGTTTGTCTTTGGACCCTCTCACCTCCCACTCTAAATCACCTCCTGTTTCCTGCCTTTATACCATCCCCTATAGCCCACACCCAAGGTGCCCAGTGTGCTCAAGTTGACTTTTGGCTATCCAGTGTTGACCACCTCACTCTTGTCTTACTCCTGCCTCAGTAAAAATTCCCATTTCTAGCATGTACCTATTCTTTTCCTATAGATGTTCATGTGATATTAAATAACTCTAAGACGTGAATATAACTAATAGGCATAACTCTTGTCAGGGGTGGGAGGAAGTTGTTAAAATGAATCACTAGGGAGAAGAGTTGTGGGGTTTTTTTTTGCTGCACGTATGGGGGAAGAGATTTTTTAGCTGAATACTTTCTGTTCCTTTAGTAAGTATTAGGAGAAAAATAACAAACTACGTAGAACTAGCATTATAACCATATACCTACCTCAGGACAACCATCATCTAGTCAGATCTGCCAAGGTCTTTGTTCAGTAGAATGATACACTGCTACAAAAGATTCCTGCACTGTCACTTCATCATTAACCTAGGCTGATGATTTTATTACCAAAGTAAATCTTGCTTTTTATTTCAAATACAGACAACTCTGCTTACTATGGTCCTTTCACATGGTCACTATCTTTTATCTAATCCATGCAGACTCTTCAGCCCAAGAACTGGAATAGTCATATAAATAAAGTCAATTACACTCATAATCCACAGAGAAAGATAAAAGTAGAAAGCAAGCAAGGGATTGGGCTGTTCTCTTTAGAATAGCATGTCCCCTGAGACATAGGCTATTCTTCCTAAGGATTTGTGGGATTTCTCCTACAGTGTGGCTTCATGAAGTTCTAAGTTTTAGTAACTTCCAGAATAAGAAGACATACCCAAAGTCAAATAAATCCAGGCGTTTAAAAATAACTCACATATAGTTCCTACCCTGCTCTCTCTCTTCCCACAAAAGAGCTGCCATTGTAGCTCAGTGTAATATAATAAAGAAAGAAGAAAAAGAAAAAGAAAAACCTTGAATGATTTTACACAATCTCTGAGTTCACATGAAGGAAAGAAAGTACCAGAAGAATGGACCTGACTCCTGAGACAGCGAGTTTGGCTTACCCCTCAAATCTAAAACTACCTTTCTCTCACCTTGACTGAATGATTTTTGCTAAAATAAATTTTGTTATATTGTCCCAAATGTTACCAAAGACCTGAGTTAAAAAGCACATCTTTAAAAATTGTTATTTAATCATCAGGGTGAATCATCTTACTTTTCTCCTACTACCTAGCTGAGACAGTTTTGCTAAGAGAATAAGAATTCCGATTAGGGGGAGGGGGGAAGGCAGGTAGTTTTGGAGCATGGAGCATTTTGAGAGATATAAAAAGTCTGGGTAAGATGATAAACTGGCAGGTAGAAGAGGGAAGGAAAAGAAGACTGGAACTAAATTTACTGAGAATTTACTCTGTGCCAGGTACCATGTTAGGAACTTATGCATTATCATCCGTATTTTACAGTAGAAACCCATACTTAGATTAAATCATTCTTCCAAAGGTCATACAGCTAGTAAAAGTGCAGATCTCAGATGTGAACCAAAGACAGTTTAACCACAAAACTCTAAAAGAGGTTAAGTACCAAAACAAATAGGACCAGCCCCTGACTGAGATAAGGAAGAAAAAATTCCCTTCTGACTAGTTTCTTAATTGGTCCAAAGGACCTATAAGCCAGACTATATATCCCAGCTATGTTACAGATCAAATGAATTTTTATAGTTTGTGAGCATAAACAGATTCAGAATTACAGATAAATGTTTTCAAGTCCCAAATATTTTTGTCCCAAAATTTCAAAAATACTCCTACTCTCAGTTTAGAAATTGGTTTAATTTAACCCAAACACAAATGATTTGTGGATCATGAGCTATACCAGATTATCTGTTTCAGTTTTCATAACCATATTTACTCAGCTTGAATATGCAACTATTTGATTAATGATATCTTATACAGCACTTATTAGTGCCAGACCCATGGAGTTTAATATTTTCTGTTCCTGTCCCTACTTAATTCACAGTCTAGAAGGAGACATTGTTTCATAAAAATATCTATAAAAATGTGATAAATGCTATTAGGCATGTATAAAGTATTATGAGAAAACAAAAAGAAAATTTAGGGTATGGTACTACTAATATCTGACTCTCATTCACAGACACACACCTCCAGTATGCTGGCTTTGCATAAGAAGGGGTAGCAGGGAGCGGGATATGAACATAAATATGTATTTTCTTATACTTTCAAAAGGAAATGCTGGAAGGACAGGCCAGAAACTAATTAAAATGATTGCTAATTAGGAGTGGGGCGGGAGGATGGGTTGGAGGGGACAGAATGAAAGCGAGGCTTCTCTGAGTAAATCTTTTCTTCTAAAAAATAATTTTTGACTTTTGTGACATGTTTTACATATTTACAAAATAAATCAACAAAGATAAAACCAACTCCTGTCCTTCCACCCATGCCATTAAAACAAACCAAATTCAACAACACAGTAACAAACCAGAAGTTTCTTAGGGGGGATTCCTTCTGCAGTGTTCTTTAAGACCTGAATTCCCAAGTCTTGGTAGTAGAGGTCATAAGAGGCACACTATCTAAATGTGTCCAGTGTAAACAAACCTTTCCCTACAGAACTTAAGAGAGATTACTCGTGAAGTGGTGGAATTTTACAGCACACAAGGACAGCCACTGCTTTGGTTTATAGCTTTATTCAATTCTACATATCTTTGTTGTCTTTTTAATCCTCCCCAAATCATAAGTTTTTCTTCCATTACTTCAAAGAGCAGGATAAGTGAAATAAGTCTTATCTAGATATATCCTTATAAGCTTTTGTAATACAAAGAAGAAAAAGAAGATCCCAAAAGGCCCTGCTAATGTGAGGATGTGATTCCCTCCCTAGCTCTGGAAAATACCTGTCTATATCTTAACAATTCTCTCCCTTTTATTTTTTTAGATGACCTAAAAAATTTTAGATAAAATTCAAATAACAAAATTCACCACTTTAACAATTTTGAAGTGGACACATTCAGTGGCTTTTAGTATACGCACAGGCTGTGCAACAATTACCACTATCTAATTCCAGAACATGTTCATCACCCCCAAAAAGAAGCTCTGTATCCCTTAAGCAGTCACTCCCTTTTATTTTGTAAGTCTCTTTTCCTGAGGTTCTTAATAATACAACTTTGGACCTCCGATTATTCTTTTATAGTTTTAAACTTTTTATTCCTGTTTTTATTTTTTTGCTCTGTAATCTGGGAGACCTTTTTTTTTTTTAACTATTTAAAAAAAACTTTATTGAAGTATAGTTGATTTACGATGTTGTGTTAATTTCTTCTGTAGAGCAAAGTGACTCAGTTATACATATATATATGTTCTTTTTCATATTCTTTTCTGTTATGGTTTGTCAGGATATTGAACATAGTTCCCTGTGCTATAGAGTAGGACCTTGTTTATCCATCCTATATATAATAGTTTGCCTCTGCTAATCCCAAACTCCCATTCCGTCCCTCCCCTACCCCTCCTCCCCCTTGGCAACCACAACTCTGTTCTCTATATCTGTAGGTGTGTTTTTGTTTCATAGATATGTTGATTTGTATCGTATTTTAGATTCCACATATAAGTGATATCATATGGTATTTGTCTTTCTGGGAGACTTTCTTTTTTTTAAAATAAATTTATTTATTTATTTATTTATTTATGGCTGCGTTGGGTCTTTGTTGCTGCAGGTGGGCTTTCTCTAATTGCATTGAGCAGGGGCTACTCTTCATTGCGGTGTGCGGGCTTCTTATTGTGGTGGCTTCTCTTGTTGTGGAGCATGGGCTCTAGGTGCACGGGCTTCAGTAGTTGTGGCTCATGGGCTCAGTAGTTGTGGCTTGCGGGCTCTAGAGCGCAGGTTCAGTAGTTGTGGCGCAAGGGCTTAGTTGCTCCGCGGACTGTGGGATCTTCCTGGACCAGGTCTCGAACCCGGGTCCCCTGCATTGGCAGGTGAATTTTTAACCACTGTGCCATCAGGGAAGTCCGAGACTTTCTTGATTATATTTTCTAGTCCTTTTATTGAAAACAACTTTAAAAAAATTTTAGTAATGTTTCAATTTCAAAGAGCTTTTTCTGTATCTTTCTTTTTCAAAACATTTTACTGTTTTATTATTCTGGGTATATTAATAAGATAATTGAAAACATTTTCTTCTGTTTCTTAAGTCACCTCTCTTTCCTGTAGGACAAATTTTTGTTAGTTTTTTTTTTTTTTTTAATTTCTTTCATGCTGCTGGTTTTCCCCATTTTCTGAAAGATCCTTGGTTGTCCGTTCATTTAGGGTAGTACGATAGGGAAACTGTCCTTTGCAAAAGGGAAATGCTAGAAGGATAATTCATAACTATTTAAAATGGTTACTGATAAGGGGTGTAGAGCAGGGAAGACTAAGACAAGTGTATTACTTTAGTGTGAGTATGTGGGGAAGCAAACTATAAGGCTGCAGAACCCTGAATTCTAGTATGAAAAAGAATTATTTTGGAGCATCAACATTCACACTAAACGCCTCAGCTTTCTCCAAACATTTGGTTCAATTTCCTTCTGGAAGAACTCTGTGGTGTTTACATGGGGGAAAATGCGGACCGCCTGAGTGGAGGTGGCGGTGGGAGGAAGGTAGGGACACAGTGGACCAGTGGGAGCAGTCTCTCATCTGCAGTCATTCAATTAGTCTTGTTTTCAGCACTTCTCACTTCTGCCATCTCTGTCCCTGAGTCTTCTTTGGAGTTCTGTTGGGCTGGTCCAGTTTCTACCCTAGTGTTCTCCAGGCTGCCGCTTCTTGGCTTGTTTCTTCTTCAACCCACTCCCATCTACTTTCCAACTTCCAGAAATTTCTGGAAATGTCTTGTTTATTGGTGATTCAACCATTTGCTTCTCTGTGTTGATTTGGTACTTTTTATTTCAATGGACTCTCAAATGCTGACCTCTAGTCCACCATCTTGAAGTAGTACTTTTAAGGAAAGGGAAAAATTTGACTTTCTATAGAAATGTACAGAAATACAATAGGACCAGTCAGTTCTATTTTCTTTCATCTTTTCATAGTGCTTGTTATCTATGACTATCTAGATAAACACTAAGTACTTCTCTGATATTTAATAGAATTTTCATGATTATGGGTTCTTAACTTATCATTTGTAGAACTTTCTATGTTCTGGTATTGCATGTTTCTGGGGGAGAATTCCACTGTTTTCATTAGAATTCCAAGGGGTCTATAACCTAAAATGAATGCACTCTCTCAAACAGTGTTACAGGGTAAAAATCCCCATTCCACGATGCTATGTTTGAGTTTTGATCTTAAATTGCAGGTGTTTAAATCACACAAAAAAATTAAAGTTTAAGAATAATTTTGAGGTTTTTTAAAAACCCCAAGGCAATCAGTAAACAAAATGGATGTATAATGTGTCAGCTAGAAGTGGGAGTTTTTTGGGGCTTCCCTGGTGGCGCAGTGGTTGAGAATCTGCCTGCCAATGCAGGGGACACGGGTTCGAGCCCTGGTCTGGGAAGATCCCACATGCCGCGGAGCAGCTGGGCCCGTGAGCCATAATTACTGAGCTTGCGTGTCTGGAGCCTGTGCTCCGCAACAAGAGAGGCCACGATAGTGAGAGGCCCACGCACCGCGATGAAGAGTGGCCCCCACTTGCCGCAACTAGAGAAAGCCCCCACACAGAAACGAAGACCCAACACAGCCATAAATAAATAAATGAATAAATTAAAAAAAAAAAAAAAAGAAGTGGGAGTTTTTTTAGGAACACATCCAAATGCATTATGTGTTATTCAGTTGCTTAACAAGTAACAGAAAGACCTCACTCAGGGCTTTACTGCTCTTGTACAGCAGCTGAGGGTGCTAAGAAATGGGGATGCCAGATAATTTCCCAAACTTATAACCTGGATAGCTACTTGGAATACAGCCATTCAGGTAAAATGTCAAGTTTTACACTAGAAGACCCAGCTACTAAATTATAGGAGACCTAGATGTTGAGTTAAGATTAGGCTAAAAAGTAACAAAGAAGGGGAGGAACTGATTGAAATATTAGCCAAGAGTGTCAGTGTCTCCACAAAATAAAACTACAAGATGTTAATTCTGGTTCTTTAAGACAGGTTTTGCTGAAGCTGCCTATATCAATTTTTGGGTTCTAAGCAAACCCAAAAATTGGTCATATGGCACTTCATATACTAATTCAGGTAATTGTTTTATATGTATTTTAACAATAAGTAAAAATAAAAAAACCCACTAACATGGCAAGAAGAGCTGTGTGGATAACAATGTATGATTTTAACCTCTCTTAATTAAATATTAATATTTGTTCAAAATAGGAAAATATAAATATGTGTGCATTGTTAAAGAAAAAAAATTCAATGACACTTATTAAAACATGGTAAAGAAGACTTTAATAAAGGTGGGGGGAAGCTGTCAAGATGGGTATAGGGAAGCCTTGTTGAAAACAGGCCAGGGTGATGAGACATCACCTGGGAATAACCCATCAAATATTGAGAATGGAGGTTCTGTTAAATTGGTTTGGCAAGGTTCTTCCTAAAACTAGATTTTACAAGGAAGTACAGAGGTGGGCTTGGGAGACAGCTCAGGAGACTGACAAAGGTTTGGTCAAGCAAAGAATCTTTGTTAGCATTTACAGTTAATGGCCACAATGAAGGTCAGCCATACAGTATGTTATACATATTATAGTAGTGCCTAAAACCTGGGCTATAAGTCGCTTTGGTTGGAATACCTTAAGTGAAAGAAAAGCTAATGCTCATTGATGAATTAAATCCATGTGGTTTTGCTTGGTTCGATAAACTGAAGGTAAACTTTTTTTCTGTTAACACCTTCAGGACACAGGGAACAACATTTGAAGATTAATGATTACCATATAATTTTTTTTTGGGGGCCGCGCTATGCGGCATGTGGGATGTGAGATCTTAGTTCCCCGACCAGGGATCGAACCCATGACTCCTGCAATGGAAGTGTGGAGTCTTAACTACTGGATCGCCAGGGAAGTCCCTGATTACCATATAATTTTATATGTATAAACTATTTAGCTGACTGAACTGAATGTACCCTGGAAGATATATATCTGAATGAATCTTATTTGTCTATTTTCATTTGCTTTGTTCAGACTATCACCAGAAAGATTTCAGTTACTCAAAGGTTATAGTTCATTGTGGTTTTACTATAAAATTTTATAAACCAAAGAAACGCCCAATTACCTACCTAAGCGATGAAATCCAAAGGTGAATCTTTTGGTTGGTGATTTTGAAGATAGCCACAAAGCAAGCAGGGTCAGTATGATGGCACTTAGGTCAGTTAACATATGAAGTGCATCTGTCATGATTGCTAGGCTATTTGCAATGTATCCACCTTAGAGTAAGGGTGACAGGAAAGAAGGAATAAGTTGATTAAAATAATAAACATAAGCAATCAAACCAGAAATATGCAGCATCCTACAAAACATGAACTTCTAACTAAAGTTAACTAAATACTTATCCTATTGCAATTAAGTCAAGGTATCCTGAAATTTTATGCAAAACATTAACTATGCATATATTGTTTTCTGGTGAAGATGTCCATTTCCAGGAACAGATTCTCTGAGGAGTAAATGACCTTAAAAAAGTTAAGAGCCACTAAATGGGGGCTGACACAAAGAGAAGTTTTGTGTTTTAGCAATGCAGCTTTTACTCAACCTACTAATTCTACTATTAGTGAAATTAATAACTGCCATATCTAAATATTACAATAAAGCTGAATAAAAGGTAGGTATTCACTTATTTGGGCGGGTTTGAACATAAACTGAAGAAATTCACAAAATGTTCATTAGTTCAAAACAAAAGATAAGAATTAACTGATTCTCTTAGATATAAACAGCAATGTCTCCTAGTAGAGGGATAAAAGATGGTATTTAGAATACAATTTTTTGTATTAGTTTTCCAGTGTTATGTATTATTATACATAATAATAATGTGTATATTTCATATATGTGGGTATGTGTGTATATGTATATTTATGTATTTTATATATGTGTGTATATATATACATAATATATATAGAATACGTGTACATATATACATATATATGTATTTATTTATGACCATTATGGTCAACCAATTTTCCTAGCACCATAGAATAAGTTTTTATAATATAATACAGGGTATTCAAACTTTTATGTATATCAGAATCACCTGGAAGTTTTGTTAAACTATAGACTTCTTGACCCCACTCCCAGAACTTCTAATTCAGTAGGTCTAGATGGGGCCTGACAGTTTACATTTCTAACATGTTCCCAGGTGATGTTGATGCTTCTGGTCTTGGAACCACACTGAGAATTACTGTTATAATGTATAGCAGAACTTCATGATCAGGATGTTGTGACACATAAGTGTGCTGAGCTGTTGATTCCCCTATTCCTGGGATGGGTATGCAGAGCCAAGAGCAGCAGGAGAACTGGGGCTGGTGATCTTGTAGTCACATCCATTTACTCCAGTGTGCTCTATAGAAATATCATTTTTTATATATTCCCTTACGTGAAAAAGCTGGAATCACTGACAGAAAATACAGCTTGGCGGTTAATAACATGGGGCTTTGAAATCTCAGAGACTGAGAAAGTTACTTACCATTTTTGAGCTTCAGTTTACTCATCTATAAAATAAGGATAATACCCTAAAGCCACACTGTGCAATAAAACTGAGATGATGGAAATGTTCTATCTGCGCTGGCCAATGGAGCAGCCACTAGTCACAGGTGGCTTTTGAGAATTTGAAATACGGCTAGTGCAACTAAGGAATTGAATTTACTTAATTTTTGTTAACCTGAAGAGCCACATGTGATGATCACCAGCAAAAACAGCAGAGTAAGGACCTATGAAAATCATCTCCTCCATAAAAGTCGAAAGGACATGGGCAAAAATTGTCCAAATCAGCATTCTGAAAACTATGGAAATTAAAGACTGATACAGGTAGCATTTATTCAAGGAAAAAGGCTGAATCTTGGTAAGAAGCTCACTAGCTCTGTGGCATTTTAACTTGCCTTATACCCAATCTCCCCCTCTTCAGTTCTATGGTAGCCTTGAAAACTAACAAGCAGCAACCACAGTGAAAACCTCAGTCTGGCAGCCACTGCAAGGAATAGGATGGCGTTAGAGCTCCTTAAAAGCTCCATTGCCAGGAAATTGTCATTATTTGACCTGTCTGGTGGTTCCCTGGGAGACTATACTTGCAAGGCTCTTTTTATTTGACTTGACTTGGAGCTTGGCCTTGGTGCAAACCCCGGTCAGTGTTTGTCAAAAACAATCAGAGGCAATTGTTTAATAACACAGCAGCTGCCTGAAGCAATAATAAGTGTGTATCCTGTGTTCTGAAATTTTACAATGATGTACCTGGTGTGGGATTATTTTCATCCAATTTGGGCTTTTATTGACTCTTTTTTTTAATTTATTTTATTTATTTTTTGGCTGTGTTGGGTCTTCGTTGCTGCGCACGGGCTTTCTCTAGTTGCAGAGAGTGGGGGCTGCGCTTCGTTGCAGTGCACAGGCTTCTCATTGCGGTGGCTTCTCTTGATGCAGAGCACAGGCTCTAGGTGTGCGGGCTTCAGTTGTTGTGGTGCACGGGCTTAGTAGTTGTGGCTTGTGGGCTCTAGAGCACAGGCTCAACACTTGTGGCGCCTGGGCTTAGTTGCTCTGCGGCATGTGGGATCTTCCCAGACTAGGGCTCGAACCTGTGTCCCTGGCATTGGCAGGTAGATTCTTAACCACTGCACCACCAGGGAAGCCCTATTGACTCTTTCTATCTGGATTGTATACCCTTCAGTTCTGGGGAAATTTCTTTTTCTTTTTTTTTTTTTAGAAAGGATTCTCTTTTTTTTTAAAAAAAAGTTTATTTATTTATTTGGTTGCGCCAGGTCTTAGTTGCAGCAGACGGACTCCTTAGTTGCAGCATGTGGGCTTCTTAGTTGTGGCATGCAAACTCTTAGTTGCGGCATGCATGTGGGATCTATTTCCCTGACCAGGGATCAAACCTGGGCCCCTGCATTGGGAGCGTGGAGTCTTAACCACTGTGCCACCAGGGAAGTCCCTGGGGAAATTTCTTTTATTTATTTATTTATTTTTATTTTTGGCTGTGTTGGGTCTTCGTTTCTGTGCGAGGGCTTTCTCTAGTTGCGGCGAGTGGGGGCCGCTCTTCATCGCGGTGCGCAGGCCTCTCACTATCGCGGCCTCTCTTGTTGCAGAGCACAGGCTCCAGACGCGCAGGCTAATTGTGGCGCACGGGCTTAGTTGCTCCGTGGCATGTGGGATCTTCCCAGACCACGGCTCGAACCCGAGTCCCCTGCATTGGCAGGCAGATTCTCAACCACTGCGCCACCAGGGAAGCCCCCGGAAATTTCTTAAACTATGTTGTTGATAACTTCTTTCCATCTGCTTTCTCTATTCCCCAGACTCTTATTATTTGTAATTTGAACTAATATACTAATTTTCTTGCCTTTTTTTCTCCTATTATCTTCTCTTTTTGCTATATTCTGTGAGAGATGACCTTAATTCACCTTCTAATTTGTTTGGAGTTAAAAATTTTTTTAAATGTTTGTATTATTCAAAAGCACTTTTTTCTACTCTGAATTTCTTTTAAAAAGTAGCCTATTCTTGTTTCACGGATTCATGATCTTATTTTATCTCTGTGGATACTTATTGTATTATTATACTATTATATCTGACTGGCTCTTAAATAGGTTTTAATGAACTTTCCTTATTTTAGCCTTCCTCTTTACCCACACTTATAGGGGTACCTGGTACAACCAATTCTGGGCCTGCTTAGGATTCTCTAGTGTACTTCTCAATTGTAGTCCTTTGGGTCAAAAGTATCAGCATCTCCTGGGAACTTGTTAGAAAATTCTCAGGCCCTACCCTACCCCAGACCTACTTAATTAGAAACTCTGTTCCAGCAATTTGTGTTTTAATAAGTTATCTAGGTGTTTCTGATGCATTAGTGTAAACTAGATTGGTTCTTGGCTTTCCCCACTGCTTGTTTAGGAGTTGGCTTTCTTGGGTCAAGTCAGTTACCTCTTTTACCTGATTCCTTTCTAGTTTGTGTTGCTAGAGTCTCCTCTCCAGTTTTCCCCATCTGTGTGGAGATATATATAAATATATATTCCATATATATATGTGGATATATATTTACATGTATATGTATATATATGTGTGTGTGTATATATATGTGTGTGTGTGTATTTTTTAAATCCTTTTATTGTAGTTTAAGAGAGTACAACTAGATGCATGAGTTCATTTGCCATCTTTACCTGGAAGTCTATTTGCATTCATTCTTTAAGCTTTTTCATTCCCAATAAAATGCAGCTGTTAAAGCAATCAATAACTTACTAAATCCAAAGGATATTTTAGTTCTCATCTTATCAGGCCTCTCAGCAGCTTTCACTTACTTATTTCCATTTTGAAATACTCTTTTCTTCAGTTCTGGGATACCCATTTGCCTTCTGCCTGACTTATAAAGTTGTAGTTCCTCAAAACTGGGGCTCTCTAGATAATTTTTTCTATTGCTATGGCATTACATACTGTTTCTCTCTCTGCCTTGACCTCCCTTCTGAATGACAGACTTATATATAACAGCTCACTAGACATCTTTACTTGTCTATTTCACATACATATGATACTTAACATGCCTAAAACAACCCTTGAGCCCATGCTTAAATCCTGCCCTGTATTTTCTCCCTGGTTCATAACTGACATACATTTCCATACGCTCAGCTGCTTAGGTAAGAAATTTCAGAATCATTCCTGATACTGCTCTCCCATCAACTCTCACATTCAAACCATTAGCCATTTTGCCATTGTTACCTCTAGAATGTTTCTCAATCAGTACATTTTTCTCCATCCACTCTAGTTCAAGCCATAATCATTTTTTGTCTGGACCTCTGCAAAAGTATACTTGCTTCCACTCTTGTACCCTCCAATCCACTCTCCATATAAGCGTCAGAGTAATCTTTTAAAAAGATAAATCCCATCATGTCAATCTCCACTCCAAAGCAGTCACTGGCTCCCCATTGTACTTAGAATTAAAGACTGAACTCATTTAATATGGTCTATCATGACCTCCCTGGTCTGGTCCCCCTGTCTCTTTCCCTCTTACTACATTCTGGCTAATCTGGTCTTTTTAGATCCTCTTAAAGAATTGAAGGTTTTAGGAGTTTTGAACTTGGTGTTCTCTTTGGTCGAAAAAATCTTCCTCCATTCCCTTTGCTCAAATAACTCCTAATATTCTTTTTTTGGTTTAACTGTATGTGGCTTATACATAAACCATGTCCTGCTGGTTACTATGTCTTATAGTATCTTGTTCTTTTTTTTCATAGTACTTAAGACCATTTGAATTTTAAATTTACTTGTGTGTTTAATACCTGTGTCCTCCACTACAGGAAGATATGATGTCCTCCAAACATTAGATTGTTTTAGATAGTAGGGAGCATAACTTTTGTTCTCCATTGTATATAGTAAGTACTCAAAAAGTACTTGCTGAATGGAAAGAATTGACTTTGCCTAAGGTCTCAGAGCAAATCCAAGATTCAAAATCAAGTTTCCCCTTTCAGATCTTTAAAATACTTCATTTTAAAAATTACTCCATACTTCCTACATAAGATGCTTTATTTCTAAGTGCTTTTGACACACTTTAATAAATGCTCTACTGTATACAATTTAATTCTATGTAACATTCTGAATAATATTGTTAATGTCTATTCTAAGTACTAGCATCTCTACAGTGTTTAACAAAAGATTTTCATATTTGAAAATAAAGTTAGTATTTGAAAGGAAATACTTATTGTAGCTTTCACAAAACATCATTTACCAAGTAAGAGATTTAAATAATGGTAAGTCAGGACAATTATATCTTAGTAATTTTTAGAGGTGTAAACTCTAATTTTAAGGGGGAAATTGTGATTAATGTGATTTTAACTTCAAATATTAAATATTAACTTCAAGAATCACTAAGTCTGAATGACTCAATATTCTAACTGTGAATTTGGGCAAGTCATTGACTCTTTTTTTAAATAAATTTATTTATTTATTTATTTATGGCTGCATTGGGTCTTCGTTGCTGCACGCAGGCTTTCTCTAGTTGTGGCGAGCGGGCTTCTCATTGTGGTGGCTTCTCTTGTTGCGAGCACGGGCTCTAGGTGCACGGCCTTTAGGCGCATGGGCTTCAGTAGTTGTGGTTCACGGGCTCTAGAGCGCAGGCTCAGTAGTTGTGGCGCACGGGCTTAGCTGCTCTGCAGCATGTGAGATCGTCCCGGACTGGGGCTTGAAGCCATGTTCCCTGCATTGGCAGGCGGATTCCCAACCACTGAGCCACCAGGGAAGCCCCAAGTCATTGACTCTTAATCTGCTGACCATGCCTTATCTGATCTCAGCTTCACTTCTGTCTTTAATTTCTTCATAGCTTAAACATTTATAATTCTCTAACAGCAATTATTAATTAATTAAACAAAATTTTATTGAGTGTTTACTCTGTGCTAGTCATTGTGCTAGGTGCTGGTAATTCAGCTTATATTTCAGTGGACACTGATATTAAACAAGTGAATATACAAACAAGATAATCTCAGGTGCTGAGGGCTTTTAAAGTTGGGGAAGGAACAGGGGAGAAAAGAGGCTGACTTTAGGCAGTTGGAAAGGTCTCTAAGAGGTATCTTTTGAGATGAACATGAATGACAAGAAGGCAGCCAAGAGAAGATCTGGGAAAAGGCAGTCCATACAAAGCAGTGCTTTTAAAATTGCAGGCCGTGACGCATTTGTAGACCATGAAATCAATTAAGTGGGCTGGGACCATAATTGAAAAAACAGTAGAACACATCACATGAAGTAAAATTTTTGTTTTAGTTATTCATATATTTATACAAATGTATATGTGTGTGTACATACCTACATACGTATGCATGCATGCCTACACGGGTCACAATGTTAAGTGTATTTCTTACTATAGCGAAGTCAAAAAAGTTTGAAAGCCAGAGGCAGAGAAACCACTCAGTCTGAAGGTCTTATGGGCAGGAAAAGAGCTTTGTGAGTCATAGGGAGAAAGAAGGCCAGCATGGCTGAAGCGAGCACTGGCGAGAAGTGGTATGAAAAGAGGTAGGAAATGTATATAATTTTCCTGCACATAACCTCCAGCCAGCATCTTAAATCTGGACTGCCCCCTTTGTTCTTGTCATGGTTCATCATTAAGAGAACAGAGGAGAGAATTCCCTGGTGGTCCAGTGGTTAGGACTCTGCATTTTCACTGCCGAGGGGCCGGGTTCAGTCACTGATTCGGGAACTAGGATCCCAGAAGCCACGTGGTGTGGCCAAAAAAAAAAAAAAAAGAGAACACAGGAGAATAATCTCCCTGCTTTAATGTCACTTTATCAACTGTCACTAAAAGAAGTTAGCAGTCATACTAATGTGACTCTGAAATTAATATCTAAACTGAGCATGTATTTTATAATAAGATTGCATTACTTGAATAATTAAAAAATGAAAAATAAAACCAAGTTCTATAAAACCCAGGGGAGCCTTCTGGCCTTCAGAGCCTCCTTATAATGAAAAATGGTGAGGTTAGTTAGCATTATTTAGCTTTGCAAATTTCTTGAATATAAATACAAAAGGAAATAGTTAAGAGACCACTTAATTCAAATGTAGAGGGAAAAAAATCAAGACTATGGGACTGTACATGTAGCTCTTCAATTACCCACTTAAGTGTCCTCATAATTTATTAATATTTAACCTCTGGGCCCTCCGATCTCTTAAAAAAGAAAAAGGTGGTTCAGTAAGGTCCCTTCATACTGTAAAATTTTATGATTCTAAATAATTTTAGAATCATTTACTATTTTAAACATTGCAAAAATTAACGTGGTGTTTTATCAGATTTTTTTTTTAAAGAGGAAGTTACATGATATATAATGAAGATAATGTCCTTAACTTTACAGTAGATGACACAGTGTTTGGAGAATTAGAAGAAAAGGTCAGAGTTATCTTTGGAAGTTTGTTGTACCTACGTTGATCTGCACTTTGTAACCGTGAGGACCTTTTCACATCACCAGATCAGTATATTGATAAATAACAAGCTTCCTAAAAAGAAAGTTTAAACGCCAGGTTATGTGTAACTACAGCTTGACAAAGACTCTCCAGGCAAGGTAAATGGAAAGTGAGTTGGCAACACAACTCACCTACAAGTTCTCCAATCATGAAAAGCAAGTAAAGAACGGCAGCAATGGTCAATCTGGTTTTCACCTTTCTCTGCTTCAGCAACTCTCTCTGTTTGCTGCAGCTGTCACAGGGGTCCACCTTCAAACTCAGCTGACTGTTGGTCAAAGGTAAGTCCTGGTCCAGCAAGGAATCATCGTCGGCCTGGAGGGCCGGGTGCGCCCCGTTAACAGGCCTTTCCGGGGTTTCAGAACCATCGTCGGCCACCACAACTCGAAGTTTGTTAAACCGAGAAAGCCCCTCATCCCCCACCTCGTCCGAGAAGTCAAAGGCGCTGGTGTCATTTAAAAACAGCGGCGCATCATCCTTCCTCAGCAGAGATTTGAGGCGCTTCCACACGCCGGATCCGGCCATGGCAGAGGCTGAGCGGCCGCGGCGCCGAACGGCTCGGTGCAGGCGGACAGCCGGCGGCTCCTACTTCACCCGAGTGCCAGTTCCCGATGGCACTGCCGCGCGTCCCTCCCCATCCTGTAGAAAACGAAACTCAGTATAAATTAAAGGCGCCCCAACAAAGCCCACAAGTTCCGAAGCCCGGGGCGGCGGGGGAGCCGGGGCTCCGAAAGGGGGGAGCGCTCTACCTGGGGCGCCGCCGCGGTGCCGCCGCTCATCTCCCCGCCCCCGGCCGGCTCGGCGGGGCCGGCACGCACAGCTCTGCCCGGAGCTGCGGGGCAGCGGGGCCGTCCTCGCGCCTGCGGCGCCCACAGCTCCAGGCCGGCTCCCCGGGTCTGACAGGTTCGGTGTCGGGAGCCCGCGGCCGCCGCCCCTCCCCGCCCTGCGCGAGGCCGCGCGCGTGCGCCGGAGCAGCCGCGGGCGAGGCGCGCGAGGGAGGGGTCGGCACGAGGACACGCAGGCCCTGCGCGCTGGGCTGGGGCGCCTGCGAGGGACGGGACAGGGGCGCCCCTCGTCCCGCTCCTGGATGCGGATCCCGCGGGCGCGCCTCTGCCCGGGGGACACTCACAGGCGAAGCCCCTGTCTCCCGCGCGGCCCTTCCACTTCCCGAGGCTGCGAGGCATGAGCGGATGGAGCTGGAGTCCGCGGGCTAAGTGGGTAGATTCGAGTGGTCCCGCCCACCCGGGGCTGGGCGTTGCTGCCGGGAGTTCGCTCCACCGAAGGAGGGCCTAGAGAATCCTGGGCTGGGATTTGGGTTTCGGATGCTCGGCAGAAAACGAATTTAGCGTTTTCTTTTAAGTGGGTTGCTGAGCCGCTTTTGTCTCCTCGAATCGCTGCCTCTCTGGCAAATTGGCAGAATTTGCTGCACAGTCAGGTCAGCTTGGAGGGGGCAAGGCTTGTGGTCGTCAGCAGTTCTGTGTCCTGCGTTGTATTACTGTTTTTTTCAGCAAATGTGTGTTGTCCTCTGTGTGTGCTCACCGCCAGGTTCCTTTTGCCTGCAAGGTATTTACAGTATGGACTAAACCCCAGCACAGAAAATCTAGTAGAGGTATCTGTACTGGCCGTTGGTTTTGTTTAACAACAAGATTTAAAAAGAATTAAGTTTTTAGTAGTAGCTTCTAATTTAGATCTACATTCTCAGGACAAAATGAAGTGACCGTAAGCCCCCCCCTCCCGCTTCTCCGGCGATTCCCTGGATGGGTCTTAGGGGATTCGGAGGCCTTAAAATTATGTGCAAAATTTTGTGGGTATATGTATTTCCTTGAGTAAGTCCCTTAGCTTTCATCATATTCTCAAATGGGCACTCAAGATTTAAAACAACAGCAACACTGTTAGAAGAACTCATAGATCAAGCCTCTAGCTTCTACTTGGAGTTGAATTACAGTGCAAACTCCCATTTATCCAATGTTTATCAATGTATTTTGACAACAGTCTACATGAATTACCAAATTTCAAGTTACAAAAAATACAATAGAAAGTCATATGAAACATCATTTTCCTCTGAAGATCCGGATGATACTTTAGAATCTTGCATGTCTCTGGTGCAAGAGCAGCAACTGTTTTTGGAATCCAGGGCAGTCCATCACTTTTGAATGCCCACAATATTCCTGGAGAGCTGCAGCCATGGGGGTCAGGTCTAGGGAACTGGGGGTCAGAGATCCCCTAGTTCCCTAGAACCAGAATACTCAATAACCAGGGGACCCAGGTCATTATCGACAGAAGGGAGAAAGTTTCCTGAATGTTGCTTTCTTAATTCCAAATATCTTAATCCACCCAGATTGGGAGTAGTTTATTTGTTGTTTTTACTTTTAGTTTGTTATATTGCCTGAAATTCTACTAATGAGAGATACAAATGAATAGAGCAAGTATTTCAGGAATGTGATCACTCTTTAGTATACATTTTGCAAATGAGATTCCATTTAAGGAATGGGGATAGATGTTTTTAAAGCAAGATGAGGCAAGAGCATGGATTTTGGGGGGTATTTACAGTAAACTCTGCAGCTCTGCACCCCGGTTTATTTTTACTATTTTGTGTACTGAGTACCTAGAGAGAGTAATGGGAGGACAACAAAAACTATAGGGTATTTTAAGGTATGTCCACAAATTCTGTGATATGCTTCCCATCAATAGGTAGAGCTTAATTCCCCTTCCCATTGAGTGTGGGCTGCTCTTAATGTATAACTTGTGGCTCATTATGAACAGAATATGGGTGAAGTGACAGTGTGTGACTTACAAGACTAGGTTATAAAAGGCATTGCAGCTACCTTCTTGTTCTCACTCTTGGATCACTGGTACCTAGGGAAGCCAGAGCTATCATGTCATGAGGAACTCAAGCAGCCCTGTGGAAAGGCTCACATGATGAGGAACTGAGGCCTCCTGCCAACAGCCATATGAGTGAGCCATATTGGAAGTGAATCCTGCAGCCCCAGTAAAGCCTTCAGGTGACTGTAGCTTGGGTGATGCTGACTGAAACCTCATGAGAGGTCCTGAGCAGAATCACCCAGATAATCCATTCTCAGATGACCCACAGAGACTCTGAGATGATAAATGTTTATTGTTTTAATATGGTAAGTTTTGGAGTACTTCGTTACACAGCAATAGATGGCTAATATAGTCTATGTCAACTTTCCTCTGTACCAGGAAAGATACCTTTCTTAGTCTTTTATCACATGGGCTCTTGTTCCTAGGCCTGCCTTGGGCTAGTGGCATGGTTTCTATCATTGAACTTTAAAATGGGCTAAATAAATAGACTTCTGTGAATAGTCTTGGAATGTAACCACCATTTTCAACCTTATGTCTGTGTATTCAGAGCTTATAACAGTAGACAAACCAACTTTTGAAACACAACCGATTTATAAGCTGAGTACTGCCTGCAATTCTGCTAGCTCTTGTTCAGTATGCCATTCTTTTATAAGAGACTTAATACTTCTTTTTAGTACGAAGAGCTTTTGTCTGCATGGGCAAATGGAAAAAGTTGTCAGCGATTTAGGCTATCTCTTAACCAGGTAACCCATAATACACAGATTGTTTAGGTAGTAACAGAGGCCTGTCATTTTAACTTCAGGACACATATCTTGGGGGCAGTTAACTGGAATAGATGCAAAATACCCTATGTCAAAACCTGTTTTCTGGCCCAGATATCTCTTAGAACACATGACAGTGCTAAAAATGATACTACAGCTAACATTTACTTAAGGCTTGTTTATGTGCCAGGCACTATGCAGGGGACCTGATTTATCTGACATTTAATCCTTTACAACATCATGAAGAAGGTATTGATGCAAAGCATGGGTCTTGGAGTCAGACTGCTTGTGTTAGAATCCTGGCTTTACATCTGAGAGTCGTATAATTTCTGGCAAACTATTTAACCTCTTCGTGCTTCAATTTTCATACCTATGAAGCGGGGATGATAATGGTACCTGCTTCACAGGGCCGTGATGGGGGTTAATGGATGTAAAGCACGTAAAACTTAGCATACCTAGTTCCTAGCACATAGTAAGTGCTCAGTCAATGTCAGCTATTACTATTTTTTTAAGTAGGTGGAGACATGGAACCTCAGGGAGATTAAGTTAACTTGGCCACAGTCGTGAAGCTAGCAAACAGAGCAGGAACTCAGTTCCCGATCAGTTTGGTTTCAGAGCTCAAGCTCTTAACCATCACTCTACACTGTCCCTCTCGGTTTCTTTCTGCATAAAAATGGAATGATCTGCAAAAAAAGCATCTAGACTTCTTGCGGTATGTCAGGAGAGATCCCTGTTTCATATATGAAAGATTTGCCAGCACCTGGAGACCTCTGCATTGTCCGGTGAAATCCCTCTTGGGAATGGAGGGAAAAAAAGTGGAAAAGCCTTTTTAAAACTGAAATGTGGAAAAGGTGCTTCATCTACTTAGTTGACAGGTTCAAATGCTGTATATTCCGCATCATGAGAACTCCTTTCTCCATTGGAATATGTGGCGATAGGAGGTTCCCATAGGATGATTTTGGAATGTGTTCCCTTATCTTTTTCAGGAGGGGATGAAAGCTGTTGGGTGGGCATGAACGAGGGTTAGTGATGTGATACATCACTGCGGTGAACGGTGAACGTAATCATTTCTTCTTTCTGTGGGTTACTCTAGTAACAGAGAGGCTGGAGATTCAGTTTAACCCCTCCTCCAGGGAAGAAGAAGAAATACCAGAAATAGATTGCCTGAGGACAGGCAGTTGCCTTCTTGGACGGGGAGGAGATAAAGGAGAAGATCTCTGGCCCTGGAGACCATCTACCCTGTCACCAACCTGTGAGCCAAAACCTACACTTAGTCAAGTTCATTGTTTTCATATCTTTGTTTTTGTCTTTGCTTAGTGTTTAAATTAAACATTCCCATGGATTTCTCTAACCAATCTGGCTGAAATGAGAGGGAATAATGAGGTCCCAGCTGGGACGGTAATTTGAGAACTAAGCACACCAGTTTTGGAATCCGGAGGTGGCGGCTGGGCTGAGGGAGCTTGAAGTTGAGGGTGGAACTTGTAGAGCCTGGTTCAGCTTATAATTTGGTCATTCATTCACTATGATCTCTAGCAGTGTACTATTGCTGAGCTTATTTTCTTGTGCGTTATCAGTGGAAAATATTTGTCCTACCTATTTCATAGGGACACTGTAAGAATCCAATGAGATTTTGTATGTGAAAGCGTCCCCTTACCTACTTCACTAGTGAGAACTGTTAAAGACCATGCCATCTGAACCAAACTGCAAAGCAGGGGTACAGACAAATGCTGGTCCTCAAATATCTTCCACTTGTGCCTGTCCCTTCTGAGGACTGCTACACTCCATCCTTGGTTTATTAATAACATGTTTTGACTCACTTAGACCTCTAGGTCACCACCACATACGTTTCACTGTTAAAATTCCTTTATTTCTATCCTAGGCTCTGTTTGTGTCCATAGCACCTAACGTCGTGCTCAGAGCAGGAACCCTGTAAATACACGTGGATTAATAGATGAAAATATTCTGGTTATAGAGAGCTCATTCATGACTTTAAATTCCCCTCTAACAAACATTTCTGTTTCTTTAAGCTGGTGTGTAAAGTCATTTGTAAGAAATTCTTATTGGTGAGGTCAATGTGTCTCATAATGATTAGAGATTATTGTTACACTAGTAGTCAGTTTGTGTTTATACTAGACTTATTTCAAAGAACATTATAACGTTTATGAATTAAGCTGGGACAGAGAAGCAACTGCAGACAAAGTGACTCTTTTGTGGCCTCTGACAACTGGTGGCTTTAAACAATGAAGGCCATTGTATAAGAACTCCCTCCCGGGGTTATTGTGAGGATTAATTAGATTAAAATCTACAAAATGCTTTGACTTTTTCCCAGAATTCTTTTATAAATAAAGATGGCTTTAATTTTTTTAAAAGTATCTTTATATTGGTCCTCCTAGAATCAAATGAAACAAGTTCACCTACTGTTTAACCCTCTGTATTCCCTGAAGCAAAAAGCCAGACTAAGCCAACCTAAATTACCTTTAATGGTTTTAAGCGGGCTACCAGTGCACACATGACTGAGCAGAATTTAGTACCCTAATCACAAAGATCCTTGGTGTATGATTTACATGACACAATAATGCCTTGTAATCACTATGCTACATGGTCATTAGATATAAGTTACTGCAATTATTACAGCTGTTTTATACTGAGCAACAAAGTTTTACTCTCCTCTTTGTTATTTATATTTTAATAACTCACATTCTGCTCATTTACAAATAGGGTTTCAGGCAGCCTTCCCTTTAGTAGTTCCTCCCTATCTTTAAACATTGCGAATGTTGAAAATTTTCCCTGATACCAGGTACTGTTCGATCCTCATTATTTACACAGACACACATACAGACACCAGATAAAAGACAGGAGTCCTAGATCCAATTCTCCAACAGTTGAGGTTCCTTGGGAACCCCTTTTCCTCAGTTTCTTGGTCTCCTTTGTCCCCAGTGACCCAGCCGGCCCATGCAGTCCCTTCCCCTGACCCAGAAGGAGCCACTCTGCACATTCTGGTTGACGGGCTTGAGGCAGCAGACTCTCTGGAGCAGGCCCACATGAGGTCTGGGGTACAGTAGGACAAGAGGCCTGTTGGGGGACTTCCCTGGCGGTCCAGTGGTTAAAACTCCGAGCTCCCAATGCAGGGGGCACGTGTTCCATCCCTGGTCGGGGAACTAAGATCCCACGTGCCACATGGCGTGGCCAAAAAAAAAAAAAAAAGACCTGTTGGGTAGACCACCCCAAAATGCGCCTCAATGGCATATTATTTATTTTGAATTAAATTTATGGCCAACAGAAGAAGGGACACTCTGAATCTTCTGTCTTCCTAAAAGCAGAAAATAAATCTCTCATGTGAAAGGTGCACTCCCTGCGTCTGGAGATAGGACACCTTGATCGCCAAAGACAGGGAATTTGGGCTGAGAAGACTATATAAACAAATCTTACTACTTCTTTAGCTTACTACCCTAAGCCCAAACTCTGTTTTGATTCTTCACTAATTGGGCACCCAGAACCTAAGTTTCTTTGTCCTGTCAATTCCTTACAAATTTGTTTGTCTAAAAAGTATAAAAGCTGCCTGCTTTGGCTACTTCTTAGGTCTCATTTCTATGGGTCCTCCATGGGCATGAATTAAAATTTGTTTCTTTTTCTCCGTTAATTTTATTATTAATCCAACCACACGAATTCAAGAGGGATAGAGAGGGAAATTTCCCCCTCCCCAATAGACCCATTGTAAATGGGGAACCCATCTGACAGGTGCCCAACTGTCCTGATTTGCTTGGGACAGAGGGGATTCCCAGGGCATGGGACTTTCGGTTTACTGGGATGAGTTTACCTCGCAGCGAGAACAGATTCTGGAACCCTGAATATTTAGATTCCTGAATGCTGGCTGTGTCTTTGCTGGGCTGGGAGAGTATCTTACTTGAGAAAGACACCTTATTCCTTTTGGGCCCGCAGCACACTGGGCTGGGTGTTCTCAGGGAACTCTGTGGATGTGACTCCTGTTACACTGAAATGGAGGAGATCAGAGGTGTCCAAGAGGGAGGCCAGCCACACCAGGTAGCGCCCCCAGTGACCCCGTTAGAGCCTCCAAGGTCCCAGGTCAGTTCGGTAAGCTTTGCAGCTGTGGAAACTACCCCTGAGGATTAGGCTGAAGCAATCGGTGTACGCCCTACTGCCCAGAGAGACTGAGGAAATTCCTGTGTGGCTGATAACTTAATTATCCTGAAGGATACACCTCTCCTGATGCCCCCTTCACAGGACCAGTGATATGAGAAATCAAGTTACCTTAGAGCTAGAGCAAAGGTGACAGGGAGTTTTATGTGATACTATTTCTAGGCCTCTTGGGCTCTCCTGGCCTCTTAAATGCTCCTGTTTTCCCGCTGGGGTGTTCTTCCTCATCCTCGGCGGCTGGCTAACTCCTGTTCAGCCTTCAAACCCTGTAGGTTCTGCCCAGTTTCCTACTTCTTTCCCTCCTTTCTCCTCTCTCTCCCTCCTCTCCCTCCCTCCCTCCCTCCCTCCTTCTCTTCTTCCTTTTCTTCTTTCCTCTTATTCAATAAATACTATTTGAATGCTTATCATATGCCAGTAATTAAACTATAAAGTTGAACAAGGCAAAGTCTAGCTGATAACCCATCCCGCAATAGTCCTGTATGCACACCACACATTCTAAATCTTTATCACTAATTTTTCCCGAGATTACATGCAGACTGTTGATATCTATATCTATATATAACAGTTAAGTGAAAGTGCAAAATAATATAGCCTTTCTTCTCAGTTGAATTTTAGTTTAGTTTTACTGAAATCACTCCCCGGGCCCCCATCCAGGGAAGTCGTCAGATAACCAACTCCATACACTGTATACTGATTCTTATAGTCTGGGGCAGGAAATTCACACAATATTACTCTAGCTGCCTTCAGTCCTTGCCATTGTGCTTAGTTCTGAGTTGTGACCTCACAGCTCAGAGCCCTGTCTTCATTTTATAAATAGTTTGGGTATTTTTATCCCAAAGTACATTACTTTGCACTTGTTCCTGCTAAAGATCATTTGTCAGTTGTCTGAACACATGCTCAGATTTATAGGCTTTTCTGACTAGACCAAGGACTGGCAAACTTATTCTGTAAAGGGCCAGATAATAAATAATTTTAGCTTTGCAGCAATATCCCAGTGTCGGTGGCACAGCTCTGCCGCCGTGTCGTGAAAGCAGCCATGGAGGATAGTAAACGAATGAGCAGGGCTGTGTTCCCATAAAACTTTATTTATGGACACCGAAATGTGAATTTCTTATAATTTTCATGTGTCACAAAGTATTAGTCTTCTTTTGATTTTTCCCAACCATTTAAAAACCATTCTTAGCTTGTGGGCTGCACAGAAATAGATGCTGGCTGGATTTGGCTCTTGGACTGTAGTTTGCTGACCCTGATCTAGACCCATCGCTAGTTAGAAGTGTTGTTAGGGGTTTTACTGCATACTCCCTCCACCTGATCACATACACATATCAGTGAGCCCCTTCCTAACACATGTGCTGGAGGATTCAGGCTGTTTACTTGTGTCCATCAATCCCTGCTTCCCAACATTCTATTAAGGCAGCCTAACTGTCCTCATATAGGTGGGGTGCAGCTGGGGTCCCAGAACCCACCAGAGTGCTCTGCTTGTGGCTGCCCAAGCCTCCCAGTGACTCCTGTGAACATGCATTGAACTTTTCAGAATGGAAATCTGACTGTGTCTCCACCATCGTCTCACCCCCAGCTGAGTCACTCTATAAAGGGAAGCCGCACTGAACTTGCGTTGTTTGAGGCTTTGACCACAGCCCTTGTAAGTGCAGGTGCCTAATTTGGAATGCTGCGCCACTCCTTTTCCTAATCAATTCTGGGTGAACTCTGGGACCACTCTCCCCCATGGCACACGTGGCACCCCAGGTCTAGAGGAGTCCATCTGTTACATGAGCTAATGCCTCATTTTGTGCTTTTATTTTCATTAGTGGTGTTATTCGACTAAGAGCTGCCTCTGACTCCCTTGTTAGGCTCTGCTCTATGAGAGGGGGGCTGTCTGTCTTTGCTCACCACTGTATCTCCTGCACCTGGCCCTCTGCCTGGCACATAGTAGGTGTTCAACAAGCATTTGTTGAACAGAGGCGCCAGAACCCCAGTAGACCTCAGCCTATTGGCTGGGGCATTGTTGTCTATGACAGCCCCCGCCCCCCCCTCACCAGCAGAGCGAATTGGCATGAATTACAAGATCTCTTTGAGCCTGTTTCCTCCTCTGTAAAATGGAGGTAATAACTATTATCATCGGGTTGTGGTGACTTAAAGAGATAATGTGCCTGGCACATGGCTTGCCCCAGTCATGGTGAGATTAATGTTAGTCCCCTTCCCCGCTTCCTCTCATGGATGTCAACTCCATGGTTGCCTGACGCCTAACTACCTCTTGCCCAGATTCCTCAAGCGCACAGGACTCCACCTTCCTGAAGAGGCGTTTCCTCTGAGAAGTCCAGAATTAGAAATGTGGCTACCACACCCTTCACACATCTACTGCCTTTCCAGGAGCTGTCACTTGGACCCTCGAGTTCCCTCCCCCTACTGGAATCAACAGGCCCCCCCCATTGTTTTTGCTGCTGAGCTAGTTCCTTATTGCCTCACAAAACATTCCAATCTCATGCGACTTTTATTTCAGCCTCTCCTTTGGAAACCTGTCAAAGGTTTTCTTAAGGTCTCAAAGTGGATGATATTATGCAATTCCCTTTTACCACATGCTATTTACTCCTCAAAAATTAACTAAATTTGTCAAGTTTTACCCTTCTTGCCATTCTTCTCTGAAGTTAATTTTAAGTGTTTAGCCTGCCTATTTCACAAGGAAACCATAACTTCCCAGGTTCCCTCCAAGATTTCTTAATGATAATGATTTTTTTTTTTTGGTCGTGCCACGTGGCATGCGGGATCTTAGTTCCCCCGACCAGAGATCAAATTCACTCCCCTTGCATTGGAATCATGGAGTCTTACCCACTGGACCACCAGGGAAGTCCCAATGATAATGAATATTATCATGTAATAAAAATTATGATATTTTACCTGCTGTATAAAAATATAAAAAAAAATACAATTCAAAGAAAATTACAATATTTTGAGCCCACTACATGTCCACCACTGTGCTAGGGCCCTTACATACATCATTTAATTTAATCCTTATACCAACTGTACATAGTAGATACTATTATCCCCATTTTTGTATGTGGAATGAAATTTATTCCACGTAAAAAATGAAATAATGGAATAAATGAAATTTATTAGCCTCACAACTAGGAAGTGGTGGAGTCAAGATTTGTCCCAGCCAAGTGTCCATCATCTTTCCAATCTGACATTTTCCTCCCTTCTTATGCTTGGTGGTTGGTGATGGTGGTGGGAAGGTGTGTATGTAACATTCTCACTTATATAATCTTTGGGGGGAGCAGCCCCTTGTTATGACTGGTTACCCATTTTGGCGAATGGTCCTTCAGTGTCACATTAGAGTTCCATCAAAACTCACGTAGGTCTTGAAGTATTACCCTTTGATTTAAACCACTCATCATCCGTCTCTCCAACCTATATTTCTTAACAGGTTAGCTTAGTCTGTTTGGACTATTATAACAAAATACCACAAATCAAATGGCATATAAACAACAGAAATTTATTTCTCACATTTCTGGAGGCTTAGAAGTCCAAGATCAAGGTACCAGCATGGGTTGTGTTCTGGTGAGGACCCTCTTCCTGGTTCATGGCTGGCCCTTCCTGGCTGTGTCCTCACATAGTAGAAGGGGCTAGGGAGCTCAGTGGGCTCTCCTTTATAAGAACACTAATCCTTTATGAGATCCATACTGAAGTAAGTGGGGATGAAATGACTTTGGTCTAGCATTTGCTTTAAAATATTTTCTTATTTTTTTTAAGATTTTTTTTTGATGTGGACCATTTTTAAAGTCTTTATTGAATTTATTACAGTATTGCTTCTGTTTTATGTTTTGATATTTTGGCCGCAAGTCATGTGGGATCTTAGCTCCCTGACGAGGGATCGAACCCGCACCCCCTGCATTGGAAGGTGAAGTCTTAACCACTGGACCGCCAGGGATGTCCCCTTTTTTTTTTTTTCTCTTTTAAAAAAAAAATATTTTAGTTTTTAAAAGTGCAGGAAAGTGAAGCAAGTATGGGATTCGATAATGATTTAACTTGGTTAATGAGTATTCTACATTATTCATTATACATTATATAATGTTATACATATTCATTATACAACTTTTTCTGCTTCTTTGTGTTGGAAATTTTCTTAAAATAAAAATTAAAAATATAAAGAAAATGACAATAATTTACAGAGAGAAGTAAAATAAGTTACCTGGATGTTCAAGTTACCTTCACCAGGAATACACCATGGAAAGCTAATTTGATTTAAGACTGCTGGGTACACCTGCAGTCCTAGCAAGGGGCGTTAGCTGGAGGATCCAAGCTAATGGTTCCATGCTCTGGGGTCATTTCCACCAAGGAGAGTCACCCACTGGGGGGGCCTGGCAGGACTCCCATCCCTCAGACTTGCTTGAAAAGATATTGGTTTTCTCTGAGCTGCCCTAGTCCAGATAGAAGCTCAGTCTTCTGGCTTGTAGGATTCTATCTGTGTCTAAATCCAGAACATCACCTCACTACTATATTGCTATAATTTCTGTTATTTTTGTAACATGACAATGTGTACCACAAAAGACGATTGTCCTGTTAACCATATAAGATGACTGAACCATCCTTTCTGTTTTCCACATCTTCCTCCAAAAACAATTCTGTTTAGTAAATTACAACCCCAGTATGGTCCCATCTCCCTAAGAATACAACCAGAGCATCTTTGAGTGCCCCCGAACTCTCTGCTTACTCATTCACAGCTTCCTACTTTACTCCAACAGACAACTGATCCTCTCCTTTGTGTTTAACTTTTTAGAGGATGGCTTAGTCTCTCATTTCAAGTCTTGAGGGGCACCTCATGGTTGTTCCCTCCCATCCCAGCCATGTCTCCGATGGAGCTGTCCATTATCCATCACAGTTAAAGCCTAATCAGCTCAAGACCAGCAGGAACAAGCCTGTAGTCTGACAAAATCAGCCTCACGGCAAGGGGGTGCACTACAGAGCTGTGACGTGCTGCCCTCCACAAAGGACCTCTAGCAGCTGTATTCTGTTTTTTTTTCACTGTAACATTATTTTTCTTTTCTTTTTTAATTGAATGAAAGATTCTTTAAATTCTATAGTGCTTTACAATTTTCAAAAGTTTCACACGTGTTTTCATAGAATCCCATAATAATCTCTTTTTCCTATCCCCTACCCTTATGTTGTCCCTCCCCCCCCCTTCCCTCTCCCTATTGGTAACCACTAGTTTGTTCTCTATATCTGTGAGTTAGCAGCTATATTCTCATGGGATGTTTAGATTAATTACAGAATGAACTTTCCTCACATGTCTACAGATGAATTAGCACCAGAGAGATCATTTTTACAGAGTGACAGTTCGCTTCAAGAGCATAGAGTGCGGGCTCCAGAGGCCTCTGGGTCTGAGCTCTCCCGTGTGACCCCTGTACCCTGGGACTGTGATGGTCACTCAGGCAATGACATTGACCCGTCTGTGGCCAGGAGCTCCTGTCTCCCCTTCTGTTCTTCTGTCCCAAGGTAAGTTCCAGGGATTGTCTCAAGACTTAGACATCTGATGTCTACATCCATCCCACTCCCCATCCCCATGTCAGGCACTTAAATCCTGTTCCAGGCTGAGGGGGTGGGTGCCTCTAGTGCTGCCACCAGCGGCAGCAGGGATCTATTTCTCCTGCTTCCAGATTCTGGTTTTGCTCTAAGACCTCATATTCTTGGGATACGTGACAGACCCTGCTAACTCAACTGCTGGTTCAGCTCCTGTTCCTGCTGGCAGCTCCCTTCCATCAGATGTCTTAGGGGCTGAAACCTGAGAAGCGAAGGGCAAGGTGAGGATTCCTGGCCTTGCAGCCTGACCTGTCTGCCCAACTCTCTGCCTTGTTTGCCCTTCACCAGCTCCAGGAATGACAGAGGTGGCTAAAGAGACGCTAATGCTACCCCCATGGTTTACAGTGCATTTTCAAAGGCATGATTTAATTTGATCCTCTTTCAGATCTGTGAGATAGTTATTCCTATTTAAAGAGATAAGAAGTTAGGGCAACATGAGGTTAAGTAATGTGTTTACAGTTACAGAGTTAATTGGCAGCAAGACCATGATGTGAAGTGAGGTATTCTGTCTCCTGCGGGAGCTTATCTGTATCTAAATCCAATTTATTACTAAACCACTATATTTCTATAATTAAAATATTATTTGTAGCAACCAAGTTGTATTACCATAGAAGATGACTCATTATCAGTAGCAGGCTGAGATTGTTCCAATAGCCAAATGCCATATTTCATTTTCATCCATGTGGTGAATGTACTATTTTTTCCTAATTTTTCATCACGAGGAGTCAATAGATAATATATATAGTTGATAAATCAAGAAAAAGAGGTATAAATATATTACATACAGTTTCAGTGGTAATCAACAGTAGAACTTAAGTCAGAAACTACTAATAAAACCTTTGAGTAATGGGCGTGGGAGTGGTGCGGTTGGTGGGGATGGGTGGTGGGAGATTTTTGTTTCTCATTTTAGGAACTTCTGTACAGTCTGAGTTTTTAGAACATGTGCGAGTATTACTTTTTTTTTTAAATAGATCTTTATTGGAGTATAAGTGTTTCACAATACTGTGTGTAGTGTCTGTTGTACAACAAAGTGAATCAGCCATATGCATACATATGTCCCCATATCCCCTCCCTGTTGGATTGGAAGAATCAATATTGTGAAAATGACTATACTACCCAAAGCAATCTACAGATTCAATGCAATCCCTGTCAAACTACCAATGGCATTCTTCACAGAATTAGAACAAAAAATTTTACGATTCGTATGGAAACACAAAAGACCCCGAATAGCCAAAGCAATCTTGAGAAAGAAAAATGGAGCTGGAGGAATCAGGCTCCCTGACTTCAAACTATACCACAAAGCTACAGTAATCAATACAGTATGGTACTGGCACAAAAACAGAAATATAGATCAATGGTACAGGATAGAATGCCCAGAGATAAACCCACGCACATATGGGCGCCTAATTTACGACAAAGCAGGCAAGAACATACAATGGAGAAAAGACAGCCTCTTCAATAAGTGGTGCTGGGAAAACTGGACAGCTACATGTAAAAGAATGAAATTAGAACACTCCCTAACACCATACACGAATAGATTAAAGACTTAATACTTTAAGTATTAAGTATAAAGACTTTAAAATAATAAAGACTTTATTAATACTTAATACTCCAAATGGATTAAAGACTTAACGGTGAGTATTACTTTTAAATAAAGAATTTAAAAATAGGAAAAAAATGAAATAAAATAAAAAGTATCCCATCAGTGAGGGATTGTTTAGTCATATGTAATACTAGGCAGCCAGTAGAAAAACCGAGGTCCATCTATACAAATTTTAAGTAAGAAAAACAAACTGCAGAATGGTGTGGTTAGGATAATATCATTTATTTTGAATATTGTGTATGTGCATATGCATGTGAGTGTACCTGCACACCAAGCTGGGAGGATGTATATCAAAGTGATAGCCAAGTATGGGGATACATGGCAAAGTGGGGAGGAGAGAAAAGACTTTTCAAATATTCTACACTTTTGTATACCGTTTTTAAAAAATTTTTATTTTATATTGGAGTATAGTTGATTTACAATGTTGTTATTACTGTTTGTTTTTTCAAGGAGCATGCATTGAATATGAATGTATGGAACGTTCTGCAGGTTCAAAGCTAAAGTGATTCTGAGTGTGTCCCTTTTCTTTTTTGCTATGGAAGAGCCAAGCATCACGGTACTGTGTTAGGTATGAGGGTCAGGATATTACACTGACCTTTAGGGAGGAAATTCACTGGTTCTCTGCTCCTTAGTATTGTTGCCAAAGGGAAGTTTGTGAATTGAATCACTCCACTGTCATGCCTTAACGTCACCACAGAGGTAACCAAAAGTCTGATTCGTGTTTCTTTTTATATAGTTCTATTTCCTTCCTCTGCTCGGTTTTGAGCAAATGTCACCAAGAGTGTGTGGGATTTAAATCTCCAAGTCTAGTATCTGATGATCGTGGCAAGGTATCTGTCTCACACTTTGGAGTTCTGGACTTGGGGGTCTTGAGTAACCTCAATACTTGTTAGAATCCTTTGGCAATTCAGTTATTTTTGTATTTTATTTTATGTGGAAAGAACACTTAACATGAGATTTACCCTCTTAACAAATTTTTAAGTATTCAGTATATCATTGTTGAATATAGGTACGATAGTTGTATAGCCTATCTCTAGAACTTATTCATCTTTTAAATTTTATTTTTTCCTTCCAGTTTTATTGAGATAAAATTGACATAAACATTGTATAAATTTAAGGTATACGGCATAATGATTTGACTCACATACATCATGAAATGATTACCACAATAAGTTTAGTGAATATTTATCATCTCATATAGTTTAAAGAAATAGAAAAATAAGTTTTTCCTTGTGATGAGAACTCTTAGGATTTACTGTCTTAACAACTTTCATATATAACATATAGCAGTGTTAATTATATTTATCATGTTGTACATTTCATCCCTAGTACTTATTTATCTTATAACTGGAAGTTTGTACCTTCTGACTGCCTTCATCCAGTTCCCCCTCCTCCCACCCCCACCTCTGGGAACCACAAATCTGTTCTCTTTTTTCATGAGTTTGTTTTTGAAGTATAGTTGACCTACAACGTTATGTTAGTTCCTGTTATACAACGTAATGATTGTATATTGCTATACATTTCAAAATAATCACTACAATAAGTCTAGTTACCATCTGTCACCATACAAAGATACTACATAAATATTGACCGTATTCCCCACACTGTACATTTCATACTGTGATTCATTTGTTTTGCATCTAGAAGTGTGTACCTCTTAATCTTCCTCACCTATTTCTATCCTCCACCCACCCCCTCCCCTCTGGCAACCACCCTTTTGTTCTCTGTATCTATAACTCTGTTTCTGTTTTACCATGTTTGTTCATTTGTTTTGTTTTTTAGATTCCACATATAAGTGAAATCATACAGTATTTGTCTTTCTCCTGTCTGACTTATTTCACTTAGCATAATACCCTCTAGGTCCATCCACATTGTTGCAAATGGCAAGATTTCATTCTTTTTATGGCTGAGTAGTATTCCACTGCATGGTTGGAGCTGAATCCCTGCCTGGCTAGCTGCTTGGCCTGAGGCATCCCAGTACTGGTGCCAACAGGCTGGTGGGTGGGTCCAGTCCTGGTGCTAACAAGCTAGAGGGAGGACTCCAGGGTGGCACTTGCTAGCACCAATGTCCTTCTGGTAGATGATTCCCCAAAATGGATGCTGCCAGTGTCTGTGTCCCCAGGGTGAGCTCCAGTTGCCTCCTGCTTCTCCAGGAGGCTCTCCCAGATCAGTAGGTGGGTCTGACCCAGGCTCCTTTTAAATTACTCCTTCTGTCCTGAGACCCAGTGTGTGTGAGATTTTGTGTGCGCCTGTTAAGAGTGGACTCTGTTTCCCACAGCCCTCTGGGTCT
This sequence comes from Balaenoptera borealis, assembly GCF_965194805.1. Taxonomy (NCBI): domain Eukaryota; kingdom Metazoa; phylum Chordata; class Mammalia; order Artiodactyla; family Balaenopteridae; genus Balaenoptera; species Balaenoptera borealis. The sequence continues at coordinate 87,851,543 of NC_138866.1, forward strand.
CCCGAAAGTAAGCCCCACTGCCCTTCAAAGTCAAACGTTTTGGCGACTCATCTTCCTGGTGTAGAACCCCTGGGCTGGGGAGCCTGATATGGGACTCAGACCTCGTGTTCCTTGGGGAGAGCCTCTGCAATTGTAATTATTTGTGGGTCACCCACCCCCGGGGTATGAGTCCTGGCTACACCACGTCTCTGCCCCTCCTACCCTCTCATTGTGGTTCCTTCTTTATATCTTTAGTTGTAGGAGATTATTTCTGCTAGCCTCCAGGTCTTTCTCATCAATAGTTTCTCTGTAAGTAGTTGTAATTTTGGTGTGCCCATGAGAGGAGGTTGGCTCAGGGTTTTCCTACTCTACCATCCTGGCCACACTCCCTCATTTTTCTTTTAAATAAAAGAGGTTATATTTATGAACACTTTAAGACAACTTGGGAAATATGCAGTAAAAGAGAATAAATCCTTCAAATTACAAAGATTTTGGTAATATGCAAACTGCCAATCCATCTAAATTTGGCATATCCAATCTACTTAAGTAGTAATTTTTGTTTAAGTAGTAATTTGTTTAAGTAGTAATTTTTCTAACAAAATTCAGTTGGAGAACCAGTGATATATTTATGTCTTCGACAAAGATAACAAGTATGGTATTGCTGTGGTTGAGAAAAGAGAATATAAATCCTGGCTATCTTATTGTTCTGGCTCATCAAGACTCAAAGAACATGTGAGGTTCTGTCATGTCCAGTGAGGTTAGGCAAATGTAATAGGGTTACATACTGTGTTGTTATATGTTTTTATCATATAAATGGTCTGGTTGTTCCTCTTCTTCTCCATTAGGACAATATATAGGCAATAATAAATTTTAATAGGAATCCTTATATGCAGGCAGTTTAGAATCTCTGAGCAATTTTTATGTCCAAGTACAGAGCCATTTACATAGCTTATATTGTGCTTTGTGTCCACACTTGCGGTCCATATGCCGTCCTATCTGTGCTTCCCATTTGTCCAGGCATTTTAGTTCCAGGCCAGACTCTGGTAACATCACGGGTTGAAATTGTTCTAGGTCTCCTGTGGATTTTTGCTTGACCATGAGTAGGAGGCTGGCCTTTAAATCCCCATGTTGTCCTGATGCCTTGAAAACCTTTACCAATATCGTTTTTGTTGTGACATTCATATACTGTCTGGGAGAAAATGAGCAGCATATCGAGGAGTGCCTGGTTTAATGACAGCGCTGTCTGTTGCATGAAAGGTTTTAACTTTCCATACTGGCAGCAGTCCAAGTTCTCAGTACATTTCCAACAGAGATGCGGAGTTATAGCCATGTGTTACAGTTTTTCCTCCTACAGTTAGGGCTGCCATTTTCCCATTATGGTTTTCCTTTGGAGTATATTTTAGGATGTGGCAGTCTTGTATCTGAAGTAATGTGAGCATATGCTTTTGAACATCCTTGGTCCATAAAGGCATCATGCCCAGCTTCAGTGTGATAAGGCCAACTTTAGAGAAACCCGGTTCCCAAGGATATAAAGGCCATGGTTCATCTTTCAGAGGACGCAGTTTACTTACTAATTGGGCTTTATTTTTATCAGAGATCAACTGCTTAACGAATGGGACATTTTCTTTGCAAAGGTGCTTGTCCTAGCAAGTACAGCTCTTGCTGTGGAGACTTCTAAGCAGAAGCCAGATGTTTCTTCTCCTCCCCAAGCCCTGAGCAAGCAGCCAGGCTGCCTGTGCCTCAGGCCGGTACCTGGGCATTGGTTTGTGTCGGCAGCCTCCAGCCAAGCATTCTGTGGCTGGGCAGGGGTCCTCCTGAGACACTTCTGGGCGCCCTACCACTCTGTCTTCAGGGCTTCCCTGCTGTGAGTCAGATATCCGGGAGCCATTCACCCAACAATCTGTGAATTAGAACTTACACCTCTTGCTTAACTGAAACTTTCGGCCTGTTGTAACTCCCCATTTCCCTCACCCCCCAACCCCTCACCACTCCACTCTTTGATTATATGAATTTGACTATTTTAGATACCTGATATCAGTGGAATCATGCAGTATTTGTCTTTCTATGACTGGCTTATTTTACTTAGCACAATGTCCTCCAGATTCATGTATCTTATTGCATATTGCAGGATTTCTTTCTTTTTAAAGGTGGAACAGTATCCTGTTGAATGTGTATATCACATTTGCTTTATCCATTTATCTGTCATTGGACATTTGTTCCCACATCTTTGCTATTGTGAATAGTGCTGCAATGAACATAGAAGTGCTAATATCGTTGAGATCCTGATTTCAGTTCTCTTAGATAAATACCCAGAAGTAGGATTGCTGGATCATATGGTAGTTCTGTTTCGAATTTTTTGAGGAACCTTCATACCGTTTTCTATAGCAGTTGTACAATTGTGCATTCCTACCAACAGTGTGCCAGAGTTCTGATTTCTTCTAGTTTATCCAGTTGGTGTATAATTGTTCATAGTAGTCTTTTATGATCCTTTTAATTTCCATGACATCAGTTGTATGTCTTTTCTTCCATTTATGATTTTATTTATTCGAATCTTTTCTTTTTACCTTACTCAGTCTAACTAAGTAAGGTAAAGAAGCCCGCGCACCGCAACAAAGAGTAGCCCCCGCTCACCGCAACTAGAGAAAGCCCACACACAGCAACAAAGACCCAAAGAAGCCAAAAAAAAAAAAAGTGATAACTAAGAAAATAGGGCTGTTAGTGTTAGTGTAGAATAGAGATAGTGTGTTCTCTAAGGTCAGACAGCCAAGTCTTACACCATTCACTACAATTGATATGATCATTATAATAATTTATATAGTCAATATGTGCTTAGACATTGGAAACCCAAAGATAAAAGAGACAGACTTACTTCTTTTAACCATGGCATGTATAATCACGTATTTACCTGGGTGACCATGGGCAAGCTGCTAACCTCTGTGAGCTTTAGTTACTCCATTTGTAAAATAAAGACGATATTACTGTTATATTCCTTCTAGGGTTCTGGTGGAGCCTAAATGAGATTAACCATGTAACACAGTGCCTGTTGTATACTATGTGCTCAATAAATATCAGTTTGTCTTTTCTAAAAGGTTTACTAACCATTCTTGGTAGCAACATCCAATTGCTGATTCCTTTAATTTTTGGTACAGTTTTAACTCTGTCTAGTTTTGGATCTCTAACTTTTCGCTTATCCCTGGTTTTTTATCATGCCCATGTAGTTTTCGTCTTAGAGTCCCTTGAACGCTGCACCATTTTTTTCTTCCTTTCAATGCTCATGTATATTGGCGTCTTTTTACTAACTTGCTTATTTAAGTGTGTATTTATCCAAGCATTTTATTTTTTCCAACTTAGATTATATTCTCGCTCTTGAGTTATTCAAATACATACTTAGTTTAGAATACCTACTAGTTTCTGGAAAATTTGCCAGAATTATTCATGATATTTGGGGAAACCTTCTAGATATAGAAGGAAACCAATTCCCTCTCTGCTCTTTTTTTTTTTTTTCAGGTGCATTTGATTTTGTAGATGAGTCTGGAAGCATTAGTTGCAAAGGTATGCATTTGCCTCTCTGGTTACATGAGAGTATAGAAATGTACAAAGAAGCTAAAGTAAGCTTGTGCTGTTCTGAGGAAGAGCTTTCATGCAATCTGCAGATACTAGGTTCCATTAGAAAGTCAGTATCCCCTCTCTACCCCACTGCTGCCAATAACTAAAGCTGCTGAAGAAGAGTGAGTTTGTGGTGTGTCTCCCCACCTTTTCTACCTTTCTTTACTTTGAACTCTCAGTGTCCTCTGAGAGTTTCCTGTCCTTTCTTTTGTTTTCTCAAACAAAGCCTTCCTTGGGCAGAATTGTCAAATGAACTCCCCTGTCAGCATTCCCTTTGCTGCCTACTCCTCTTCCTTTACTCCTCTGTGCAGGCCTCTCCCCTCTTCTTGCCCAGCCCCCAATCTTCAGTCAGGGTTCAACCAGAGAAAGAGAACCAGTAGGAGATATATTTAGAAATTTATGCCTGGAATTGGCTTACATGATTGTGGTGGCTGGCAAGGCACACTGGTAGGGTAGACCATCAGGAAGGGCAGACTGGGACTCCTGGGCATCAGCTGAAGCTGTTATCCACAGAGGAATTTCTTCTTCAGAGAAACCTCAGTTCTGCTCTTAAAACCTTTTAACTGATTGAAACAGGCCCACCAGATTATCTTCCTTAAAGAATCTTCCTTAAAGTCAACTGATGACGGATTTAATTCACATCTACAAAACACCTTCACTGTAACACCTAAGTTAGTGTTTGATTAAATAACTGGGGACTATGTCTAGCCAAGTTGGCGTATAGAACTGACCACCACACCTCATTTCCTTTAAGATTTGGCTTTTACATACTGGCTTAATTGGTAACTAGAATGTTAATTGACGGAAGCTGAATACCTCTCAGGGATATTTTCATTTTATGAAGAAATCTTTATGAACCAAAGGAATGAAACAATAATAATACTAAAAAAAGCTAAGGTATGTGTGATTTGGGGTGGAGTAGGGATGGGAATGAAAACCACTGCCTATTCAAAAGACCAGGACTGCCCACAGGTAGAAGGGAAAACACTGCTACTCTAGAAGATTTGGGGCAAATAGTATTTAAAGAGTATTTTCATCTTAGTAGATGAAATATCTAGTTACTTGGAATCATTATTGACTGTGACAATCCTGAGTTGTTTCTTGTGTCTGTGTGAATCCCATTGCAAGACCCAAGTGACGTTAAAGGAGTCCTTGCTGAAGGGGGAAAGGCCATCTTACTGAGAGAGAACTGGACCCCAGCCAGCAGAAGGCATCTAGTGTTAATGGTGGCTGAGGAGGAGGGTACACTGATTCTCTCTTCTCTTTCCCACTCAGCAGCTATCTTGTTGCAGTCATGCCTACTTTTTTCTTTTCCCTTTTTCCCAGTCTGCTAGCATACTCCTGTGAGTGAAACGAAAGCTTTTTAAAATTTTTAATTTTTAATTTATTTTTGGCTGTATTGGGTCTTCGTTGCTGCGCGCGGGCTTTCCCTAGTTGTGGCGAGTGGGGGCTACTCTTCATTGTGGTGCATGGGCTTCTCATTGCAGTGGCTTCTCTTGTTGCGGAGCACGGGCTCTAGGCGCGTGGGCTTCAGTATTTGCAGTGCAGGGGCTCAGTAGTTGTGGCTCGCAGGCTCTAGAGCCCAGACTCAGTAGTTGTGGTTCATGGGCTTAGTTGCTCTCTGGCACGTGGGATCTTCCCAGACCAGGGATTGAACCTGTGTCCCCTGCATTGGCAGGTGGATTCTTAACCACTGTACCACCAGGGAAGTCCCCGAATGCTTTTTAATGTTATTTTTAAAGCAGGCATCCATTGATTCTGTGGCAAGACTGCTAGTTGCTTTCCAACATCCACTTTCCCCTTCTTCCCAATGTTTATCTGTGTACATGGTTGTTCTGGAAAGACTACCACTTGCGGCCTCTCAACAACTAAGTGTGGCATGTGGCAAAGTTCGTTCAATGGGATTTGTGTGGAAGTATATACCTAATTTCAGGTCATGGCATGGAGAGGGTGTGTCCTCTCTCTCCAACCCTTCCTTTTCCATTCTGCTGCCTGACATGTGGACATGGTGGGGTTCTCTGTGTCATACAGATGAGGCCAACACTCAAGTGATGACTGAGTTAACAAGCTGCAAGGAGTCTATGTCCCTGTGTGTGAGAGATAGACTTCTATCTTGTTTGAGCCACTGTTACCTTGGTCTTTGTTATAGCAGCTGAATATGTACCCTAACTAATATAAATCCTACCATAGGCAAAATACTGAGCTAGGCAATGAATGTCTAAAGATGAGTAAAACAACTTGACAGTGCAAGTCTTTATTTATTTATTTAATTTATTTTCGGCTGCGTTGGGTCTTCGTTGCTGTGCACGGGCTTTCTCTAGTTGTGGCGAGCGGGGGCTACTCTTCATTGCGGTGCACGGGCTTCTTATTGTGGTGGCTTCTCTTGTTGTGGAGCATGGGCTCTAGGCGTGCAGGCTTCAGTAGTTGTGGCACGCAGGCTCAGTAGTTGTGGCTCGCGGGCTCTAGAACGCAGGCTCAGTAGTTGTGGCACACGGGCTTAGTTGCTCCACGGCATGTGGGATCTTCCCCGACCAGGGCTCGAACCCGTGTCCCTTGCATTGCCAGGCGGATTCTTAACCCCTGTGCCACCAGGGAAGCCCGACAGTGCAAGTCTTGAGAAAGTTAACAACCTAGTGAGAGAGACAAATAAAATCTCAATAACTATAATAAAGAGTAGACTATGGTAACTGTCTGATTGGAGATATAAATAAAACCTGGTAGAAGAGATTAATTCTGGTTGTGGTATTAGGAAGGACTTCTTAAATAAGGTGACATGCAACCTGGGATTTGGACAGTGAGTTGAATTCTGATAAATGGAAGAGGATAAATAGGGCATCTCAGGCAGAAGGAATAGTATGTGTAAAGGCAAAAAGACAAAAAATGCACACGTATATAGAAAATAACCAGCAGAAAAGGCAGAATGTCAGTGAATGCAGAGGAGGAATAGCCCAATTAGATAGGGACCAGATTGTGATGGCCCCTGAATGTTATATTAAGGAATCTAGTTTTGGATGTGTTGAACTTGAGGTGGGAATGGAAGGAATGTCCAGTAGGTAGCAGGAAATTAGATTCTGAAACTCAGAAGTGAGGAGCTCAGAAGTGAGGTGAGAACTGGAGATGTAGATCTGGGTGTCATCCATATCTAAGGGACAAAGTGAAATAGACAAGGAAGAAAGTGCAGAGTGAGAAGAGGGTGAGGAGGAAACATAGGCCACATCTTTTGAGGTGTGGGGAAGGGGAAGATGGCAGAAAAGGAGTCAGTGAAGGAAACCAGAGGGTGATCAGATAGGAAGGTGATCAGACTTAAGGAAAGGTATGGTCATGGACATCAAGGAAGTCGTAAATGACCTCAGTTTACTCCCTGGTAGTGTCAAAATCATACTTTCATTATTAACCCATCGTTTCGTCAGCATTCCCATCTTAGAAGCAGATCTCTTCAAGAATACAGTAGTGGGCTTCCCTGGTGGCGCAGTGGTTGAGAGTCTGCCTGCCAATGCGGGGTACACGGGTTCGAGCCCTGGTCTGGGAAGATCCCACATGCCGCGGAGCAACTGGGCCCGTGAGCCTCAACTACTGAGCCTGCGCGTCTGGAGCCCGTGCTCCACAACAAGAGAGGCTGCGATAGTGAGAGGCCCGCGCACCGCGATGAAGAGTAGCCCCCGCTTACCACAACTGGAGAAAGCCCTCGCACAGAAACGAAGACCCAACACAGCTATAAATTAAAAAAATAAATAAATAAATAAATTACTTTAAAAAAAAAAAAAAAGAATACAGTAGTTATCTAAATTCTTTTGGACTGCTTCAATACATCCTGCTTTTCTCTTGGCTTGTGAATCTGTAGGGTATGAGCAGAAACTAACCATAGTGGATGCTATGGTGTGCTGCCCAGATCCCTCCTTCAGGACAGAGGTGCTAATTCTCCTAGCTGTTGGGCATGTTGACTGCTGATGGCTCACACATCTGAGTTCCTTGCTGAAGGGTGCTAATTTGCCCGAATTCACACCTGTTCTCAGGGTATGCCTGCATCCAGTGATTAGTTGATGCAGGGGTACAAAGGTTCAGCCCCTTGCCTCTATTTGAGACAACTCAAAGTGTCATTTGTAGCTCCAGAGCTCCCCACAAGATCACCTGAAGCCTCTGATGCAACTCCTAAGCAGTTCAACTCATCCCCTTCCACCCCATCCTACTTCCTTCACTGTTTTACAGGTATTGTTCCTGAAAGTACCCTCCAGTAAGCCTCCTGCATGGAAATCTGTGCTTCAGAATCTGTTTCTGAGGGAATTCCATCTAGGAAAGTTGGTGCCCGTGCTGTCTTAGCAATGACAGCCCATTGGCTGGCTAGCAATGTGGATTCCATCAGTGGTAGTAGATGGAATGTTGATGGTGCATGGCATGCTGCATCTGTGCAGTTGTTAAAACTTTCACTGGTGGTGAGCTGGGATAGAACTCTAGTGGAAGGGATGTACTGCAAGGTATAATAACTTAGGTCTTTGAGATGTTTGAAAGAAGTAGTAAGTATAAGGGCTACAGAATTAAACGGCTCTTGCTGTATGCTATTGAAACATTGGAGAAAAAATAGTGAAATACTGAGGGCGATTAACCTCCAATTCATGATGAAATGTGAAAGCCAAAAGCCCTCCTTGGCAGCATACAAGCAAACTCTCAAATCCTGCAGCCAGACATCAGCAAAAGTTTAAGATCAAGGCCAGGACTTTTTAATAGCAGCAAAACTCCATCGAAGAATGAATTCTGAGCCACGACAAATCAGGGTCTCGAATGAGTAGGAGTGGAAGCCTGAAACTTGAGGTGGGGATATCTCACCTGGGTTGATGAAGTTAAAAATCTTGAATCCTCAGATTCCCCTGGACCCTCTGGGCCTGAACAAGTAGTCCTTTTCTTCCTTTTAAAGGCCAGTGATCCTCCTGTACTTGAAGATGATGTAGAAGCCCTTCCCTTGTAAGATAATATGCACCCACTCCCCATAATCAACCCCCATCTCCCATCCTGGCTACCAGACTAATTAGTAGGGTCAAATAACAATATATCCTAGCACTTTCCTTAGCTTCTAAGGGAGGAAATGGACCATATGCTAAAGGAGCTACCGGATGTAGCCAACATGTATTGGCAGGAGCTGAATGAGTATATATGAGATTGGATTCTAAGGATGCTGGTTTATTGGGGGTGAGATAAGGTATAACATTGGATAAGGAAGAATTTATGAATATGGGAGCATCCTTCTATAACACAGGCGTTAACACCTTGGAAAATAGTGTCAACTTGCTGCAAGGATGGTTTTTGAGGAAGATTTGAAAAAGTGAAATAGAAGATTCACACTGCTTTGGAAGACAGTAAGAGATTAAAAGGCTCAGAGATATGTGCATTCTAGAGTAGATATATGAGTCTGAAAAACCTTCCTGCTGCCTATGTTCTGAAAAAATCCAGATGATATTCCATTGACTAAAGTGGTAAGGAATGTGCTGGTAAACGGGGCACAAGAATCACTGAGAAACTTAATGGTAACTACCTCAGTGTTAACTAGGTCAGGGCTTCAGAAGTGATAGCCATGGGGATGGTAGGATCCTAAAGTAACATAGGCCAAGTGGTAGCACCAAACCCATCAGAAGCAAAGTGGATGCAATTATAATGATAAGCAGAAAGGGTAGAGTGGCCCTTAGAGGAGTCTGACACAGAGAGCTATAGAGGTTAAGAGATCGTGTGTCTAGGGTCAAGATGAATGGACAACCAATAAAGAGTTTTGAGTATTGCTCAATCTGTAAAATAAAAAGAAATCAAGAATGGATGATCAGGAGGCAGAGGGCCACCACCCAAATAAAAAGTCGTGATTACGGGGGCTTCCTTGGTGGCGCAGTGGTTGATAATCTGCCTGCTAATGCAGGGGACACGGGTTCGAGCCCTGGTCTGGGAAGATCCCACATGCTGCGGAGCAACGAGGCCCGTGAGCCACAACTACTGAGCCTGCGCGTCTGGAGCCTGTGCTGCGCAACAAGAGAGGCCGCGATAGTGAGAGGCCCGCGCACCGCGATGAAGAGTGGCCCCCGCTTGCCACAACTAGAGAAAGCCCTCGCACAGAACGAAGACCCAACACAGCCAAAAATAAAATTAATTAATTAATTTAAAAAAAAAAAAGGAAATCAGGCTTTAAAACTCTGAACAGGACAAGCCTTCTAAACAGGATTCCCCATTTATCCCATTACCTTTAAAAAAAAAAAAAAAAAAGTCATGATTCCATGCCGAGTCTCTGTCAGTTTTCAGATCCAAAGCCCAAAGGGTGTAGTCTGCTTTATTAGCTGTATCCTTGCCAGGGAAGATTAATATGATCTCAGGTACAGACTGTTGATGTGATGAATTCATTTTTTTCTGTCCTGGTAAGGAGAATAAGAAGCAGTTTGCACACAGATGGACACAGCAATATACATTTATGTTCTTGTCCTAGGGCTATGTTAACCTTCCATCCTCTGTTATAATATAGAACAAAGGGGCCTGGATCACCTGGAGATGCAAGATATCACATGGGAACAAACTAGTGGTTACAAATGGGGAGAGGGAAGGGGAGAGAGACAAGATTGGGATAGGGGATTAAGAGGTACAACGTACTATGTATAAAATAAATAAGCTGGGACTTCCCTGGTGGTCCAGTGGTAGACAATCTGCCTTCTAATGCAGGGGACATGGGTTCGATCCCTGGTCGGGGAACTAAGATCCCATGTGCCACAGGGCATCTAAGCCCGTGCGCCTCAACTAGAGAGCCCGCGTGCCGCAAACTACAGAGCCCACGTGCTCTGGAGCCCGCGCGCCACAACTGGAGAGAGAAAACCCGCACGCCACAACTAGAGAGAAGTCCACACGCCACAACAAAGATCCCGCATGCCGCAGCTAAGACCCAACACAGCCAAAAATAAAATAAATAAATTAAAAAAATAAATACTAAAAAAAAAGCTACAAGGATATATTATACAGCACAGAGAATACAGCCAATATTTTATAATAATTTTAAATGGAGTATAATCTATAAAAATTTTGAGTCACTATGTTGCACACCTGAAACTGATATAATATTTTAAATCAACTATACCTCAATTAATTACAAAACAGATTTTAGTTCATCACAGTGAAGAATCTCTTAACAATTATAAATCCTCAAAAGTAACAGGCCACTTAGTGAAGTAATGAGTTTTTCATCCCTAAAAACTATTCAAAAGGGGTTGACAGTAATTAAGGATTTCTATATTGGAAATGAAAAACAGCAACAGAGTTATAGACACAGAGAACAAAAGGGTGGTTGCCAGAGGGGAGGGGGGTGGGTGCAGGATAGAAACAGGTGAGGGGAACTAAGAGGTACAGACGTTTAGATCAAAATAAATGAGTCACAGTATGAGATGTATAGTGTGTGGAATATAGTCAGTAACTATGTAATATCTTTGTATGATGACAGATGGTAACTAGACTTATCGTGGTGATAATTTTGAAATGTATAGTAATATCAAATCACTATGTTGTATAACAGGAACTAATACAGTATTGTTGGTTAATTACACTTCAAAAACAAAAAGCAAACTCATAGCAAAAGAGATCAGATTTGTGGTTACCAGAGGTGGGGGTGGGAGAAATTGGAGGAAGGGAGTCAAAAGGTACAAACTTCCAGTTATAAGATAAATAAGTACTAGGGATGTAAGTTACAATGTGATAAATATAATTAACTGCTGTATGTTACGTATGAAAGTTGTTAAGAGAGCAATCCTAGGGGTTCCCCTCAGAAGGAAAAAAATTTTTTCTATTTATTTAATGTTGTATCTATGTGAGATGATGGATACTCACTAACTTATTGTGATAATCATTTCATGATGCACGTAAGTCAACTCATGCTGTACATCTTAAACTTATACAGTGCTGTATGTCAATTATATCTCAATAACACTGGAAGGAAAAACCATTGTTTAAGAGAGCCTGTTGAGGGGGCGACATGGCAAGAGCGGCCTCTGTTTGTTAAGAGTGGTCCTCAGTCGACAGCCAACAAAAAAATAAGGACTTCCAAGTCCTACACCTGCAAGGGACTGAATTATTTGAACAACCTAAATGATCACTTCCTCCTTGAGCCTCGAGATGAGGATGCAGCCAGCTGACACTTTGATTTCAGCCTTATGAGACCCTGAGCAGAGAACCTAGACAAAATGTGCCAGACCCCTAGCCCACAGAAGCTCTGAGATAATACATCTGTGCTGTTAAAATTACTGAGTTTGTGGTAATACGTTATGCAGCTGTAGCAAAGTAATACAGGCCTTGTAAATATTTCTCCCTCCAAGTGTTTCTCCTTTGTCAATTGGCATGATATTAAGCTTTGTCAGTAGGAGGTGCTGGAGAGACATTGCAAGAGGAGGGTTTTTTCCTCTCTCTCCTTGATTCCCATGTGCTTCTCTCACTGGTGCTCCTGAAGTGTATGCTGCTTCTACAGCTCCCGGCTCCTGCCGTGCATGCAATTTCTGCAGTATCTGCTACTGTGTGCCAATAGCACACAGTACCTCCCTGTGGGTAGTTTCTTCTAGCATCCCCTAGAGTGGCTTTGCAGTTACGAGGTGGGGTATCTCCCTGTAGCTGGCTTCCCTCAGTATCTCAGCAAGTTCTGCTGGTGTGGTACCATAGCAAACTTCTCCACCATCCAGTGAGCCATAGCTATTCTGTCTCCAGCAAGATCTGGATCTTAGTCTTGGTGAGCTGGGGGCGGATCATACTTGCTCTCTCTGAGCCCCAGAGTTGTAACTGCTCCTTATATTTGCTATTATTGTGTTCTTTAGATTTCTCTTCATTTCCTACTGGCCAGTCCTGCATTACTCCAGTGTCTATTACAGTGAATAATTCTTTATATTAAACCTTCTCCCTTCACATTACTTGTGGGTTTTCTCTCCTGACTGGACCCTAACTGGCATACCCGACAAAGCTGGAATCCTGGTAGGACACTCCAGTGGGGAGCTAGGACCAGACAGGAGAGCCAGTTGCTGCTTCAGTTGCCTCCTGAGGCAGAGAGGAAGGAGGGACAAAGGCCCTGATTTCTTCTTTCCTCTCTCCTTCCAATCTCTCAATATCGCAGCCTCCAGTCTCTATCAGTGCCCCGCACTGGCCAAACCCATCTGGAAGCCAGCTGACACAGGGGCCAGAGAACATGGGTGCCTGCAGTACAGAGCAGAACAGGGAAAGGTGAGGAGTGGGTCTGAGGGCCACCAGGGCTGGAAAAATCCTGCATAGTCCCTGACATTAAGGAATTAGTTGTGCTAGGTTAATGATGAAATATAGAGGGATTATATTTATCTCTAAGTAAATTAAATGAGTCTATTTTTCTCCTGGAAACACATAATAAAGACCTCTATGAAATCTTAAAAGGAAAAATGACATTTTGAAATCTTTAGCTGTTAATAAAAATTAATGCTTTTAATGTGCTCTTTCATTAGTAAATTAAGTGAGCAGTTTAGAAAAGAATACTTTGGATGAAGATAAGTAAATAATTAATTTTAAAGACAGCACTTTCATAAAGTAATTCAAAAGATGTTGACAAGAAATGTACAGGAAGCCCAAAGACTAGAGCAATAATTTAAAAATAAGTTGATCCACTGGAATTTTTAAATTGAAAAAGGAATTGGAGACTCTGAACTTTCTGTATTATTGACCTCATATTACAAGAAATTGAATTTTTATATATCATTTCACCATCTGGTCTGAAGAATCTTTGGAAATTATTCTTGTTTAGCAACAGAAATACTTTGAAGATCTTGAACATTTATAGTAACAAATAAGGATTATTTTGGAAAGCTAATGTATGTACTACTTTTAGCAATTTTGAATTAAGCATGATTAATATATCCTAGCTAATTTAAATAAATCTATCCTAAAAAGAAAGCTGAGTACTGGAATAATTTATGCTGCCTATAGTCACTGATAATCCCACTTTCTGCATCACATAGGAAGAGAATAAAGCAGAAATGGTTGGTGGCCACTTTGATATCTACACACTAAGATAATAAATGAATTTTGTGAAAACCCCAAAGTGGAAGAATCATTGTCTTTTGAACCAATATAAGCATATTAAAAGAGAATTTAAAGATGTAAAGTTCTTCAATGAATAAAAGTTTCACCACTAGTTTTACTAATAGTCCAGAAGCAATGATGATATTTAAAATGATTACCACTCAATATTATGAATATTCCTTTACTCATGAATAACATCATGAGTCAGACATCATAATGCTAAAAAGAAGAAGAAAATAAGACACCTCGTTTCCCCGTCCCCCCCAGTAGAGGCAGAATATTGACAGTGGTATTCATGGTAAAGAAAGCCGTGGGTGTTGGTAGTGATCTCTATACTTCAAGAAACAATCATCTCACTCTGCAAGCCTGGAACTTCAGTTGCCAGCTTAGCCAGTGGAGATTTACCCCTAAAAAGCTACCTTATTGTATGACATTGACTTGTACAAAAGAAGTGAGTTTGTAATAAAACGTAATTGCCAAACCCTCTGATAGTCACTTAATTCATTTAGTCTCTCTTATCTCACCATGGAAGTCTACTTAAGAAGCCAAATAACAGTCGAAGGGTTACTTAAGAAACCTAAAACCTATTTAAGAAACCAAATTAAGGTTGGTGAATATATGTAACTGATAAAGTTAATTTGTATATGGGGACCCACAAAATGGAAGCCACCCCAGTGGCCTGGCCCATGTCACATAACAAAACCTAAGTCAGCCTACACTTACAGAAACACCTGTCAGGGAATCCTAACGTATACCACTCACAATCCTCCAACTCAGCTTTAGCTAGCTTACCTTACCCTAGAAAATAGGACCTGCTGGCCTTATAGGGAAGTCCCAACTTTCTAGCCAATCATGCCCTGTTTCCACATTGCCTCTTCTTTATTTTTTTTATTTGTAAATTTTTTTGTTTTGAAGTATAGTTGATTTACAACATTGTATTAGTTTCAGGTGTACAGCAAAGTGATTTGGTTTTATATATATATCTATATTCTTTTTTTGGATTCTTTCTATTATAGTTTATTACAAGATATTAAATATAGTTCCCTGTGCTATACAGTAAATCCTTGTTTATCTGTTTTATAGATGGTATTGTACATCTGTTAATCCCATACTCCCAGTTTATCCCTCCTCCCCCTTCCCCTTTGGTAACCATAAGTTTGTTTTCTATGTCTGTGAGTCTCTTTCTGTTTTGTAAATAATTTCATTTGTACTATTTTTTAGATTTCACATATAAGTGATATCATATAATATTTGTCTTTCTCTGTCTGACTTACTTCACTCAGTATGACAGTCTCTAGGTCCATCCATGTTGCTGGAGATAGCATTATTTCATTCTTTTTTATGGTTGAGTAATATTCCATTGTATATATGTACCACATCTTCTTTATCCATTCCTCTGTAGATGGACACTTAGGTTGCCTCCATGTCTTGTCTAATGTTAAGTAGTGCCACTATGAACATTGGGGTGCATGTATCTTTTTTAAAAAAATTTTATTGGAGTATAGTTGATTTACAATGTTGTATTAGTTTCAGGTGTGTGGCAAAGTGAATCAATTATACATATATCCACTCTTTTTTAGATTCTTTTCCCATATAGGCTATTACAGAGTATTGAGTAGATTTCCCTGTGCTATACAGTATGTCCTTATTAGTTATCTATTTTATATATAGTAGTGTGTTTATGTCAATTGCAATCTCCCAATTTATCCCTCCCCCCAATCTGTGACTGTTTCTGTTCTGTAAATAAGTCCATTTGTGCCATTTTTTTAGATTCCACATATAAGCGATATCATATGATATTTGTCTTTCTCTGTCTGACTTACTTCACTCAGTATGACAAACTCTAGGTCCATCCATGTTGCTGCAGATGGCATTATTTTGTTCTTTTTTATGGCTTAGTAATATTCCACTGTATATATGTACCACACCTTCTTTATCCATTCCTCTGTCAATGGACATTTAGGTTGCTTCCATGTCCTGGCTCTTGTAAATAGTGCTGCAATGAACACTGGGGTGCATGTATCTTTTCGAATTATGGTTTTCTTCCGATACATGCCCAGGAGTGGGATTGCTGGATCATATGGTAGCTCTATTTTTAGTTTTTTAAGGAACCTCCTTACTGTTCTCCATAGTGGCTATACCAATTTACATTCCCACCAACAGTGTAGGAGGGTTCCCTTTTCTCCACACCCTCTCTAGCATTTATTATTTCTAGACTTTTTGTTGATGGCCATTCTGACTGGTGTGAGGTGATAGCTCATTGTAGTTTTGATTTGCATTTCTCTAATAATTAGTGATGTTGAGCAGCTTTTCACGTGCCTGTTGGCCATCTGTATATCCATCTGTCTATTTAGGTCTTCTGCCCATTTTTTTTAAATATCTTTTTTTAAAAAAAATATTGATTTATTTTTGGCTGCGTCAGGTCTTAGTTGCAGCATGCAGGATCTTTTGTTGTGGTGCATGGGCTCTTTGTTGCGGTGTACAGGCTCCTCTCTAGTTGTGGCATGTGGGCTTCTCTCTAGTTGTAGCATGCAGGCTCCAGAGCACATTGGCTCTGTAGTTGCGGCACACAGGCTCAGTAGTTGTGGTGCATAGGCTTTGTTGCCCCGCGGCACGTGGGATCTTAGTTCCCCAACCAGGGATCGAACCTGCATCCCTTGCATTGGAAGGTGAATTCTTAACCACTGGACCACCAGGGAAGTCCCTGCCCATTTTTTGATTGTCTTTTTTTTTGTTATTGAGTTATATGAGCTATTTGTATATTTTGGAAATTAAGCCCTTGTTGGTCGCATCGTTTGCAAATATTTTCTCCCATTTTGTGGGTTGTCTTTTTGTTTTGTTTATGGTTTCCTTTGCTGTGCAACATTGCCTCTTCTAATGTCCTATAAAACTCACTCTTGCTCTAAATCCCTCTGTACAAAAGGCTCTGTACTCCCCCAATCCATGGATTGTTTTCCTTTAAATAAAGGACATCAAACTCGTTACTAAATTGTTCTAGTTTTGTCATTTGACATAAACGAGGCACTAATAACAGAAATAATACTGTTTCTTCTGGCACGTAATACGTACTTAGGGACTGCTATTATTTGCAATAGTGCTTCACAGCTTACAGATCCTTTTCATATGTCTTATTGAGTGTTTAATTCTCACAAGAAATATGTCAAGTAATGGGTCTGGTATTATCATCTCCCTGTCTCTTTTACTTATGGGAAAGAATACAGAGAGATTAAGTGACTTGACTAAAATCTCATAACTGATATAGTTGATATCTGTTGCTTTGGTTGGGCCAATTTCCTTTCTCATTTTGGTAACATGACTCTGATTTTCCTTTAAGGAACTACACCTGTGCCTTTCTGTAACTCCTAGCAGGACTGTCAATCAAGGGGCTTTGCCTCTTTCTGTTACATATGACCCACACTAGCCCATCAGATCTCTCTATATCCCCCTGGATGCAGAGGCTGCTCCTCGGTATTTTCCTGAAGGCGTTGAAAACTTATGTATGCACAAAAACCTGCACCTGGATGTGTACAGCAGCTTTATTCATAATTGCCAAAACTTGGGAGCAGCAATGATGTCCTTCAGTAGTGAAAGAATAAATAAACTGTGGTACATCCAGGCAATGGATTATTACTCTTTGCCAAAAACAAAATGAGCCATCCATCCACGAAAAGACATGGAGGAACCTTAAATGCATATTGCTAAGTGAAAGCAGTCTGAAAAGGCTACATACTATATGATTCCAAATACATGACATTCTGGAAAAGGCAAAACTGTAGAGTAAAAAGATCAGTGATTGCCAGGGATTAGAGCAGAAGGAGAGCTGAATGGGCAGTGCACAGAGGATTTTTAGGGCAGTGAATCTACTCTGCATGATACTATGGTGGTGGATACATGTCATTATACGCGTCCAGTTTCATAGAATATACAACATGAAGAGTGAACCCTGATGTAAACTATCAATTTTGGGGGATAATGATGTGTTAATGTAGGTTCATCAATTGTAACAAGGGTAGCACTCTGGTGGGGGACGTGATAATGCATGACAGTACAAGGTGTCTTTGTACCTTCCTTTTAATTTTGCTGTGAACCTAAAACTGCTCTTAAAAAAGTCTCTCTCTCTATATATGTATATGTATAGCTGATTCACTTTGTTATAAATCAGAAACTAACACACCTAAAAAAGAAAAAAAAAAGTCTATTTTAAAATATCAAAAGCTATTGCTTTTGACCACTGCATATATTTTACAAACTTTTTGGTGGCAAGGTTAGGAGAATGTGTTGGTGAAATAATCCATGGAAGAATATGTTTTTTAGATAATGCAAGAAAGGAATGACGGAAATGTAGTAGAGTTGCATTGGGTGGAAGAATTTTAGTACTTTGCTAATGTGAAAGAATATTTCTCATGTAAATGTAAGAAAAGTGGTTAAAACTGCTGAGACACCTTTTCGGGTTGGTTAACCACAGACAAATGGTAAACTGTTTTTTTTTTAATACCCCCACTTCTCTGGTTTTCTACCTTCAGTTTCCTTCTTTCCTTTTTATTATTTTGCAAGCACATCACCCTGTATGAATGTTTTCAAATTTTCAACACTTTAATCCACTAGAAGGATAAGGTCATGGGCTGTAACATCTTTCTCCTGTGTATTTTCCCCTTTTCCATCCCTTTTCTCTGCAGCCCCTGATCCCTGCATCTTTCTTGCTCAAATCTTTTTGTCTCCCTACCCCCATTCTTTCTTTTGTTTTTGGAAAAGGATGGAGAGAGATGAGGGGAAGGTACAAGCAAATCCTGTGAGAGAATTAGGTCAAACTGGGATAGATTTTTTATCAAATCTTAGCACATTCTAAATATAGGACATGCTGATCAACAAAAGGAATAGAAAATATTCATGTATTAACATGTTTATTTCTTTACTTGAATCTGCTACCTACCTACTCCCCTTTTGTTAGCAAAAATAATGTAGGAAAATTTAAGGAAAACAGAAAAAACTGAAAAATGGATAAAAGGGTTTGTGTATTTATTGCATAAGATTTGCTCTCCCTCTTTTGGATTTTAAGTTTCTTGAAATCCAATGGACTTAGTTTCCTTTTGCTATGAATATATACAGCATTTAGCTCTTTCTGACTATCATTTCTTTGTACTAACTTCTCCAGAGCTATATGACTACATTTTGTGTTATCTTTTGTCATTGTAAGTTCTTTTGCTCTAAAAGATTATACAACACCTTTCTCCATTAGGTTCTTTTACTAACCATTTAATCTATGTTATTCTTGTCTTCCCCAAAAGACAGCACCTTGAGGTCCTTGAGTCTGAAGTATACTTTTGCTACTTATGGTGTCTTTGTTTTTCCTGTTGGAAGTCTTTACTAGTTTTTGTCTGCATATTACATTGACCTGTCCTTCAAGGTACAGCTTAATTTCCTCTATTAGGTTTTTAAAATTTCTCTAGTTACTTCCCAATCATGCACTACACAACTGCACATCTGTGGCTGGTTGAATAATGCCCCCTGCAAAGGTGTCCACTTTCAATTCCCCAGAATCTGTGAATGTTACCTTACATGGCAAAAGGAACTTTGCTGATGTGGTTAAATTAAGGACCATGAGATGGGGCGATTATCCTGGGTTATGCTGGTGAGCTCAGCGTAATCACAAGGGTCCTTACGAGAAAGAGGCCAGGATAGGAGAGGAGATGATGCAACAATGGTAGTAGAGGGAGAAAAGGCAATGTGATGTGAGGCCGTGAGCCAAGTAATGCGGCTGCCCTCTGGAAGCTAAAAAAGGCAAGGCAGAGGATTCTTTCTCAGAGCCTCCAGAAGTAACTAACCCTGCCAACACCTTGATTTTAGCCCACAGAGACTGATTTTGGACATTTGACCTCCAGAACTGTAAGGTAATACATTTGTGTAGTGTTACGCAAGTCTGCGGTCATTTGTTACAGCAGCAATAGGAAACCAGTATGACATCATTATGTATTTTATATTCTTCTAGGTCTGTTCCACATAATTTAGTACTTTACTGTCATCCTCTCTAATTCTACTATGTGTAATTGGTAGAATATAAATTCCTGGTGGGCAGGAACAAGCATTTTTACCTTTTTTTTTTTTTTTTAAACACCCTACAGTGTCTAGTCCCGTCTTAGGTACTCAGCTGTTTGAAGTGGGTTATAACTTTGGTGCATAAAAGAGAATGGCCACTAGCAATGGGGAAATGAAAGGCATTTCAAAAGAAATATATAACTCAACAAACTGTTTACTTCCTTGGCATCAAATTCCAACCTTTTCATTTTGAGCTTTGTGTCACATGCAGTGCTAGGTGCACAGTATTTGATTAATGGAGGCTGGAACACAGAGTGCCCTCAACAAGCACTTGATGCACTGAGCTGAAATCTGTGGGGGTAAAGAAGGAAAAGGAGAAAGAGAAAAGCAACGTGGGTCTGGCAGAAAGTCCTCCTTGTCTATTTGGCCAATTCATTTTTGTCACATTAAGTAAAGTTAAAATGCTTTACAAGAACATTCACTCTTTTAAATGTTCTTTTTTGCTTAACATTTTAATGTTCAATTAATTTCATCCATTAAATTTAAATAACCAGTATTTAAAAATCCAAGTAATATGCTTAATACTGTGCTAAGAGATAAAGAGGTTACAGACCACCTGTAGAACAAGGGTCTATTCCAGAAGGTCTTAGTATCTAGTTAGGAGATAATACTAACAATCAGCTAAGGTTACCAGGCATTTATCAGGTGCCATCTTGTATGATTCAGACTTTGGAGATTATAGATATTTGGAATTTGGGGCTCGAAAATCAATACCTCATTCAGCAAATACTCATTGAGAACCTATTATGGTTTTCTGTGAATAAGAATTTCTGTTTGGGATAGTTTATTTCCCTTATCAGTTATCTTCCCAGCTGATCCAGCTGATTTAAGGGAGGTCAACAAAATGCTGATCTCACAGGGTGGTTTTGAGGATGAGATGAGATGAGCCTTTGTGGACATCTGGTGGACTCTGAGGAGCCATTTGAACACGTGTATATATCTGGGCACACACACACGTGTTTTATGTGCAGTATTGTGACTCATAATAAGAAATATATATTTGGTCTTTATCCTCCACAGAGCTTTTAAAATCCTTGGAATTTTCTTTGATGAGAGCAATAAACATGTCTTTTGTTTTGTTAAAAAAAAAAAAAGAATTTCTGTTTGGAGTTTGCAATTTGATAGAGGAAGAGAAGTAACGAATACAAGAATGGATTAAGTGCTAAATAGCAGGAGGATGCTTTGTAGTTGGGAAAAGGTTATTACTTTCTGAGAGTTGAAAGGGGAGGCAGGATTGTGAATGATTTCACAGTAAAGGTATTATTTAGGCCGAGCCTTGAAAGATGAGTAGGACTTTGAAAAGAATAAAATATTCCAGGCATGAAAGGGCATAGTTTTCAAAGGATGTTTGAAGGGTAGTACATTACTTTCCTATTGAAGTAGTAACAAATAACCACAAACTTAAAGCAATACAAATTTGTGTGTTATCTTAGAGTTCTGTAGGTCAGAAGTGCAATACAGCTCTCACTGGGATAAAATTGAGGTGTTGGCAGGGCTGAGTTCCATTCTAGAGGCTCTAGTGGTGAATCCATTTCCTTGTGTTTTCCAGCTTCTAGAGGTCACTGGTAACCCTCTTCCTCTATTTTCGAAGCCAGCAATGTTGCATTGCTCTAGTCATTCTTCAAAGTCACATCTCCCTCCTAACTCTCTTCTTGTGCCTCCCTTTTCCAGCTTGAAGGCCCTTGTGATTATGTTAGTCCCACTCAGTAACTCCGGGTAATCTATTTTACAGTCATGGGACTAGCAACCTTAATTACGCTTTTGCAGTGAAACAGCATATTCACAGGTTCTGGGGGTGAAGTCTGTGGACATCTTTGGTGGGGGCATTATTCTGCTTACCACAGGTAGTAAGGAGCAGCTAATCTTAAGAGGAAAGAAGGCCAAAAGAGGAAGGGGTACGAATGCACTGATAAGGGCAATGGGGAGCAGGTGCAAGTTTCTGAGGTTTGAGATAAATTCTCATTTTTTTTGAAAACAGCTTTGCCTGCAACATAGAAAAAATTGTTTGGACAGGCAATTTTGGGGTGCAACATTAGGAGGCCACGATTACAGCCTAAGAGGGTCTAAGGTAAGGAGGGCATAGCTGATCACTTTATTTGGTCTGAGGTTGCGTCTGCCCATTTCTAAGTGTTTTTCATCAAAATTCATGACATCATCCCACGGGATCTCAGCAAATGCAGTTTCCGGTTATTTGGCTGAATTTGTTCAGGTAGATTGATGCTACAACGCAGGCCTTAAATCGTTCACCTACAATCAACAAGAGGAGAGATGAATCCTGGCAAACCCCCAATTAGCAAGGCTAAAGAGAGCTAAACACTGAATTTTTTATGGGTCCAAATCTCAGGGAAAGCACGCAGTCCTTCTTCCTAAGGTGTTTCCTTAACAAGGACACAAAACTGAAAAGCTGCGCCTTCCCGTCACCGCCCCTTCCATCCCCCCACCACCATCGGAGGCAGGCACGTGAGCCCCGCCCAGCTGACTCTACTGACACCGACCGACCAGATTAGGACGTCCGCCCGGAACCCCCGAAGCGCCGGGGGTGGGTGGATGGAGGAGGCAAAAAGAGGGAGGGCGGGCCCGTGGTCACGTGCCCCGACCCGTCTTCCGCTTCCGTCACTTCCGGGTGCGACCGTCGCTTCTGTCCCGGTGGGATCTGTACGCGTTCGGTGCTTCCTCACTGTACCTGACAGTCTGTACTACTGCCCCTTCCCTGTTCCCAGCGGGAGGGACATGAGTGTCCCTGGGCCGCCTTCCCTGGACGGGGTCCTGGCAGGGCCACCCGACGGCCTGGAGGCCGGGGGCCCGACGCCGGGTACGTGCTGTGGGGCGGGGCGGGCGGGACCCGAGTGGGTGGGTCTCCGGGCCGCCCCGCGGGAATAAGATGCTTTCGGCAGCTGCCGACCCGAGGCTCTGGCCCCAGCGCGGAGCTAGGGAACCTTGCCGACCCTCCTGGCCAGAGGAGGAGGCAGGAAACGAGATCTGGGGGGAAGCGGTGTTTGGGGTGCTGTTGGTGGGGGTTGATGGTGAAGCCATTCTGAGTTTGTGTATTGACTCCAGCACACTGTTGGCTATTTGTTACACGTTAGTGGTTGAGGATGAATTTACCAGAAGGATGATTGGTTTGTAATTAAGAGAATTGATGTATCCAGTATTATTGCACACTCACTCATGAAATGATTATCTTGCTTTTTGACCTTACTGCGTCCTTCTTCCAGCAGTCTTTCTCAACCCGAGTTCGAGGAGAGATTTAAACCCTAATGGCCTAGAGTATCTATTGAATGTAATGAATCGACTTGCTCTGCATCCATAATGATACTATGTTTGTACTATGCTAGGGAGAACTGAGAAGATAGTCACTCAAAGCAGTTTCTGTGTTCTGTGGTTCAGATGAGGAACCCTAGGTGAGAAAGGCTTCAGGACTTTGGATGTACCTTTACTTGTACTTCCTGTTCCAGAAATATAGGGGTTACCCCAAAATAGTGCTCTCAGCCCTTTCTTGGTGGTGCTTTTCCTCAGTGACCTCTCTCTCGTCACACCTTCCTAAGTTGCATCTATAAATATCACTTCCTTGTATATAAGTGCAGGTTGGGTCTCTCTCTGCTTGCTCCTCCATCTGCTTGCTGGGTACTCTGACATGGTTATTTTGCACTAATCTCACACACAGCATGTACATAAATAAAAGTAGATGTCTGATCCTATTAATGGTGCCAAGTCACTATCACTTGAAACTTTGACATTACTCTTTTTTTTTTCAAGAATAAATTATTTTATTGAGGTATAATCTAGATTCACAAATCAAAGGGTATAACTTGATGAATATTATTATCCAGATCAAGAAACAAAACACCACAGCATCCTAAAGTTGTCCCAATTACTCTCTCAGTTTGATGAAATTATCGATCTTCTATTTTCTTTTTTAATCAGATCAATTTTATACACATCAGTGTTTGACATTACTTTTGACTCTTTCCTCCCACTTGCCTCCTACCTCTGTTTAGCCCAGGGGATTCTACTGTACAATTTCCATCTCCTCTTTGTATTTTCACCTTTACAACAACAGTTGTAAGGCTAGTCCACCTCCAGTCTCTTATTCTTCATTCCATCTATCCCACTGTCACATCACTGCCCCAAGATAAAGCTCCCATCATGTCATTTCCTTGCTTGAAAACCTTAAATGGCTCCTTACTAAACTAAGGGCCAAACACATTATCTTCGCATTCAAGGGTCCTCATAGGCTGGCCACATGGCCTTAGAGCTCACTACTGCATATGTCTCATGCTCCAGACACCCCAAACTAACCTGTCTTTCCAGAGCCATCCTATATTCCCACCTTTCTTCATGCTGCTTCCTTTACCATATTGCATCCCTTCCTCTCCTGCCTTAGAATTCTTACCCATTTGGAAATAGTAGCCCTCATAGGTTGCTGATGGAAGTGTAAATTGGTGACATCTCTTAGGAAAGCAGTTTTGCAATGTCTATTAAAAATGCATAAACACCTTGTTCCATTAATCTATTTATAAGAATTTATTCTATAGAAACAGTGACATGAATATGCAAAGACAAGCAAGGAAGCTCACTGCAACATTGTTTGAAAAAGCAAAAAGCGGAATAGGTGTCTTATTTTCTTTGTCTTAGTCTACTCGGGCTGCTATAATAAAATAACATAGGCTGGTGGCTTAAACAACAGACATTTATTCCTTGAAGTTCTGGAGGCTGTGAAGCCCAAGGTCTAGGTGTGGGCAAACTATGTTCCTGGTGAGGACCCTCTTCTGATCTTGCAGATGGCTGCCTTCCACTGTGTCCTCACATGGTGGAAGGAGAGAGTTGTGGTCTCTCTTCCTGTTCTTTTAAGGTCAATAATCCCATCATGGGGACCCTACACTCAGACCTCATCTAAACTTAATTATTTCCCAAAGACCCCCACCTCCAGATACCATTACATTGGAGGTTAGGGCTTCAACATATGAATTTTGGGGGAAGGACACATTTAGTCCATAACAATAGGGAACTGGTTAAACAAAATGTGGTAGAATTCTGTTAAAAAGAATGGAGTAGATTCAAACATATTGACCATATCTGAGATATATATTTATGAGAAAACTTGTAGAACAGTATAAGCAAGATTTCATTTGTGATAAAAACAGGGTTTAACCATGTGTATGCAAAGACAATTTCTTGAAGGCTATGTAAGAAACTCCAGAGTGACTCTCTGTGGAGTAAGGTAGTGAGGAGTATTTTTACTTTTCAGGTTATACCCTCTTCTTTTGTATTTTAAGTTTTTACAATGAGTAACACTTAAAAAGAAAAAAGAAAGGAATGAAAATTCTATCCATTCTTCAAGCTTCAGCTCAGATGCCCACACCTCCTTTAGGAATTATTCCCTGATATCCCTGGTGAAAGTGATCTTTCTCTAATCTATGGCACTTCTCACGTTCTCTGATTCCTCTGTATTGAGCTTTTTCAGGGAAGGGGACTTGCCTAATTTATTGTTGTAACCTCAAAAACTAGTACATAAAATGTATGTGCAGCAAATGTTTCTTGTCTCCCACAATAAAATACCTTGAACTTAGTGAATAAATGTGTGTAAAAACATGAGTAACTTCGACTCTTCCAATAATTTAACCAGAAAACTGGGACAGGGTAAGGGGGTTGCTGTGTGTGTGAGTTAAAATGTATATATAGTTTAAGGAAGGTGTATTGGTTGTTATTCCTTAAAGTTGAAATATCGTTATTTGGTTGTTTCTGTTTATCTGTAATACTTATGTTTTCTATGTATATATATATATATTTTTTTTAAATTTATTTATTTTTTAAATTTATTTTTGGCTGTGTCAAGTCTTCGTTGCTGCGTGTGGGCTTTCTCTAGTTGCGGTGAGCGGGGGCTACTGTTTGTTGCGGTGCGTGGGCTTCTCATTGCGGTGGCTTTTCTTTGTTGCGGAGCATGGGCCCTAGGCGCGCGGGCTCAGTAGTTGTGGCTTGCGGACTCCAGAGTGCAGGTTCAGTAGTTGTGGTGTCTGGGCTTAGTTGCTCCGCGGCATGTGGTATCTTCTTGGACCAGGGCTCGAACCTGTGTCCCCTACATTGGTGGATTCTTAACCACTGCGCCACCAGGGAAGCCCTTCTATATTTTTTAAAGAGAGTTGCTGCTGTTTGCACTGTTATTGTAATCAAGCCTTTAGCAATGACATTAATCATAATAAAATATAATATATATAATATATAATGTATAACATTAATGATATATTTTATTCACTTCCCATCTGATGGAACATCAATGGTAATATCTGTAAATGCTTCACTTTTCCCGTTATATTTTTCTTTCACTTGTGGAGTGCTTCAGTTTCTAGTTAGCTCTTACTTGTTTGAATATTGCCTTGCAATCTAGAGAATTCCAAAGTTTGTTTATGTTTCTCAGGATCCAAATAAAAACCATACTAATTTATTTTGATCTCTAAAAGCTAATTTTGAATATGACAGCATGTTGTTTTCCTCAATCTTGCCAAAATTTAGATCTGTGGTAAAAACTATACTTGGAAATGAGCTATAAGCAATATATTGTGATGAACGTATTCTGTATAATGATCTAATTTGATGTTATGGATTATTACCAGATTATGATTAAAGAGAGGTGTTTCAGAGTTTAATATTAGTTTAAAAATGCTTTTGGAGTACCATTTTAGTAATGTGGCCATTTCACTTTTTTTTTTTTTTAATTCTAAACCAGTGATTCTAAAATCATACAAACCATTCATTGAACCCTGTTTAGAAATTGTTTTGTACTTTTCTTGGTAGGAGTAGTGATTGATGGGTATTCATGTTAGACATTTTTGAAGGCCTGGCACAATGCTTACACCTATTATTCAAAGGAAAGGTAGGAATAAAATAGTTCCTGGCATCAAATGTAGATTTACACAGAAGACAATTATTATACACTATTTTCTATGGTAAATTAAGGTTCTGAATCTCAAGAGAGGAGAAATTCTTAGAAAATTTCTTTCCTGCTAACAAATGACCCTCCCTTTACCTGTAAATAATATATCAAGCTCTATGCAAAATAAATGTTGACCCATATTACCTCCATAGAATTGAAAAAAAATATTTTTAGGTATTGCATTTATTAAAAAGAATTTTTTTTAAGTTTTTTTTTTTTTTTTAATGTGGACCATTTTTTTAAAGTCTGTATTGAATTTGTTACAATATTGTTTCTGTTTTACCTTTTGGTTTTTTGCCCGCGAGGCATGTGGGATCTTAGCTCCCTGACCAGGGATCAAACCTGCACCCCCTGCATTGGAAGGCGAAGTCTTAACCACTGGACTGCCAGGGAAGTCCCTGCATTTAAAAAATATATAATCCCTAGGGGCTTCCCTGGTGGCGCAGTGGTTACGAGTCTGCCTGCCAATGCAGGGGACACGGGTTTGAGCCCTGGTCCGGGAAGATACCACATGCTGCGGAGCAACTAGGCCCCTGCGCCACAGCTACTGAGGCTGCGCTCTGGAGCCTACGAGCCACAATGACTGAAGCCCATGAGCCCGGAGCCCGTCCTCCGCAGCGGGAGAGGCCACCGCAGTGAGAGGCCTGTGCAACGCAACGAAGAGTAGCTCCCGCTTGCCGCAGCTAAATAAAGCCCACGCACAGCAACAAAGACTTAACACACCCAAAAATAAATTAATTAATTAAAAAAAAATTCTGCAAGCTTTTGGAAAGAAGAATTTCTTGCTTCCATTCAGTAACTGTTCCTTCCTTTTAGGCCTCAGACTCCTTTAATAATTCATTGAAAACTAAATCCACTTCCCTGAAAAATACATACACATATGGAATTTTGCGTGTGTTAATGTTCTTTTCAGCTAGACTTTACGTTGTACTAGTAGCTTAAAAATATTTTTTGAGTGCTCATAACTCGATTTTTAGAGGATGCTCAGGAAGTAAAAGTTAAAAAAAAAAAAAAGGATACCTATAGTATCCTGTGTGTGTGCTCTGAACTCCACTGCCAGCCTCCTTTCCTCCCTCCCTGCTACTTTCTTACCCCTGTGTCAATTTAAAAGCTTCCTAAGTTTGATTTTTTGCTTGGGGACAGGTTTAAGTGACGCTTCTCCAGATGAAGGGTTAATAGAAGACTTGACCATAGAAGACAAAGCTGTGGAGCAACTGGCAGAAGGCTTGCTTTCTCACTACTTGCCAGATCTGCAGAGATCAAAACAAGCTCTCCAGGAACTCACGTGAGCTGAAAAAGACCATAGATGCACGCATTTCTTCTCTGGCATAGTCATAATTTACTGTATAAGTAAAGTATATACTGTATTAGGGATAATATTTTGTAACATTTAATACAATGGAGTATTTCTGTATCTTTTGTGTTAGCAAATGGGAGTGGAGTAATCTAAATTACATAGTATACGTGTAATTTAGATTACACAGTAATCTAAATGTAAAAAGTGAAATGAATGCTCCTAGAGTGTTTGGTCTCTTCTGAGAAGTACCCGTAAATCTTATCTAGACTCTTTGATTAGTTTTGGTGTCTCTCCACTATTTTAGGAAAGAATCGCCTCTTGGGGATGTTGCAAATGGGTATACACCTGTTTCTGAGTAGAGCTGCAAAATTGCCTCCATAGGAGTCACATTTGTTTTCAATTGCTGGTTCACATGAGTTGCCAGAAATCCCTAATTATCTTTTTTGGAGATGACCCATTTCATTCTTAGTTTATAACTCTACTAGCTAAATAAAGGATTGGAGAATAAGCTAAGAGAGGAACAGGATAAGGAAGAATGTAATCCATAAAGTGTAATCAATATGCAAAAATATACACTCTGATTTTATCAGCTGTCACCCAGAAACAGCAGTCTGAGCTTCTTCTTCCTTTTGGGTCAGGACCTCTCTGGATTGCCCAAGCTGGCCTATTATTTCTTTTTTGTGGTGGTCACCTTTAAACTGGCTATGAACCACTGCTGCTCTAAGACTTACTCTTTGAAAACTGATCTCAGAGGCCTTTATTAGGGCAAAAGGAGAGGAATAATCAACAACTATGTCCATTTTTAAAATATTAGTAACTAATGTTATAATCCTTGGGTTTGAAGATGATAAATGAATATAAAAGTGGTACTGTGTTCTGCTACATGTGGTACCCTACTGTAGTTAAGGGAGCTGGTAACATTCTTAGTTTTCTGCTAGTTCCAAGTAAGATTTTTTTTATTCCCCGGTGTGTGGTATGTCTTGTATTTTAACACCAGCCAATCCTTGTGGCAGAAAAGTCAAAGATTTTGTGGGTGAGTTTGGATGATATATGATAGACTGAAGGAAGGTAAGAAACTCTGCAAACAAAACATATCTGGTAACACTTTATTTATAGGAAGTTAGGAATCAAGGTTTAATTGGAAAGTTTAATTGATGAGGACATTGGCTAAAATTTAGTGTTTCAATAACCCCATTTATCTTCCTAGGCGTCTAGACAGTGATGATGATGATGATGATGATGATAGTAAAATCAACTACTGTTTATAACAGCTGAATATGATGAATAAGCAGTTATTAAACTTCTTGAGTGTTAAGGAAAGATAAGCAAACTTCAGAGAAAGAACAAAGAGAAATATATGGGTCTAGTTAAGAGCTTTCTACACTGTCTCATTGATCAATGTATCTGTTCTTTTTTTTTTTTTTAACGTGATAATCCATTTATTTATTTATTTATTTATTTATTTATGGCTGTGTTGGGTCTTCATTTCTGTGCGAGGGCTCTCTCCAGTTATGGCAAGTGGGGACCACTCTTCATCGCAGTGCGCCGGCCTCTCACTATCACGGCCTCTCTTGTTGTGGAGCACAAGCTCCAGATGCGCAGGCTTAGTAATTGTGGCTCACGGGCCCAGTTGCTCCGTGGCATGTGGGATCTTCCCAGACCAGGGCTCGAACCCGTGTCCCCTGCATTGGCAGGCAGACTCTCAACCACTGCGCCACCAGGGAAGCCCCAATGTATCTGTTCTTTCACCAATATCCTGCTGTCTTGATTTCTGTAGTTTCTGTAAGTCTTGAAATTTGGTAATGTACGTCTTCCAACTTTGTTCTTCTTCAGTATGTCTTGGTTATTATAGGTCTTTGCCTTTCCATGTGAATTTTAGAATCAGTTTGTTGATATCTACAAAATAACTTTCTGGGATTTAAATTGAGATTGTATTGAACCTATAGATCAAGTTGGGAAGAATTGATATCTTAGCACTATTGAGTTTTTTATTCCATGTACTTGGAATATCTCTTCATTACTTAGATCTCTCTTATTTCTTTCATTTGAGTTTAATAGTTTTTGCATGTAGATCCTATACATATTTTGTTAGGTCTATACCAGATTATTTCATCTGACAGGGGTTATTGTAAATGGTATTTTTAAAAATTCTGATTGTTCATTGCTGGTATATAGGAAAGCAACTGACTTTTGTATATTAACCTTGTATCCTGAAACTTTGCTATATTCACATATTCGTTCCTGGGTTTTTGTTGTTGTTGATTCTTTGGGATTTTCCACATAGGCAATCATGTTATCTGTGAACAAAGACAGTTTTATTTCTTCCTTTCTAATCTGTATACCTTTTATTTCCTTTTCTTGTCTTATTGCATTAGCTAGGACTTCCAGTAAAATGTTGAATAGGAGTAGTAAGAGCGGACATCCTTTCCTTGCTCCAGATCTTTAGGAGGAAAGCATCTAGTTTCTTACCACAAGTGCAGTATTAGCTGTACGATTTTTTAAAAGATATTCTTTATCAAGTTGGGGAAGTTCCTCTCTCCTCCTAGTTTGATGAGAGTGTTTTTAATCATGAATGGTGTTGGACTTCATCAAATGCTTTTTCTTCATCTGCTGATAAGACCATATACGATTTTTCTTCTTTAACCAGTTGATGTTGTGGGTTACATTGATTGATTTTCAAATGTTGAACCAGCTTTGCATACTTGGAATAAATCCCACTTGGTTGTGGTGTATAATTCTTTTTATACATTGTTGGATTTGATTTGTTGATATTTTGTGGAGGAGTTTTGCATCTATGTTCTTGAAAGATAATGATCTATAGTTTTCCTTTCTTGTAATGTCTTTTTTTAAAAAAATAAACTTATTTATTTATTTATTTTTGGCTGTGTTGGGTCTTCGTTGATGCTCACGGGCTTTCTCTCCTTGCAGTGAGCAGGGGCTGCTCTTTGTTGTGGTGTGTGGGCTTCTCCTTGCGGTGGCTTTTCTTTGTTGCGGAGCATGGGTTCTAGGCACACGGGCTTCAGTAGTTGTGGCTCATGGGCTCTAGAGCACAGGCTCAGTAGTTGTGGCGCACGGGCCCAGTTGCTCCGTGGTATGTGGGATCTTCCCGGACCAGGGCTCAAACCCGTGTCCCATGCATTGGCAGGTGGATTCTTAACCACTGTGCCACCAGGGAAGTCCCTCTTATAATGTCTTTATCTGGTTTTGATTTTAGGATAATGCTGGCCTCATAGAATGAGTTAGGAAGTGCTCCCTTTACTTCTGTTTTCTGAAAGAGATTGTGGAGAATTGGTATAATTTCTTCCTTAAATGTTTGGTAGAAATCGCCATGAAGCCATCTGTTCCTGGTACTTTGATTTCTGGAAGGTTACTACTTATAGATATAGGCTTACTTAGATTATGTTTCTCCTTGTGTGAGTTTTGGTAGTTTGTGTCTTTCAAGGAGTTAGTCATTTCCATCTAAGTTATCAAATTGGTGAGCATAGAGCTACCTGTAGTATTCCTTTATTATCCTTTTAATGTCCATGAGATAAGTAGTGATGACCCCTCTTCCATAAATTATGTTAGTAATTTGTATCTCCTCTCTCTTTTTCTTTGTTAGTCTAGCTAGAAGTTTATCAATTTTATCAATATTTTGGAAGAACCGACTTTTGGTTTTGTTTATTTTTTATTGTTTTCCAGTTGTAACAGCCTGTTTTTGCTGTCCTGCTTGTCTTGGATCATTGGCTTGCTGGGTTCTCCTCTCATCCATTCTGGTTTCACCTTCTGTGGTCTCCAGTCAGAGCTGAAGGGACACTTACGACCTGTAGGATATGCCATACTCAGTGCTGGGTGGTGGAGATGTTTTAACTGCCCTTCAGTCTCTTCATTGCTATTTCTTTTTTTCATTGTTGTTCTCTGTTTAGCATACTTCTGCAAGCACATCATATCATATTTTTCTTTGTCTATAGTATTCTTTAAAATATTTAATTAAGTGACCCCCCACAGTGTCACTTATTCCTGTGATCCTAGCATTGGTTGATCTGGAGAAGAATATCAGAGAAGTTGGCTTCTCTTCCTCAGTAGAAAGTTTTGAATCAGATTTTATTGAGGAGTCTTAGAAATTACTTGGTCTGACCTTCTCACTTTGTAAATGAAGAAATTTAGGTCCAGAGAAACTAAATTTCCGAGATCACACCAACTGATTATTATCCCTTGATACTGCTTTTTTTCCAACTCTAATCTAAAAAGTCACTGCTCCTCTTCCTTTATGGTAATGTTACAATTTTAATATATATAAAACATCAAGTTTCTTGGGCAAGATAGTATAAAAAAAACTTTTTTGGGGCTAATACAGAGAGTTGTTAGAAATAAGTAATAAAATAATTTAAAATGGTTTGATGTTATTCAAATCTGAAATTGAGGCAAGAATAAAAGATGTATTTAATTATCAGAATATTGGAATATTATTTTGGCTTTGGAATATTATTTTGAAAAAGATTATGATAAACTAAATAAGCCTTGGAGAGTCAATAAATTTCCAACTTAATTTCTACTTTTAACATTAACCAAGATGAATGTGATTGCTTTTAATGAACCATCACTTAAAGTATGTAAAGTTTATTTTGGCTGTGTGCTTTTGTTTCAGACAGAACCAAGTTGTATTATTAGACACACTGGAACAAGAGATTTCAAAATTTAAAGAATGTCATTCTATGTTGGATATTAATGCTTTGGTAAGTATGATTTAGTTGACATAGCTTAATGACATCTTGTTTTAGAAATAACTAGGTTTATACTCCCAACTGTACTTATGTATGTTTGAGATACCTACGTATGTTTTCCTCTAATTTTTAAAGTTTAGAATTTGTTGTTTAACAGGAAACCTTGATTTACTTTATTAGACCTTCTATTGTCTTGAATTGTTAGCTTTCAAATGTTGAACTTGTGATAGGAAATTGAGCTTATATATGAAAGTCTGGAATAGATCTGCTCGTAATTAAAGACTAATAAAAGAGAAGTAAAAGTAAGGAACTTTGGAGGTACTATTTTTCCCCTTAAGGAAAGCACATCTCTCTTTATCAAGTACATGGTTTTTAAAATTAGCATTTATTTAATTGTATGGCATTTTCATAATGCCATAACAAATTAATGCTGAAACAGACTGTTTGAGGGTCCTTTACGTCCCCTTTATATCTTTCAATGTAAGTGACAGTAGTTGAATTTCATCAGAAACTTTATAGCTTTTTGATGAGAGGAACTAATACTCTTTATTTTAGGAAATGGAGAATTAACAGAAATAAGGAACTTGTGGTTACCTTTCTCTTTACCCGGAACATTAGAAATAGCTTCATTTGCATGATTTTGTGGACTTTCATATATACGTCAAAGAATGGACTTTTCATTGGAAAAATGTGGCTTATTAATGTTTTCCTTTTATAACAATCAAAAACCAAGTCCACCTTCTCTAGTATTAGGCAGAGGCCTGTGGTAGTAAATACAAAGTCTTCTACTCAGTAGTTCTTGATTTGTGAAGGAGGTGGTCTTTGTCTTCTCCATTGAGTTCATGTTGCAGCAGAACTACATATTTGTTGAATGAATGAACCAAGCATATGTAATACTGTCGCTTCCATCTGAAAGGGCAGAAACTAAGTCTTGCTCTTCTTCCTTCTCTCAGCCCATAAGTGGTGTTTTTTTGTTTGTTTGTTTGTTTTTTTAATTTTATTTTTTTATTTTTGTCTGCGTTAGGTCTTTGTTCCTGTGCGTGGGCTTTCTCTAGTTGCGGCAAGCTGGGGCTACTTTTCATTGCGGTGCGCAGGCTTCTCATTGTGGTGGCTCCTCTTGTTGCGGAGCACGGGCTCTAGGCACGCGGGCTTCACTAGTTGCAGCACTCAGGCTCAGTAGTTGTGGCTTGCGGGCTCTAGAGCACAAGCTCAGTAGTTGTGGCGCATGGGCTTAGTTGCTCCACGGCATGTGGGATCTTCCTGGACCAGGGCTCAAACTGGTGTCCCCTGCATTGGCAGGCGGATTCTTAACCACTGCGCCACCAGGGAAGCCCCCCAAGAGTGGTTTTGATTGTCATTCAGGAACTGAAAAATAGAAGCCCAGAGAGAGAGAAAGAGGGTCTGTAAGCTCTAGAGCTCATCAGACTCTGACTTTACTTGTAGCTACATTAAGGCTGCTAATCTCTGTACTGACACCTCTTTCCTTTTTTTTTTTTTTTTTTTTTAAGGATATTCTTTTTTTTATTTTTAATTTTTATTTATTTATTTATTTATTTATGGCTGTGTTGGGTCTTCGTTTCTGTGCGAGGGCTTTCTCTAATTGTGGCAAGTGGGGGCCACTCTTCATCGCGATGCGCGGGCCTCTCACTATCGTGGCCTCTCGTTGCGGAGCACAGGCTCCAGACGCGCAGGCTCAGTAGTTGTGGCTCACGGGCCTAGTTGCTCCGCGGCATGTGGGATCTTCCCAGACCAGGGCTCGGACCCGTGTCCCCTGCGTTGGCAGGCAGATTCTCAACCACTGCGCCACCAGGGAAGCCCCTCTTTCCTTTTTTTTACCTGATCTTCTCTTTCTGTTACCTTCCTTCCTGAGAGTGAGGTGTTTTTTTTTTCCTTCTCGTCCATCTCTGGCTCAGATGGAAAGTCTATACTTATCACTCCTTGGGAAGAAAAGTGTCCTTACAGAGATTGTTCTCCTTGGTCTGACTTCAGAAGCCCAAAGAATATGATCCGACTTGTCCACAGCCTTCTCAGGGCTCTCTGGCCACAGCTTGGTTTTTCCTGATGGGCAGACACTTCACTTAAACTGTCCTGTGTACCCTGGCTCAGTCTCTCCCTTGTAAAGGCAGTAGAGAGTGTTTTACTTTTCTTAAATGAAACTGATAGCATTGTTGGATAGTCTTACTAAAATTTTAGAATTATATTGCATGGTTTTTATTTTTTTGAGTTTTTGAGTTTTATTTTATTTATTTTTTTTATACAGCAGGTTCTTATTAGTTATCTGTTTTATACGTATCAGTGTATATATGTCAATCCCAATCTCCCAATTATATTGCATGTTTTTAAGGCAAAATGTTATCTTACAGAATATAAATGTCTATTTTATGTTTAGTAACTTTTAATCAATCTGAACTGAATCAAGTATTCTCAAAAGCCTACTAGTGGTTTAAATTAAATTTGAATCTTGGAATTAAAATATGGAGATAATTAGATCTTAAAAAATTTTGACAAATTTAGGCAGAATGAACTGTAATTTAGGTATTGATTTATTTACCCATTTTGATATTTCATTCTGTTTTAAATTGACTTTTAAATTTACTTTTCCATCTTAAGTTCACTGAAGCTAAACACTATCATGCCAAGTTGGTGAATATAAGAAAAGAGATGCTGATGCTTCATGAAAAGACATCAAAGTTAAAAGTGAGTCGAAAATTCTTTCACAGTCTTTATAGAAGTAGAGGTTTAATTGTCTGTTTTTCTTCAGTATTCATTTTCTGACTTCTTATATATTCATATACAATAGGATACTTAATTCATGGTACATTGTTTTCTTTTAAAACACATTCTTATTAACCCCACTCCGGGCTTTTCTACTAATAGCTGGGCTGGTGGGCTCACATTCTCTGAATATGTCACTGTATTTCTCATTTAATAAGAGTTTTGAGTAACAGAATTTTTTTATCAAGGAGACCTTAAATTACCCAGAACATTTAAAAATTGTGACTCACTATATTGTACACCTGTAACTTATACTATACAGCAACTATACTTCAATAAAAAAAAGTTACCCTGAAGAAATTTAAAAGTTAAACATGAAATTTATTATTATGTATTGATTACCTTAAATCAAAGCACTATTACTTAAAATTGTTTAAAATTTTTTATTTGTAATTTAATATAAAGGTTACTTTCCAGTTACAGTTATTACAAAATATTGGCTATATTCCCCATGTTGTACAATACATCCTTGAGCCTGTCTTACACCCAGTAGTTTGAACCTCCCACTCCCCCACCCCTATATTGCACTCCCCCACCCCTATATTGCACTCCCCCATAAACCACTAGTTTGTTCTCTAAAAACACTACTACTTTTAAATTAGGCCATAACCTATAAGCCTTTTGCTCTCTTGGTTTTTAAATTTTTTTGACTTAGAAAAGAGCACTTAAACTGCAGCAGAAGAGGCAAAAAGAAGAGCTGGAAAGGGAGCAGCAACGAGAGAAGGAATTTGAAAGAGAAAAGCAGTTAACTGCCAAACCAGCTAAAAGGACGTGAGAAGTTGGATGTTTGTGTCCTTCCTTCTTCCCCTGTTCATGTTCTGGATTTGAGATGACCCAGTGTAGACTGAAGTTAAGGTAGTGCCTTATACCATTGTGTTATGTTTTGAAATCCTTTTCCCACGAGTGCTGTCTCTCTATTTTCATTTCAGCCATTCAAGAAGCTTTTTTTCCTAAGTAGAAGACATAATATCACGTGGTTTGGATATTTTATATGTAATTTTTCAACTTTGTTTTGCTTTTTAAAATTCATTATTTTGGCGTTAAGTCATTTATAAACTGGAAAATGGTTTGTTTTAATAGTCTAGACTATAAGTGGTTAAAAATTAGTATGAATTGTTTAGCTTCTTAATAAGTGTGGATTTAAAAGTTTCAGTTTCTTATTTTATGAAATGAATTGCCTTTCTGGCAATACAGCGCTGGGTTTTGGCAGTTGCCTTTTCATTGTTTGGTTAAGAAGAATTGCCAGCTGTTTAATCACATATGCCACTGGAAAAGAGGTGGTATAAGCCTTTGTGAAGAACATGATAGAAAAGTGTGTACACAGGAAATAGTAGCATCTTAGACATAGCATAGGTGAGCAAGATGCCATGTAGATTCCACTAACCATATACTATATCTGCTTCCTAGCTTTGTTGTTGCTGTTTTTTCCTTATTCTGCTTCTGGGTTCAAAGTAGATTATATCTATTCCTAAAGTTTGGCGGGGGTGGTGTAGCTTTCACACACTCAAATGTGTTTAAATATTTATAATTCTTAGTAACAGTCATCACACACTGTGAGGTACAGTTGTCAAGCTGATAAGATAATGGACCCAACTTTCCAAGTGGAAAGTCTCACTGCTAGTTCTAGCTATCCTCTGATTTGCTGTGTGGTCTTACATGTGGTTACTTTTTCTGTGCTTTTAAAAAAAATTCTTAAAGTAGAATGATACATACCAACTACCCATTATAGCTTCTTCACAAAAGAGGCAGCATGTTACCTTTAGTGTTTTCTAGATCCCCCCTCCCCCAATATTACACGTAGAAATTTATTATGTGAGGGAAATATTATGAAGTTTCATTGTTTTAAATTGAGAGTGTATTATTCACTGTTTTAGTAGTATTTAATATCCATGATGTCCAATCTCTATTACATAAGAGACTGTACAGATTAGATTACAGATTATGATTAGAATGTGTATCTTTTATAATCTACGTTACATTTGGTAAGCTGGAATCACTCACTACCTCTGATCACATATCAGGCTAACCAATGATGGAGAAGGCATTAGATTTACGTCGAGTGCTAAGAACTGGTCTGTTTAAAGGTTTAAAAAATTTGTTTGAAAACCTTTCCCTTCTTTAGTGAATGAATTATGATCTCACAATTCACTTGGTTTTGACCTTATGTTTAAGAGTGTAAATATATTTTATTTTTAAAGGCTATGTGTTGCCCTCAAACACTGGCTAAAACTCCTAGGGCAGGATCGTTAGCACTGGCAGGACAGTGTCACCTAAACTGCTGAATGTGCTCGTTTATAACCTGACAGAGGCTGTGCATTGTTTCTTAGAGTGATTTGTGGTGGCCAGCCGCAATGATTGTTTAAAATGCTGGTTCCTGGACACCACTCTCAATCTACTGAAGCAAATCTGTTTGTTTTTCTCTTTTTTTCCTTTTCAAAAAGTTTCCTCAAGTGATTCTGATGTACCTTATAAGTTGAGAACCGCTGGTCTAGTGATCTAGGTCAGAGGTTTCCACACTGGGCTGCATATTAGCACCTGGAAACTTTAAAAAAATATACTCTTGAAGATTTTTACTCATTAGTTCTTAGGTAGGGCCCATGCACATTTTAAAGAGCCCCCCCCAGATAAGTCCAATGCAAGGAACCACTGGTCTAGACTGTCTAGTGATTTATATTTATAAGGAGTGAAATAGTTTGAAAGCTACCCAGTAACTCTTGGGATTAATCTTATGAAATAAATTCTTAAACTGCTGCTTTTGATATAAAGTCAGATTTAAGACTGAAATAAATAGCAGGCCGGAAATAGGTATAGAATTCTGGTTAATTGGACTTTTGTGACCTGTACTTAAATAAATCATGTTTATTGAATGAATGGCAAGGCACATGTACTTTTAGAAATGTATTATTTACATTTTGAAGATTTTTTAAAATGTCAAGAATATATATTAGGATCCACTATTTTTAGGTCAACTGTAAATCAGAAGTACTGTTACTTTGGCAATTAAAATCTAAAACTTTAGCTGTATTTCAGTAGTGTACAAGCATATCTTACTGACTAAAACTGAACAGAACCCTTATAATTAGTCTTGCTGTATTTTTGCACAAAATTATGAATTGGTACTTGAGCTGAAAAAAATTGCCTATGGTGTTTTGGTTGAAAAAAATTGCCTTTGTTTTGAAACTATATCATATATGGACTGAACTAAAGTGATGGGAGTTAATTTTCTATTTACTTTGTAGGAGGTATCATGTAAATATGCAGACGTTGAATATGGTATGGATTGTGTCCTCAGTGAATTTTTGGGTGGATACAGTTTATAAATATGCCAATTATATACCCTCATATACTTGTCTGATTTTGAGTTTGTAAAATGAGGACTCCTTTTTACACATTTAATAAAGAAAAGAAAGGTCTATGAATTACCCAGTATCATTTATCAAGCACTGGTGTGCACACAGCACGGTATACTTCCCTTTATGTACTTTACTTCAGACATTCCTTTCCTTTGCTTTCCTCTCCTGTCATCTTCCTCTTAATGTTCTCTGTAGGTTGTGTCACAAAATGACTGGTCGGCTCATGAAATCCTTTTCGGAAAGGTGATAGAAAGTGTTATGAGAAGATTCTGCCTGAAATAACCCAACTTCATAAAGTTCTTCACTATTTGAGAATAAGAATATAGCTACTACTTTTGTTTTTTTAATTTATTTATATTTTATTTATTTTATTTTTGGCTGTGTTAGGTCTTTGTTACTACGCACGGGCTTTTCTCTAGTTGTGGCGAGCAGGGGCTACTCTTTGTTGCGGTGCTTGGGCTTCTCATTGCGGTGGCTTCTCTTGTTGTGGAGCACGGGCTCTAGGCACGTGGGCTTCAGTAGTTGTGGCTCCCGGGCTCTAGAGCGCAGGCTCAGTAGCTGTGGCTCACGGGCCCAGATGCCCTGCAGCATGTGGGATCTTCCCGGACCAGGGCTTGAACCCGTGTCCCCTGCATAGGCAGGCGGATTCTTAACCACTGCGCCACCAGGGAAGTCCCTAAAGCAATGATTCTTAATCATTAAACCTTCAGACCTCACTGTGCACATATTTTTAAAAGTTACTTAGTTTCTAGGCTTTCCTTTTGGATCAAGATAGTTCCTATTTTACATATTTGTTCAGATATTATGCTTGTACAGATGAATCAGATATTTAAGATTTGTTCTATTGATAGCTTATTCACACTGTTTTAGCTCTGCTTGCATGTATGAGGCCAGGTGCCATCTAGTCTTCAGGTTAACATTTGGGTGAAACTAGGTTTATTTTCAAAGCCATTAAGAGAGTAAAGGGGAGTAGTCAAGGGTGATGGTTCTAATGACTAGTTTAAAAAGCACTTAAAGCAGAAATTCCAAAGAAATACAGTGTGAAGGAAGGGCAGTCAAAGAGAAGATCGGTGAAATTTGGGGTGGATTGGGGATGGTAATAGAGAAAAAGAAAAGGAAAGGCCACGTCCGAGGTAGAAGGGAAAGGTGATGTGTCTTTTGTGTACCTTGAATAAAGGAGGCTTATAGGCTTGTGAAGAATAATAAATTAATAATATCCGCCTGTTTTAAGATGAGGTCGCCCCCTACTGTCACTTCGTCGTAAACTGAAGAAAAGGTTGTAGCCTGCAGTTGGTTCTGGTTTAGATGATGTATATTCCTAAAGTGCTTCAGGAGGCCTGTCGTGCTCAAATTTGGATAAGCGCGTATGGGTGCTGCTCACTCCTATTCCAGGTTTGACGTTTATTAGGACTTTGGAAAAGAGAGTCAAAAAGTATATTGAACACTTAGTACAAGAGAATAAATACTAAGAAATAAACGCATGTATATAGACCTGAAGTTTCCTGGCCTCTGCTTTGATCATAAACCTTTAAATTTTAAAGAATATAGAACCTTCATAATATAGTGGTTAGGACTGTGGACCTGAAGTCAGACTGCTGTGGTTTATATTCCTGCTTGATTTAGGGCCTTGGACTTGCTTAAACCCTGTGTACCTTTCAGTTTCCTAAACTGTAAAGTTGGGGTAAGTGTTTCTGGCTTCATAAGGTTATGAGGTTGTGTGATATCCATATAAAGGCCCGTAAAAAAATAGGAAGAGCTCAAGAAATGTTGGGTGTTATATCATGGTATCTTGAAGTCACATATTCACATGTGGGGATGGTGCTTATTTTGCCCCTTTGTGCATGCTTGTTTTTGTTCACAGGATTTCCACTAGGATCCTTGGTTCTTTAATATCTTCCTGTTAGACACCTATTCGTTCTTTGCAACTCAAATGTCTCTTCTTTATGGTTTTTCAAACCACTTCCCAAAGAAATTTTTTTCTTGTGTTCTATAGTACTTAATATATTTGCCTTAGCATTTACAGTATTGTTACGTGTTCACATGTCTCTCAAGATCGAGGATATTTCGTAGTCATTTCTGTTCCATGGTGCAGTAGTGCCTGGCCTATAGTTATTAATCAGGGTTCTCTAGAGAAACAGAATGAATCTCTGTGTGTGTGTGTGTGTCTGTGTGTGTAGAGAGAGAGAGAGAGAGAGAGAGAGAGGTAGAGGTAGAGATAGAGATATTTATTTTAAGGAAATGGCTATTATATGATCGTGGGAGCTGGCAATTGCAAAATCTGCAGGGCAGGCGAGCAGGCTGGGGACGCAGGGAAGAGTTGATGTTGCAGCTTGAGTTCAAAGGCAGTATGGAGGCAGAATTCACTCTTTCTCAGGGGGAATTTTCTTAGTCTTTTTCTCTTAAGACTTTCAACTCATTGGTTGAGGTCCACTCACATTATGGAGGGTAATCTTAAAGTCTGCTGATTTAAATGTTAGTCTCATCCAAAAAATGCCTTCACAGCAACATCTAGACTGATATTTGCCTGATATTTGCCCAAATATCTAGGTACCATGGTCTAGCCAAGTTGTCACATAAAATTAGCCATCATGATTGAGACTGAATTGAATCTAGTAAGAGAAATAAACATATTAAAAATAGCTATAATAAAAACCTGGATTACATAAATGCCAAATAGGGACTATTACAATAAAAAGATTAAGTTCCTGAAATTGAAACATGTCTTGGGAGTCTGTAATCCTTGGATAATCTGAGCCACTGCTTCCATCCCTGATTACATACTCAATTAGACTAAAAAGAAAAAAAAAATAAATGATAGCAAGTCCCAAGATCTTGGGAATAAAATGAGCTCAGAGATAATATGTGTACGGGACTGTAGAAAAATAGATGCTACATCAGTTATAGCTTTATACCTTCTCTATTAACTAGGGGCTGTTCAGTTTTCTTAAAAATGGCTTCTAGGAAGAGGTGGGCAGTTTTAGATCAGGCTCAACAGATGAGCACATCTTAAAATTAAAACCTGATGAAGCACAGACGGGACAATGCTGCCATCTTGTGGTACTCTGCTCCCCTAGTCTACAAATTCTGTATTGTCTCAACTAGTTTGATGAAGTTTGGCCTAAGCGTTTTCAACTATAGTGTTTTTGGTAAGTCAGGGTTTTCTGTATGGTCTGAACTTTTGCTTAAACAGTGAGATGTTTGAAAGTGATCTGTGAAACATCAGGTTTAAAACTACATTTTTCTAACTTTTTGAATCTTTTAGTTTGATGTTAGGCTTGAGGGTCCTCCCCCCTCCCCCTGCCCTTCTCCAATCATCTGTCATCATCCACCATGCTCAGAATACTGTTCTAAGAAAAACATTCCAGGCCAAAGATTATGCTGTGGGCAAAGGTCTCAGGAGTTCTGTGCTTTTATTCACCTGACTGTCCCCATTGGGCCTTTGCTGATAGGATCTGGGGTGAACACCTGGTCCAAGGGCAGCCAACCCATGGGCTCAGTGGTGGAAAAATTAGCCTAGCAGGAAAAACTCTGCCTAGATGGGGACATAGAGTATCTCATTGGCCTAGTCGGTTACTGTCTTGGGAATATGTATTAGAATACTCGGAGAGAATCAGCCCTTTAGTAATTGAAGGAGAAATGAGAAGACACACAGAAGCAGACAGAACAGCTGAGTGTTATGTGGGGAGGAGTAGGGAATCCATGAACTTCTACTTCTGAAAGGGGACAAGGTCATAGACCCCTCAAAATATCTGGGATCCCGAGCTATTTTCCTGTATAAGGCTCTGTGTGACCTGGGTGCTGGGCTTTTCTTAGGTCCCTATGGGATTTAATTACTGGGCTAAGATTCCTGTTTTCCACAGTACCACCCTCCCGTCCCCTACTCCCCTTATTTATGAGATAACCTTAACAATTCTTTATTTATTGCAACGTTAGGCATCTAGCATTGTCATTGTCTTTTAGTTTCCCTAGCATGTTATATCTTTCAAAGTGTTTTAGTGTGCACTATCTAATTTAATAATAAGGATGCTATTTAGGAGATTATGTGTTTCCACGCCTGCTAATCCAGGAGTTCAAGGAAGAAGATAACACTGACCAGCGCACTGACCAGCACCCCGGTAGGAGCAGTGCTGCAGCCAGCCAAACACTTACTCTCATTGCTTGCTGCGGTTTTTCTCCTGTTTTATCCAGTTTCTTAGAGTGTTCTCATCTCTGGCTGGATTTCTTATCCCACATCTACTTCCAGCTCATTCCCGAGCCTAAAGTTCAGAGCCCT
Organism: Balaenoptera borealis; assembly: GCF_965194805.1. Lineage (NCBI taxonomy): Eukaryota > Metazoa > Chordata > Mammalia > Artiodactyla > Balaenopteridae > Balaenoptera > Balaenoptera borealis. The sequence continues at coordinate 87,894,588 of NC_138866.1, forward strand.
ATAGCTCTGTTGAGCACCTGTTATATGCCAGGTGCTTTATACACATCACCTCATAACGGCAACTTTAGGAGTTACCACCCTAACACCATATCCTTATCAGCATTTTATAGATGAGGACATTTTACAGATGAGGACAGCTGAGACACATTGAGTCTGAGTAACTGCCCAGATCACACAGCTGCAAGTGGTGGAGCTGAATTTGATTCTGGGAGAAACCCAAAACTACCACGTTGCTGGGGAATTTTCTTGGGCTAGAGACCCTAGGACCAGAGATAGAAATAGGTTTGGGAGTTTTACTTTAACTCTTTCTCTAAAGCTATACCAATGATAGGGAATTATGTGGACGAACCATCTGCTAATTCGTTTAATCCAGTCTGATAATATTGGAAGAAGTGGAGGAAGCATGTGTTTCCCTGTTAGGAGAGAGCCTAGTAGGAAGAATGCACAGAACTCTTTGATTTTCCTGCAAGGCTGATTTAATTTCAGATTGACTCTGAAGCTCCACATTTCTGCAATAGAAACAAGCAACAGTGAGACTGCACCTGCGTGAGATGCGGCTCAGGAGCCTTCCCTTGAGATGCTACCTACTGCTGGAGTAGACGGAAGAAGGGCAAAGCTGCCGGGAGAAGTGAGCGACTCCAGAAGGGCCAGGACATTCCCATTACAGCTGTTTTGAGACCTTCACCACCACCACCGCCTCGAGAAAGCTATCATGGATGTTGCCTTGCTCGGCCTGCATTTCTGGGTCTTCAGCTGACCACTCAGCTCCATCTCTTTCTGCACTTGTATGGCTTTGGGGGAAGAACACAGGAGGAGAAGCCAGCTTTCCTCACTGGAGGCCCCTGAGCAGTTCAGTTTCCCTCAGGGGTAAACATGCAGACAGGAGGTGATCCCTAAGACTCTTCCGGCATTAACAGTATGAGACACCTTGTGTCCCATGGCTCTCAAGGAGTGTTGGCTTATGGGCTGTTGCTTCACCAGTCCATCTGCTTGGTGCAGTGGCAGCATCCAGACAAAAGCCCTCATCTCAGATGAGATTTTTGTAGCCTTTAACTACCTCACAGCCTGGGCCTCAGAAGAATCCTAAGGTCCGTGAATTTACCCTCGCACAATGAGGGAGCTGGGAAGAGATGGCTTCTGAATGAGGGCAGATGTACCTTTCCTGTCTGGATTGAAAGAATAATGGCGAGGAGAGAGGAGGAGAGGCACACATGAGACACCTTGCCTCTCTGCAGTCCATCCTGGAGCCTCTTATTCTACTGATTCACCCTCCTTTCCCAAGAGAGGTGTCGTTCTGAGCAGCAGCTTGTGCCCCCTTAGAAGTTAGACCTGTTATTAAGGATGCAGACTGGCATGTAAATCAGGCTTTGACACACCCACCCTAATCTTCATCCTGTGCTCCTGTCGTCACCGTGAGACTATGTCTCACACACCTCTAACTAGAGGGACCATAGCTGACCAAGGGCTCTGGCCACAGTGCTCTGAGACCCCCCTGCATTTGTACTGAGGCACGCTTTCTCCAGGCTGCCTCCAGCCAATGGTCTGCTCCCCGGGAGACATGGGTCTTCTATGATGTCAGCTTTGGCTCAGGGACTCCCCATTGGCTTTGATGAAATTCTGCTTAGCAGTTTAGGATGCTTCTCCCCAACCTCTCCTTCTCTCCTTCAGACAGTCCAGGAAGGAATAAAGAGGCTGAGGAAAGTGGACATGCTGGAAGGGCTCTATTATGTAAGCCAAAAGACCCACCAGAGGATGCATCCCATGAGAGGAAACACCAGTCACCAAGCCATCAAAATGTACTGATGAGAGGGGCACCCACATCACTTAAGAAGTTCTGGAGGCTGGGGATGATGGAAGGACAGACGGTTACAAACTGGGCTTGTTAGCATCTACGGGGTTCATAGAGGCCAAGAGGTGGCACTTAACCTGCCAGAAGTCAGGAGGCCATAATTACCTCGCTCACCAAAAGGCAAGTTTGGAGGGCAGTCAGTGGGCTTTGCCAGCAGGGGGTTGTGGAGATGGCTAATGGGACACGGTGTCGATTTTGCACCTAGGGGCAAAATAGGCCGACAGTTGACAAGGCTGCTGCTTAGCATCTATAACAGGGTCAGCAAACTTTTTAGGTAAAGGGCCAGAGAGTAAATATTTTAGGCTTTGAAGGTCACATGGTCTGTGTCACAGCTGCTCCACTCAGCTGTTATAGCACAAAAGCAGCCATAAATAATATGTAAACAAATGTATGTAGCTGTCCTTCAATAAAACTTTGTTTACAAGAACAGGTGGTTCTCTGGATTTGGCCCATGGGGCCATGTTTGCTGATCTTTTATCTATTAAAGAAAAGCCCCAAAACACGGGAGTTCCCTGGTGGTCTACTGGTTAGGATTTGGTGCTTTCACTGCTGTGGCCTAGGTTCAATCCCTGGTTGGGGAACTGAGATTCCACAAGCCGTGTGGTGTGCCCCCCCCAAAACAACCAAAAACAAAAACAAAATTGGAGCGAGAGGCTGAGAGCAGTCACTTTAAGAAAAAGTCATGATCTCTTGCTCAGTTCTCAGACTTGAGTCAGTTTTCAGATCTGGAACCCAATGACTGAAGAAGTGGCTGGAGAAGGGACCCTGCAACACTGTGGCAAGTATATACTGTGGCGATTCCTCCAGTCTTTCCTCAAAAGAATCTACCTATGGCCATTTACTTGGGTGACTATACACTAGGACTATTGGACAAAGGTTCTGAGCTGACACTGATACCTAGAGACCCAAAGGAGCATCCTGGCCCTCCTGTTGGATTGGGGGCCTATGAGGACCAGGTGAAAAGTGAGGTCCTGGATAAAGTCCAGCTTACAGTGGGCCCACTGGATCCACAGATCCATGTAGTGGCCACACTGTATCTTTTCCCACCACTGACCCCTCCAACACCGTGGGGGTCAGCTGGCAGGGCTACCTGAACTGGACTTGGACCTGTTGCAACACCCTTTCCTGCGCCGGCCCCGCTCAACGCTGTGTCACTCAGTATGTGGGCCAGAGAAATATCCCTGGGGAACACAAAGAGGTCTGTAAGACATTGTGCTTCCTTCTTTGTGACATGGTTGTAAGATGTAGCAATTTGTCTTCTGCTTTAGAAAGGGCTATCCCAGAATACCCTTGACCAGTAGACTTCTAAAAACGTCATTGAAATGGCCTGTTTCTGACTCTCCATAGGGTTTATTTCCCATCCTCTGAAGCACAAGCATCTTACTGACTGTAGCATTCTAGCCTCTTCTTGCTTGTCCTGTCCAATCAGGGAAGTCATCAGTGTAATGGATCAGTGTGATGTTCTCTTGGATATTTAAGAGGTCCAGAGTTCTCAGACTATAATATGATAGGAGGTGGGAGAGTTAACATAACCCCGAGGCAAACTGTAAATGAATATTGTCTGTTTTTCCTGCCTACAGGGCCTCAACCAGCATTTCTGTCTGGAGGCTTAAGGAATGCCTGATCCACAGGTATGGAATCTCACATAGCAGAGCATCCAACCAGGGGATATACTTTCAAATGGAGGGGGTGTGGGAGAGGGTCATGACCAGGGGTCCTCTGGTTGTGTTGTGTACTGCACCACTCAGAGGTAACCGGCCCAGTGGATTGGGAGGGCCTTCTCGACTCACAACTGAAGTGCCAGCTCTGAGAAAGCACTCTGAAAGGATGGAGTGCCGTCATTCAGAACAAGGTGTCTTTATTAGATTGGAGACCTCTATATGGTGCTGTGTCCTCAGTAGGAAGGCTATAAGGGTCTGGAAACCAAGCGGTAGAAGCAGGGATGGCCTTGTTTACTGTCATTCCTAGTGACCCACTGCGGGATTTTGTGCTTCCTTTCCCTGCAACTCTGGGCTCTGCATGGTTGGAGTTTCTGGCCCCCAAAGAGAACACACTCTTGACAGGGGCACAATAAAGGGCCCATTGAACTATATGGTAAAGCTGCTGCTATGGGGTAAAAAGTTCAAAGGGCACTTTGAACTTTCTGTGTCCAGGGACCAGCAGGCAAGAGAGGAGTTGCCATGGTAGCAGGCGTAACTGACCCTGGTCATCTGGAGGAGGAAGGCTGCTTTTACACAAGGGGAGCGAAGAGGAATATGTGTGAGACGCAGGTGGTTCAGGTGGGCATCTCCTGGACTCCTTTGCTCCGTTATAACTGTGAATAGACACATGCAGCAACCCAGCCTGAGGAGGGTTTGATTATCAAGTGTTCAGACCCCTCAGGAATAAAGGTTTGGGTCACACCACCAGGTAAGCCACCAGGACCTGCCTACATCAGAGCTGAGGGTAAAGGGGATGTAGAATGGATAGGGGAGGGGGGGAAAGGGGAGACGGTGAGTAAAAATGTGGCCTTGGGATCAACTCTAGTGATCTCAGGGGACAGTAATTTACCCAGTTTCTCCCTCTTCTGAGTTGCCCCTCAGGAGGGAAGCCCCACAGGCCCACGAGGAGCCGCTCCCTGCACCTGCGTGGAGAAGCAGATCTATAGGACACAAGGGCTGATGGCGGGGACAGGAGACATGGTTCCCAGCCCCTCCAGGGAAATGCTTGCTGCCCAGAACCTCAGCTGCGCAACTTGAGAGCCTCCCGCTGCTCCCTTACAGATGGACTTTTCCTGTGGTGTTCAAACGTGCATAGAAAAGAGATAGATGAACTAGTAGAAGATTTGCTACCTGCTCCAGTGGTCAGGAAGGCCTTAGATCCTAATACTCTCCGCAACTCCTGAGTTGTTCGTTGACTACTATTCTCCAGGTACTTATCAAATGCGAGTCACAAGTTTACTGGGCCTTTAACAGCCCTTTGAGGCAGGCTGTTTTAGCTTCTTTTGACACTTATACTCCTACCTGGGAACCATTCCGTGGAACCCAACACACTTTTATTGGGAAAAAGACACTGCTAAGTCCTGCAGACAAGAAGATGTAGAAGACACAGTTCCTGCCCTCAGTGGCTTTATGTTTATCATGGAGAGACGCAGTTTGTCGCATTATGCATAACTTTACTAAAGGGGGTAATAAGTAACCATGACACAAAGTACCAAAGGAACAGAAACTGGTAATGATGGGACTCACTGCTGGCACGAAGGCAGGTTTGGGAAGAAGCATCTTGAAGGAACCGATGCTGACAGGGCGCCAGCCCTCAGCTGACAGGGAGCCCCTCCTACACACCAGCTCTTGATCTTGAGGCAAAAGGAACACCCACAAGCATTTATTTGCCCTGGAGGATACATTGAGACCTCCCCCACTTCTTGCTTCATCTCTTGGGAATATCAGTTCCACTCTCAGGTTCAATTTTATGTCTAAGGGGCACTTTGCAGTGCAGTATATCTGTCTGTACTGTAAATAGTTAGCTTTGTACATTTCCGATTACTCGCATCTTTGAGAAATGAGGTCTAATATTCTTATATTAGACTCAATACTATACTGTTTCATTTGCCTTAGGGCAGACCTGTAGAACTTTTTTCTCTTCAGTACTTCGTATAACGCCTGCCTGAACACTGGATAACAGTAATTCCTGTAATACTACAGTTACTTTAGTAACTACAATTTACTGAATACTTATTCTATGCCAGGTATGGTACCAATCACTTTATATATATTAACTCATTTAATTTTCATAAGGATACTATGAGGTAGGTACTCATAAAAATACCCATTTTACCGATACAGTTAACCGAGGCACGTCAGTTCATTCTTTCTGAGAGTGGTGGTGTATGAACACAAAGGTAACCTTTGGTCTTCATAGTCCCACATACTCTGAGGTATTTGTGGCCCAAAAATCATAGTGTTTATTCCTCCACATATCCTTGAGGTAGGAGGACATATTTATTCCTATCATATAGATGAGGAAATTCAGGCAAAAGGAATTCCCCAAAACTGAGTTTATGAAGCTAAATTTCTGAGAAAGACTTGATTCCAGTCTTATGTCCTCAGAGACCCCTTTGGATGGAGAGTCTGAGTCTGCCTGAGCCACACCGTTATTCTCCAGCACTGTAATGTACGTGTTTTGTTTTTTTTTTTCTTAAATTTTTGACTGCATCGGGTCTTGGTTGCGGCATGCAGGCTCTTCCTTTAGGCGCACAGGCTTCTCTCTAGTTGTGGTGCATGGGCTCTAGAGCGTGTGGGCTCTGTAGTTGTGGCACATGGGCTCTCTAGTTGTGGCTCGAGTGTTCAGTAGTTGCAGTGCAAGGGCTTAGTTGCCCTGCAGCATGTGTGATCTTAGTTCCCTGACCAGGGATCGAACCTGCATCCCCTGCATTGGAAGGCGGATTCTTAACCACTGGACCACCAGGGAAGTCCCTCTACTGCACCTGTATTTAGCAGAAGTCTTTGTTCTAGGGCTGAGGGTTTTCACTATCATACCACCTTGCTTATGTAAGTAGAAAACAATATATAATAAGATCTAATGTTTACGGAGCCTATAGTTGACATCTTCCTTTTTTCTTTTTTCTTTTTTTCTCTTGGCCGCCTAGTATTCAGTCCCTTTCCCAATTTGGGGGAAGTACTCATCATAAGAATCCTGGTGGAAGTCAGAGGGGCCATGTACACTCTCTCCTTCCTCTGACAGCTGTGGCGCTGGCCTTTGACATCAATTTGGTCAGTGGACACTTCCGTGAGGACTTGAATTCTCGTTCCCTTTATATTTGTGTCACTTACTCTGGAGTCATTTGCCAAGGCTGGGGGAGTATTCTGAGGGCTGCCAGGCTGTTCTACTGAAAGATGGTGTCACGCTTTCTGCTTTTTGATTTTGCAGAGCTGCTGATTCCTGTGCACTTTTCCTGCCTTCATTACTTTGTCATTTTGATGGTACTGTGAACCCCTGAAAGCCTTAATACATTCCTTTTCTGTATGTTATCCAGAGCTGCTTTCTTGCCTTCAACCAAGAGTGCTGACTGAGTTAGAGCTCTTTGTAGTTTGTGAAGCACCTGCATATGCATTAGTGCCTCTGGTCTGAAAAACAGCTTCATCTTCTATGTAACAGATGAGAAAACTCCAGCCACCCTGTAGCCTGATAGCGATTCTAGTTTTTATTTGACATGCAGAATGACTGTGATGAAAACAGTACATTCAGGAGGTGCTGGGGCTGCCTTTAAAAAACACCTGGCATAATACACACCGTCATTCTGCTCTGTCTGCCCACCCACTTCCGCTTCTGAGGGTGCCTGGTGGTCTGGCAGGATGAACCCTGTGTGCTGGCGGGTCCCTGCACTAGGAACTCACCCCAGCTCACACACATCTCGCTGCAGCTCCTCAGAAGCTTCTTGTCAGCTGCGCTGCTCTCTCAGCTAGGGAGGGTTTGCTGGGGCCAGCGGCTGAGGCTGCTTCTCTAGCTGCTCAGGGAGGGGACAGTTGGCTACGGGGAAGGGACGAGGGTGGGGCGGGCTGATCCGGCTAAAGCAGGGGGTACTATTTAAAGCTGCATGCCTGCAGGAGCAGCCTCGTCACAATGCTTCCTCCTGCACTTTCCTTTTCCTGTTCTCCAGAGAGCACTTTCCTCTGTTCTGTTCCCCACGCCCACCCATTCCTGTTGCCAGCCCTTCCTGCTCCCTAGCCTGCGTGTCTTCCCAGAGCCCTGTCAGTTTACTACTCTGTCTCTTGGATGTTCTTGAATTGGGGTGTGTTCCTCTTCGTGTCCGCCCCGCCTATCACTTCCTCTTCCCACTCCTTAACAGTGCGTCTCCTAGTTTCCCATCTCCCCAGCTGCACTTGCACTACTTGGCAGGCCCCACATGGGTAGGAACCGAGTCTTGAGTTTTTCAACAGTGTATGGCCAGGCAGTGGGCACAGGGCTTGCTTGATGCGTAGCAGGCAGGGACCCAGGGATCATCCATCATATGGAAGAATGACTGTGTGAGTGAGCGAGCGAGTGAATGAACTCTCAGCCCCCCTTCCTGGCTGTCTCATGTTACAGTCCCAGCTCTTCTTCAAAGGCTAAAGAGAGGGCTTCGGTGAGATAATAGGATGAATACAGGTAGAAGCCCCCAGCATGTGGGATCTGCTCAGGACACCTTTCTTAACTCTGAATCTGATTCCACACCACCAACCTCAAACCACCCAGCAAGCAGCACATCTCTTGTGATTCTTTCCTGCCTGCATCCTTCCCATCTAAACCAGGGCTGCTGCTGCTGCTTTTGTTGTTGTTGTTGTTAAAAGCAGGACTGCTGATGCTTTTTCTTTTTTTTTAATTTTTATTTTTATATTGGAGTACAGTTGATTTACAATGTTGTGTTAATTTCAGGTATACAGCTAAGTGATTCAGTCTTACATATACATATATCCATTTTTTTTCAGACTCCCTTCCCGTATAGCTCATTACAGAATATTGAGTAGAGTTCCCTGTGCTATACAGTAGGTCCTTGTTGACTATCTATCTTATATATAGTAGTGTGTATATACCAATCCCAAACTCCTAATTTATCCCTCCCCCCCACGTTTCCCCTTTGGTAACCATAAGTTTGTTTTCAAAGTCTGTGAGTCTGTTTCTGTTTTATAAATAAGTTCATCTGTATAATTTTTTTTAGATTCTACATATAAGTGATATCATATGATATTTGTCTTTCTCTGTCTGACTTACTTCACTTAGTATAACAATCTCTAGGTCCATCCACGTTGCTGCAAACAACATAAACCATTCTTTCTTATGGCTGAGTAATATTCCATTGTATGTATGTACCACATCTTCTTTATCCATCCCTCTGTCAGTGGACATTTAGGTTACTTCCATGCCTTGGCTATTGTAAATAGTGCTGCAATGAACATTGGGGTGCACGTATCTTTTTGAATTAGGATTTTCTCTGGATATATGTCCAGGAGTGGGATTGCTGGATCATTTGGTAGTTCTATTTTTAGTTTTTTAAGGAACCTCCATACTCTTATGCATAGTGGTTGTACCAATTTACATTCCCACCAACGGTGTAGGAGGGTTCTGTTTTCTCCACACCCTCTCCAGCATTTATTGTTTGTAGAATTTTTTGATGATGGCCATTCTGACCAGTGTGAGGTGATACCTCATTGTAGTTTTGATTTGCATTTCTCTAATAATTAGTGATGTTGAACATCTTTTCATGTGCTTTTTGGCCATCTGTATGTCTTCTTTGGAGAAATGTCTATTTAGCTCTCCTGCCCAGTTTTTTATTGGGTTGTTTGTTTTTTTGATATCGAGCTTCATGAGCTGTTTGTATATTTTGGAGATTAATCCCTTGGTCACTTCATTTGCAAATATTTTCTCCCATTTTGTGGGTTGTCTTTTTGTTTTGTTTATGGTTTCCTTTGCTGTGCAAAAGCTTTTAAGTTTCATTAGGTCCCATTTGTTTGTTTTTATTTTCATTACTCTAGGAGGTGGATACAAAAAGATATTGCTGCGATTTAAGTCAGAGAGCGTTCTGCCTATGTTTTCCTCTAAGAGTTTTATAGTGTCCGGCCTTACATCTAGGTCTTTAATACATTTTATTTTTGTGTATGGTGTTAGAAAATGTTGTAATTTCATTCAGGTGGTGGAACTGGGAGGTGAGGTGGGGCATTTTGGAAATACACAGGGGCATTTTTGTTTGTCAAGGTGATTAGGACACGATCTATTGGCACTTAGAGGGTGGGAGCCGGGGTACCAACATCCTGTACTCTGGGTAGTGCCATACACAATTAATTGTCCTGAGTCCTGCATGATTTCTGGTGCCCCCTCTTGCCCCAACATTTAAGTATGAAAAAAAAAAAAAAGAAAAACAGGTGGGTTGATTGGAACACAGAGAAGAGGCAGAACCAAGGGCACGGTGGAGGTGGTGCCTGTAATCCCGGCCTTCCCCACCATGGCAGCTGAGCCTGCAGCCCCAGAGAACCCAGGAGTAGCAGGGGAGGCAGTACACATGACTCTGGCTTCCTGGCCACGGCAGTGCCTGCAGCCACAAGTAGCTGGGCAGCAGTGGCAGTGGTACCTAGGATACCGGCCCACCAGCTGCTGAGGTGCCTGTGACTCTAGCCCCGTGGTCTACCACCTGCAGTGGTGGACCCTGCGAACCTGACAACACTGGACATGGCAGAGGCACCTGCATGACCCCAGCCGGCTTCCACCCTCCCTCCCAGTGGTAATGGAGCCTGTGACTCAGGGGATCTTGGACGCAACAGAAGAGCCCACCATCCTGGTGCACAAAGTAGCCACATCAGCAACACTGACCCCAGAGGAACAGAAATGATAAGGAGGGCATGGGGCCACACCTGTGACAGAGGTGGTAGAGGGTGGAGAGTACTGATTCTCAAACATAATTTATCAGAGGCAGTGCAGGTAAGAGAAACTCAAAACTTGTGCTATAGTGCCACCTACTGGAAAAACAAAAGAAAAGCCTCTAATTTCTAAACTGTTGAATTGTTAGAATCATGCAGAAAGTTGTTGGCTACTTCAAATGCACCGGCAGAGGAACAATTCATCAAACACTGTGAAGAACCACAGTAACACCATACCACAAAAAGAAAATGACAATTCTCCAGGAACCAAACTTAAAGTCACAGAATATTGCGATCTCACTGGTAGAGAATTCAAAATAGCTCTCATGAAGAAACTCAATGAGCTACAAGAAAACTCAGAAAGGCAGTTCAGTGAGCTCAGGAATAAAATTAGTGAACAGAAGGAATACTTTACCAAAGATGTTGAAACTCTAAAAAAGAACCAAACAAATTCTGGAGCTGAATAACTCAATAAATGAGATGAAGAATGCATTAGAAAGCATTGAAAATAGAGCAGACCATATGGAAGACAGAATTAGCTTGAAGATAGAAATCTAGAAATGATACAACTAGAAGAGGAAAGAGAAATGAGATATTTAAAAAAGTGAGGAAATTCTATGAGAGTTATCTCTTTTAGGAAGGGTGACATTAGGGTAATGGGTATCCCAGAAGGAAGAGAGTGAGAAGGGAGCAGAGAATTTATTTAAATAATATCTGAGAATTTCCCATACCTGGGGAAGGAACTGGTTATAGAAGTCCATGACGCTAAGAGAACATCTAATTACCTAAATGCAAAAAGACCTTCTTCAAGACACATTATATTAAGATTGTCAGAAGTCAGTGACAAAAAAATGAATTTTAAAGGCAACTGGGGAAAAAAGGATGGTAACCTACAAAGGAACCCCCATTAGGCTTTCAGCAGATTTCTTAGCAGAAACCCTACAGGTCAGGAGGAAGTGGAATGACATTCTTAAAATATTGAGAGATAAAAACTGTTGTCCAAGAATACTCTATCCAGCAAAATTATAGTTCGTATATAAAGGAGAAATAAACACTTTCCCAGACAAACAAAAGCTGAGAGAGTTCATCATCACTAGACCTTCCTTATAAGAAGTGTTGAAAAGAGCTCTTTACCAGAAACAAAAAGGCAAAAGTACATAAAACTTTGAGCAAGGTGATAAATAGAACCAGAAAATTGCAACTCTCAATCAGAATAGGTTTTAAACACTTTATTATAGCATAAAGGTTAAAGGGGGGAGCAGAAAAAAATAACTATAGCTACTTCAACTTTGTAACAAGCTCACAACATAAAGAGATAATTTGAGACAACAAAAACAAAAAGGGGGGAAAGGAAGAAACCCATATAGGTCAATGAAGATAAGATGCTATCAGCAGAAAAAGGATTATTTTACCTACAAGACATTCTATACAAATCTCATGGGGACCACAAAACAAAAATCTAGAGCAGAGACATGAAACATGAAAAAAGAGTAAACAGAAAAATATCATCGAAAACCCCCAAACTAAAATAGCAGACAGAAACACAAGGACAAAGAAACAATGGAGATATAGAGCAACCAGAAAACAAAAGGTAAAATGGCAGTACTAAGTCCTCATCTATTAATAATCACCCTAAATGTAAATGGATTGAATTCACAAATCAAAAGACACAGAGTGCCTGGATGGATTAAAAAACAAGACCCAACTATATGCTGCCTCTAGGAGACACACCTCAGCTCCAAGGACAAGCATAAGCTAAAAATGAAGGGGTGGTAGATGATACTCCAAGCAAATGGCAGACAAAAGTGGATGTAGCCATACTCATATCAGACAAAATAGACTTCAAGCCAAAAAAGATAACAAGTGACAAAAACAGACAGTACATGGGGACTTCCCTGGCAGTCCAGTGGTTAAGACTCTGTGCGCCCAAAGCAGGGGGACAACTTTATTAGGTTGCTTTTCCGAGCTCTTACCTCTGTGATTGCCTCAATTTTAAGTTTGCTAGGGTTCCTCTTTAAAAAGTAAAAAAAAAGAAAAAAAAAAGTTGACTGAAACAAAAAATTCAAAAAGAATTATTCAAAATTCACAGAACGAAATAAATGTAAAAGAAAAGTAAATAATTATACTTTCAAGGGACTTTAAAGGAAAGTTTGTAACTCACATCTGAAGTTATAAAAGCTTAAAATTGCAGTAAGACTCTGGACACCCTATATATGTTATAAAAAGGTGCTCTAGATCTGATGTGGTTGACGACCACTCACCTACACTTCGCACCTACTTAGAGCAGCCAGCTGAAAACGTCCAGTCATGAAAGTAGGACGCAACGTGGTGTGGAGACCAGTGTCTGAAAGCCAGCTGACCCTGACCTCCACCCTGAGGGAAGAGCGCTGCTCCGGCGCTTACCAAGGCAAGTTTTGGGGGCGTCTCTGAGCCTCCGTTACCTTATCTGTGAAATGAACGCGGGAACAGTTGTCTCTCTGGACAGTCTTGGGAACCAGATGAGAAGCCCAGTAGGGCTCACTGGACGACCTGAAGCAAACCGCCAGGGCCTCTATCCACAGCCCCGCCTTCACCTTTGTTCCTGCCAGTTACGCAACAGTGCAGGCACCCGGGAATGGGGGGAGCGACAGGTGGCCTCCGTGCCCTCCTATGTCGCGCCAAGGGCACCCGGCCGCGCTCCAGGGTGCGCTGCGGGTAGGGGCGTCTGCCCTGCCGGCAGCGCCCCGGGCCCTCTGGACTCGCGTCCCTGGCTGTACCCTGTGCGCGCTCGAAGCCCGGGTGCCGCTTGCACTTGGCCTTGGTTCCCCGGCCTGTGGCGCCGGGCGGGGCAGCGGCGGGACCTTTCCGGAACTTTCCTGGGGTGGGGGTGGGCTCGCTCTCCCCGCCTCCAGCTTCCGCCCAGGGCCGGGCGGGTCCCAGCAGAGGCGAGAGCCCTCGCAGGGAGCGGCTGCTTTTGCTGCGCCAACGCTGTGGCCGGAGGCTCTGCGCACCCCTGGGTAAGAGGTATCCCGCGGCCTATATCGGGCACTTGACCAGGGGAGGGGGACCGGGCGGGGACAGAGATCACCCCTAAGGCCGATTGTTAACCCAGCTCTGTCCCAGCAGCTGAGACTGCGCGGCCCCTGTGTGTCGGGTTACATCCCTCTTCACACTTTTCTTCCCCACCCCCGGCATCTACAGCTAGTGCTGCCCTTCCTGGAACCCGGGTCTTGGGACTCCTTCCGGCAGTGTCGGGCCTCGGGGTCGCGGAGAGGCTGACCTGCGAGGGGCGGTTAAAAACCCGAAGTATCCGTTGTCTTGTGTATGGGAATTTCTTGGTATCTTAGTGTGTGGGAATTTCTGGCACCTTCCGCTTGTTGACACTCAGCATGGTTCCCAGGGCGCGAGGGGTGCTCAGCCCCCCGGGGGTAGGAAGTGACGTCTGCTTGCCCACAGTGGGGCACATTTATCCACACAGCTCGTGGCACGGAGTGGGGCTCAAGGAGTCAGCTTCAGCTGCGGCTGGAACCAGCAGAGGGGAGCATTTAGGGCACGTGCTGAGCAGGAACTGGTGGAAAGGGTAGAAAGGGTCCTCTCGTGGAATTGGGGTCCTTTCCTTTCCTCTTCGCTTCTCCTCTCTTTTAGTTATAAAAGAATCCCAACCTAGCTTCTTACTCAAAGACACAGTGAGCAGAGCCTCTGGATTTGCCTGGGCTGCCCATTGCTGTAATGTAGGGTTCTGACCCATTTTTCTCCCAAGTACCACTTTGGCATTTCTGGGAAGACTAAGGACCACTTCTTGGTGCAGTGCTTTTGAAGGTGTAAAATAAAAGGCATAGTATTATAAAGGAAACCTATTCCAAAACACTTGTCAACATATGAAAAGAATTTATTTAGTGGTATATGTGCCTTTAGAAAAACAAATGCATTAAGTAACATGATCTAGCAGTGGATCTAATAGCTATCATAATTTTGAAATAGTAATGAACATAAATAATATTTCAAGATTTGGGCAATGTTTGTAATATAAGAAAATATCTGTGATTTCTATTGGTGACAAAGTCATAGGTACTGTTAGTACTGCTGGGGTTTCTTGCATAAATATATGAAGAAAGTGCTAAAGTTCAGTTAGAGATTAGTGAAAATAAAGATATAAATTTTTATCTTCCACCCAAGTTCAGGAAGTCAGGACACATGGCTTCTGGTCTTGACACTTCCACTGACTAGCAGCACGAGCTTGTCTTTTGGACTTCTTTTCACCTTGGCTTCTTCGTTGTACGGTGGAGATAATCGTACCTTCCCAAGTATTTAAGGTGTCCAGTATTGCACCTGGCACAGAGGGGTGAAATAAGTACCATTTATTAGAATTTGTCTCCCTCACTAGACCCCAAGCTTGTGGCCATCACCATTATGTCCCCAATCCTGGTAAATGGAATGTAGTCAATAAACATTTTTTGAATGAATAAGTGCATTGGAGAGGGTTGCTTGTAACTACATCTAAAAAACCCAGAATTTATCCAGGAGACAGCTGGTGGTTTGAGAAATGACTCTGCTTAAAATTCGAGCTGCTTTTTCCTACTGGCTGAACAATGTAGAAACACATCTGGAGCTGGAGGGCTTGAAATGTCAATCAGGGCCTATGGGTCTGTGCGTGTGGGTCTGTGTGGCTGGTGTTTTGCCAGAGAAAATGAAATTGAGTGTTGATAGGAAACTAGAACTCCTTTGCAGAACAGTTTCTCCTCCATCTTGCCCATGTCTAGGCCTGTTAATCTGATGTGATGTAACGCAGGAAATTGTCTTATAGTGCATGGAGACAGACCCATGATGAGGCATTTCTGGGCACAGATGCACATTTCTCTTTCCTCTTTTCTTTTCATGTTTCCCTGCTCCGTCACCCATTACATAACTCCTCTATGACCCTTGAAGATTTGGTAAATAGGAGCAGAAGGTGAAAGTTGCTACAAGCTGCCTAGACTAGACCTAAAGCCAACTAGTTGCTTCTTAATTCCCAGCCTTAAAAGTCTATGTAATCCAATAAATGTGGATGGTAATAGGAAGAAGAAAAGTAGATCCAGCCAGTGAACCCTGTGGTTTACTTTGTAAAATTGCTAAGTTGGGGCAGAGAGATGGGGAGAGAACTTTGTAAAGAACAGTAAATTTAGACCACGCTGGGCCTGTCTATGCCTGTAACTTTGAAGAGGGCAAATGCTGGTGTTATGGACTGAATTGTGTCCCCTCAAAAAGTCATATGTTGAAGCCCTAATCCTCGTACCTTAGGATCTTACTATTTGGAGAGAGGGCCTTTAAAAAGGTAATTAACGTTAAATGAGATCATAAGCATGGGGCCCTAATCCGTTATGACTAGTGTCCTTATAAGAAGAGGAAAAGACACCAGGGATGTGCAGAGACGGGACCATTTGAGGGCATAAGAAGGTCCAAGCCTAGGAGAGAGGCCTCATGAGAAACCAAACATGCTGACACCTTGATTTTGGACTTCTAGCCTCTAGAACTGTGAGCAATCAATTTCTGTTGTTTGAGCCACGCAGTCTGTGGTATTTTGTTATGGCGGCCTGAGCAGAATAATATACAGGCTGAGGAATTTTACACTGAATGTGAGCTCTTTATTCTCTTTCTTCCTTTGTTGCACCGACCTTCAAGGCCGTGTGTTCCAAATGATGTTGCTAAAAGGTGGAGGAGGAAGGCTCAACCCAGATAAGTTTTCTTGTGTCAAGCCGCTGATATTTCTGGTTCAATTTTTGCTGTAGGATAGCCTGATGTTAATCAGGCAGACTAATTCAACCTGGACCTTGCCTTTTGAAAACAAAAGCTAAGCATCTGACCTTTTGGTTCTGCAGTTCCGTGGGATGAACCCTCCTGGAGGCAGTGGGTGCCACATGTCTGGTTGCATGAGTGGGGTTGACTCCCAGGGTAACTGGGAATCTCAAGGTGAAAAGAGTTGGTTAATATATCAAAATATTATACCGCTGCAATTACATAGGGCCCCAAGAGACCTTGCTCTTGAACTTCCAGCCTCTAGAACTGTGAGAAAATAAATTTCTGTTGTTTAGCTGTGGGTTCTCTCTCTCTTTTTTCTTTTTTAATGGCAGCTCTAACAAGTTAATATAACTTGGCACTCTATTCTAAGTCGTGATCCCAGCAGGTCCATCACTTTCTTTTAGGACCCCTCTCCTTTACCTACCCAAGAATATCTTATGCTCTCTTTCTACAGACACTCTGTATTGTCCCTTGGATCCTGTCTGAGGTCGTTAAGGCCTTCTTCACCTTCATGGTCCTGACTGTTAGGAAAAACAGTCTTAAGCAAATGACCAGCCTAGCTGCTGAGCCGTGTACAGAGCAGATGCTTTTATAAATGCATGGTGGGTGATGGGATGATGGTGTTGGTGATCATCCTTAAGTACCATGGGGTAATTCCTTTCCAGTCATACTGAATTTACAAATTTGACCCTAGCCCAGCCCTCAGGGAGCTTTCATTCTGTGTAGCTGGGAACCAGCAGCTCTAGCCCAATCTACAGTAATGGAGAGGAAATATCTGTGTCTTTGTCCTGGGACCAATCCCTGACTTCTGGAAGGGGGAGACCTCAATAGTGGGGCCTATGGTGATTTCAATCTATGATACTTTCTTTTTCCCTTGGCAGTTTGCTGTAAGGCAGCCCATGGTGTCTTGATGTGTTTTAACAATCACCTTGTTTACAGTATAGATTGTGAGACCATCCCAAGGAGGTGCTGCGTTTAGGAAATGTGGTTTTGTGTTTCTGTGAGCATGTGCATGGTGCTTTAAGTGGGTGACGGGCCATCCTATTTTCTGGCCAACTGGGTTTGCACGATAATCGTGAGCCTTTCAAGGTCTAGGTAATCAAATCCAAGCTTGTTTTGAGTCATAGAGTAGGCGAGGCCTTTAAAGTCAACTGGGCACATCCACTTATTTTACGCTTGTGGAACAGGACTCAAAGCGGTTGCGACTTGCCCATGGCTCCACAATGTCTGTTTCCTCACTTATAAACAGGGATAATAATACCAAGCTCTCGGGTTGTTGTGAGAAATTATGTGAAGTTCACGGTGTAATGCCTGTCACATAGAAAACCTTCAGTAATTTCTTCTGATGTTTTTGTTGTGTCTGGGATAGTGCACAGCAACTGCCCAGTGAATCATGGTCAGTAGTGGTCCTGGTGTCAGACTTGGGGGAAGAGAAAGGGAGATATGTTTTCCATTCTGATTATGTTCAAGGCTTGGTTACAAACCATTGTCATTCTTTGCTGCAGTAGTTCAGAGCTCCAGTCAAGTTATGGAGTTAGTAGGACAAGTATTCCCATTTGAGTATCTGCTTGTGAACCTCTGTTTCCCTTTTCCCCTCGTTTAGAGGATCACAGAGTTTGGAAAAGGAAGGGACCTTTGAAACTACCCAGTCCAATCCTTTATTCCACTGATGAAGAAAACATGACCCAGAATAGTTCAGGACAAGCCCTACCTGGCACTACCTGGAATGTGGACTTGGGTCTCCTAACTCCTGACATGTCCTCAGACAAGGCTTTTGCAGGAATGGGGAACTGTGTCATTTATTTAGACATAGGAAAGACACTAGCTTAGGGAACCTGGCACACCTGTTACTGTGTCTACCCCCTCATTCTATCCTAACCATTAAAGTATTGAACTTGGCATCTCTTCAATCACGTTCAAACAACACATGTGTAACTTGTAATTAAAGAGTCTCTTCTCATTGTGTTAAGACCTCACACGCTGGATCCCATGGAACAATATGCCTGACAAATTGGCCAGTCCCTGTTTATAATGAAACTCCACTCCTCAGAGTCTTCTTGTATGTGATACTCTGAGTGGGAATTCCAGCACTCCAGAGGCTGATGAGTAATTTTATTGTGATCGTTGAATGGGTTCAGGAGATCAAGGCAAAGCTGGATCCCTGCTGTGTGACTGGAAGCAAATTAATTCCACATTAGGCCTCCCTCTCCTGTGTGTCTTGTTGTACAGCCTCGGGATGGACACACACAGGCATATGCAAACATTGAAACCTTCAGTATACTTGACTAGAGACCAACTGTGAATGGTGGGGTTGAAGGGGAGCTAAATTGTGATGATTTATACACTAGAACATGAGTGGTCAAGCTCCCACTGGCTAAAACAACAGAGAAACAAGGCACTTCCCCCCCCCCCATATAATTCAGACAAAACCTTTAACTTTCAGTTGAAATAATCCAATTGACTGTCTTATTTTTTCTTTTTCTGGAGCTGTAATGTGAGAGAATTCTCTTTCTGTAAATAGGATTTTTATTTTCTGCTTAGCAGATGTATGGTTTGGTGAAATTGTCAGTCCCTCCCTATTGCAAAGCTCCCTGATTGTAAAATGAATATAGGCTGGGGAAACTTGTAGGAAATTTCTCAGTAGCAAAGGGAGCCACTGTTTCATTGCCACGTCCTCATTCGTAACTCTTAATCAGTAATTCTTTAAAGAAAATTCCTACGGTTTCCCCCTAAAGAGTTAGGGAACTAAAAAACCCAATGTGACTAAACCCTGAATCATCAGGGAGCTGTACGGGATTGTTTCTGTTGCCTGGACGATTTGCTCTTGGTCCACTACTAGAGCACTACCTTCACAGCTTCATGTTTAAACAAATATTTGGCATTGTAACAGCTCTAGAGGTAGAGTTCCAACATGGCCCTGCAGGCCTAAATGAAGATTGCCCCATTTTCTTTATTTGTTAACAAAATAGTAATCCAGTTGCTGAATTCAAGGGGAGGTGTGAGCTGAGAGGAAGGGCGCCACCTGCCTAATCCCTTCTGGGGCTCAGCTCCTTCGGCTCCTTCGTTCTCAGGGTCCTCAAGGGGCGTGGTTTCCTTCTCTCTCACCCTGCTTTGGATCCTCACTGCACTCGGAGTGATCCAATACTGTTACTTGCACCGTCTCTTCAGTATAGCCACCTGAACAAGGTCCCAGTTCACATCCTTCCTTCTTTATCCCCTGTGGCAAATTTGTCACAAAAATTCCTTCAACATCTGCTTTGCATTCACACCTTCATCTCTGTTCTCATGTCTATTCTAAGCCCTTGCTGGTGCCTGAATTTCTGAATCAGCCACTTAATGGACCTTCATATTCCTGGTCTTCCCTGTGACGACAGACTCTTCTTATTCATCCCAGGTTCCGCAGTGCTTAGCACAGTGCCTGGGACATAGTGAACACTCAAAAATGCTGAACTCAACTGAATTGCTCTAAGTCATCCTCTCGACTCCCCCCAGGGGGTCTTCTTCAGTTTCCTTAAGAACTTCCAAGGACTCTCACTGCCTTTAGCAGGGACCACAGCTCATGTGCAGCTAGGGCTGAGCAGTAACAAAGGAGTATTGTAGGCCACGTGGGGCTGGGTGAGAGGGAACCTTGTGCAGGGTCTACATGGGCAGTGACGGCTCAGCTCCAGCCGAGAGTTGACATGTGAGAATGTGGGTTCAGTGTTGTCAGAGGGGCCAATGACCTGGAATCTCAAGGGTAAGATATCCAAAATTTTTAACGTTGGCACTAATTCAAAATTTAAGCAGAATTTGTGAGTCAAACAAAACACAGCTCTGGTCTGCATTGGGCCTGCATGTTGCTACTTTGTGACCCCTAGATGAGATTACGATTGTCTAGGATTAAGCTTCCAACCTCAAATTTTACTTAATATGCCTATACAGTCTTATTTCTCTGTTTTCCCAGTTGGCACCAGCTTAGGCTCCCTTCTCCTTGTCCACAGTTATGCCATGCTCATTCTAGCATTTGGAATTCTATTTCCCAAATCCCTAACTTGTCCCAAACTAGCTCAGACAGGCCCTTGCCTAGACATCCCTGTTTCTGCCCACACAATTCCTCTCTCTTTAGCTGCCTAGATTCAACTTTGGCTCCGTCCCCGCAGGGGCCCTTCTTACCTCTCATCCAGTCATTCTCTTTCCCTTACCTCTGTCTTATCTGGATCTTTATTTGTATTTCTAATGCTAGCACTGAATCAGGCCCTTATCATTATACCTGGACCTCTATACTAGTCTCCTAACTGATGTCCAGAACTCGTTTTGTCTCTCTTTTGATTTAATTTTCTCCCGGACACTAGATTGATTTTCTCAAAGCTTCCCCCTCTGTTCTGAAAACTTTGATATAAAGCCTCAGTTCCCTAGCATGGCCCTTTATAATCGGGCTCTGATGTTTCTTTATTATCTACTCCTCTCAATAGCAGTCATATCTGGTTGGCCTTCCCAGCTTACTAGTCAGGGTCTTGTGAAACACTTGGCACACTCAAACAGTGCTGTTAAGAAGGGTTTAATGAAACAACTATTTACGAAGATGTGGGCAGGGTTAGAGGGAACCAACAAGAGTGGTGAAGCAATGGTATTGATTTGGAGCCTGAAGAAGCAAGTAGAGGGAGTGATTACTAGAACTCTGAGTAAGGGCAGTAGCTGAGGAGAAGGCCACCCCACAGGAGCCAAGGCCTTCAGCTGGAGGAATCCAGCATTGCTCAGCTGAGGCTTGGCTGGGAGGGGTCTGGGGAATAAATATCCTAATTTCATTCTTTTCCCATCCTCTGATCTACTGGTGCCTCCCACTGGCTGAATCCAACTGGAAGCCAGAGGACCAGGGAGGCCAGCTGATGCCCACCTCACAGGTCAGCTCTCAGGTTTGGAGAGGGCAGAGAAGGCTGGAGAGAGGTCTGGAGGGCAGTAGCTTACTCTTTGATTCAGTTACCTATGCTGTTCCCTCCCATAGCATCTCCACTTGTCCAAATGCTGCCAATCTTTTACCTGCTGCTCACATTCTGTTTCACCAAGTTGTCATTGATTATTTCTTCTCTCCTCAAAACACCTAAGGTGTTTAGCTCATACTGATTACATTGTACTTTGCTTCTGGTAGTTAAATCTAAGATATGGGATATAAACCCAGATTTTTGGAAGCCAACGCCAACTTTCCTTCCCCTAATCCAGAGATGATGTAGGTGGTAGAAAATACAGGTGCCTCATTTTTTGGCAACTGTCCCTGAGGAGGTGGCTAGAGAGTGCTACACTCCTGGTAGGCTGCAGAGGTTTTCTGCCTGTTGCCACCAACTGTTTGGACCCCAGGGTTGACAAGAAGGGCCCAGATACTCGATAAGTGTTGTGGGGATAGATGGGACCAGAGTTAGAACCAGGGTCTCCAACCATCAAGAGGTTTCAATCTCTCTGAGAAAACAGATGCATCAAAATGCCAACAAATAACAGTGACCACAAGAAGGTTCCAAGAAGGGCAAGACAGGTACCACGACTTGTAGAAGCAACCTGGGCTGGAGGGACTAGAGAAGCTGCGACTTGGACTGCACTTTGGGCCACGGCTAAGATGAGGAAACAGGAAGGGGCACTTCAGAAGGGAATAATAGTCGGCGGTGAGGGGCTAACGTGTACTGCATTCCACTAGAATGTAAGTTCCGTCAGCACAAGGACCTGATGTGACACGTTCACTGGTTTTTTCCCCAGCACCCAGCACATCTCCTGGCGTAATGAAGGATAGGATCTCAGTAATTGTCTTAGTCTGTTTGGGCCACTATAACAAACACAGTAGCCCCCTGTTATCAGTCGGGGAATACGTCCCAAGACCCACCCCCTTGCCCCCGCCCCAGTGGATGCCTGAAACCATGCATAGTACCGAATCCTGTATATACTATGTTTTTTCCTCTATGTGCATACCTGTGATAATGTTTAATTTATAAATTAGGTACAGTAAGAGACTAACAACAACAATAATAAAATAGGACAATTATAACAATGTACTATAATGACAGTTATGTGAATGTGGTCTTCAGAATATCTTGCTGTATGAATTTAATGCCTTTTCCATCCTAACTAAGCACTTATCACACCGGGGCTGTAACTTGGGCGGTATGAGGTGCAACATCAATACTAACACGAATTTCTTTTTCCTTCTTCATTATTTCATGGATAGAAGATTCATTCCTACTGTAGATCTTAGCAACCTCAGTGTATGATTTCTTTTATTTTCTTAAGTCAAGAACTTTCACCTTTTCAATTAAAGGAAGCATTTTACAGCTTCTCTTTGGCAAATCCAAATTGCCAGCATCGCTACTCTTGTGCTTTGGGGCCTTCATTAAGTGAAACAAGGGTGACTTGAACACAAGCACTGAAATACAGTTGATCTGATAACCGAGGTGGCCACTAAGTGACTAAGGGGCAGCATACGCTGGACAAAGTGATGATTGATGTCCCAGGTGGGGCAGAGTGGGATGGCGTGAGATTTCATCACACCACTCAGAATGGCATGCAGTTTAGAACTTATGAATTTTTTATTTCTGAAATTAAAAATTTAATTTCATTTAGTATTTTTGGACTGCAGTTCACTGTGGATAATTGAAACCACAGAAAGCAAAACTGTGAGTAAGGAGGGACTACTGTACCACAGACTGAGTGGCTTATAAACAACAGAAATTTATTTCTCACAGTTCTAGAGTCTGGAAAGTCCAAGATCAAGGTGCCAGCATAGTTGAGTCAGGGCCAATGTCTTTTCCCTGTGTCCTCACATAGTAGAAGGGGTGAGGGATCTCCCTGGACCTTCTTTTATAAGGCACTAATCCCATTCATGAGGGTTCCACCCTCATAACCTCATCACCCCCAAAGGCCCCACCTACTAATACCATAACCTTTGGGAGTTAGGATTTCAACGTATGAATTTTGGGAGGGCACAAACATTTAGAGCATAGAATGAATTAGCAGATGGATGGATTTATTCAATACCTTTATATGTCAGATGTGTACACAGTGAATTAAGGTAGAACTTAATTCATTCAGAAAAACTCTGTTGAATATACAGGAAAACACAAAGCACTAGGACACATCCCTACTCAAGCTAGAAAGGGAAAGATGTACACACATCTCACTACCTTTAACCTTCCAATATTTAAATTAGACCTTCTAACATTAAAAAAAACTTTCCCCTGGGGAATCCCGTGGTGGTCCGATGGTTAGGACTCCACGCTTCCACTACAGGGGGCCTGGGTTTGATCCCTGGTTGGGGAACTAAGATCCTGCAGGCCACACAGTGCGGCCAAAACCAAACAAACAAACACCTTTCCCCTGAAATTTGGCTCACCTTATTATTGGCCTACATTATCAGTAACTGGCAATCTCTGCTGTTCGTCCATTAGCATCTAAAGCTAATAGACTGGGAATGGGACCAGGACTGGGTGGGGAAATTTCTGTCCATCTGCACAGGTCCTCCTTGTATGTAGTAGGTACTTAACGAATACTTGTAGAAACATTCTTAGATACAGCAGAATTGTGACCATGCAGATTTCATGTAACTCTTTCTTTCCATAAAGATAACGATTGCACATTTAGCATAGCTAAATGTAATTTAATCTGCATGCCTTTTGTGTAGGAAATAAATCTGTAAATAAAAATAGGTGATGTTTTTTGAGCACTTCTGGCTGGTGACACCTCTCTTTTATCAACGTTAAATGGCTAAAATATATGTGAAAACTTTCCTTGTTGGAGAAGATATCTCGTTTCAATACATTGATAGAGTGGGACAAAAGAGAGGACGGCCCAGTGCTGTATTCTTCAGGAGTAATTATTGCATTAAAAAATCATACCGTAGCTATGTTATTTAGTTGCAAAATTTGGCTCACTCACTCACATAATTATAGCATTCGACAGTAATATGTAATTAAATTGCTTTTTAAATGCCACCTGACAGTTCAGCGAGTTTGTAAGGAGAAGGAGTAGAGCAAAATTTGTTAAACATGTAAAATCTTCCATCTGACTGGACAGTAGTGAATGCACTTTAATGTAGTGTATTAAAATGTACCTGGGATTTGTTTTCAATCAGGCATGGTGAAACCAGCACATCAGGAGATGACTGCCATGAAGGACAAAGATTTGACTCCTAGTTCCCTAGGAATGGGAGGCCTGGTACACCATGTACCAGGGCCACATGGGGAAGCATGCAGGTTGGTCAGGAGGCAGAAAAATTAAGGAAAACCTGTAATGTGGTTTTCATGAGGCAGGGGGAACAGACGGACCAGGTTTGGGATTGGCTAATTTGAATAATTTTAGTGGGCTCTGGCCTATAGGGGCTGCCCTAGTTGTCTGATGTCTGGTCCTGGGATGATTAGGGCAAAAGAATGTTGCCTTCTCGAATGTAAAAGCCAGACAGAGGAAGTGGTTCAGGTATGGACTCTGGGTTTGTTGGCTTACTTATCAAAAGTGTGCTCCTAAGACTGAGTTGTTTACTGTCTTTAGGAGCTGGTTAGCCCTGAGAGGGGCAGTCTCTTTAGGATTAACAAAGCCCCCAAATGTCAAACAATCATAAAATACAGAAATTAAAAACATGATTAACACAGTAGGATTCAAAATATCTCCAGGAAGGTTTCATGAAGTGTCTTATTCAGTGCCATTGATAAGTGCCACAAATATGCCTACATACTTGCATGTACTTCAGATTGAGATGAGATCACATTAAGGAACCATAGCATTTGGGGGGCAATGTTTGGTATTTTCCTGGCAATCCAGTCACAGTGACAATTTCCTTCCTGAGATTTTTCCATATTTGGACCTGCCCTTTTATAGTTTAAGTCAGAGGGTGTGATGGCTAATATCATGTGTCGACTTGACTGGGCCACAGGGTGCCCAGATACTTGGTTAAACATTATTCTGGGTGTGTCTATAAGGGTGTTTCCGGAGGAATCAGTAGACTGGGTAAAGAAGATTGTCCTCCTCAGTGTGGGTAGTGCCATCCAATCAGTTGAAGGTCTGAATAGAACAAAAAGGTTGACTCTCCCACGAAGAAGAGAGAACCCTTCGTGTCTGCCTGCCTTGACCTGGGACATTGGTTTCCTCCTGCCTTGGTACTTGAACTGAAACATCAGCTTTTCCTGGGTCTTGAGCCTGCTGTTCCTTTGGACTGAAACGACACCATTGGCTCTCCTGGATCTCCAGCTTGCTGACTGCAGATCTTGGGCCTTAGCCTCCATAATGGTGTGAGCCAATTTCCAGGAGTGCCCTTTGTATAATAGGGAAAGGGATGATGTTTGCTTTGGTTCTCTCCCTCTCTCCTTTCCATCCACTCCGGTTTAATCCTGGTTTTGTCCTTTTTTGGCTGTGTGGCCTTGATGTAACCAGTCTCCTGGAGCCTCACTTTTTTCAGCTGGTGAAATGGGGATATGTCTACCTCTAGTACCTAGCACAGTGCCTGGCACATAGGAGTCTGAGATGGTACAGTGATGAGCCAGTTTTCCAATAGGGATCAGGATCCAGCTTCAGATTGTCCAAAGGAGGCATGGTATGCTGGCAAGGGGTGGGAGGGGCTTTGGCAGAGCTCAGAACTGGTAGAGGGAGGGCCCAGGCCAGTTCAGTGAGTCCCAGAGGGGTGGGCGGGCAGAGTGCCCTAGAGGAGTGCAGTAGGCACTAGACGTGGATTTACCCAGAAGCAAATGAAGTTTAAGCTTCAGGGCCTCTCTCTTGCACGGGTCTCTGTGGGTGCTGGGAGTGCCAGGAGCGGAGGGGTAGCCAGGTTATAACCAGAAAGCATTATGCTTATGTTTCTGATAAACTGCCTAAAAGAGATCTCAGAAGGGTCTTGACTCACCAAGGATCCAGACATTTATTTGGACTTGTTTTCTCATTCAAAATTAATATTAACTATCTAATTTTGTATTTGTAATTTTGGGTCCCCAACTTGTATAGGCTTCACTGCCCATAACGCCTGGATCTGCCCCTGCCTGGGGGGCTGCCCTTCTGGGAGATGGCATGTGGGGCCCCAGCAAAGAGGTCATCCTGAGATCCGGAGCTGGGAGAAGGTCCAGACTGGGAGCTCTCCACCTCAGAATTGCAGGCTCCCGCTAATGCCTGCATTGCTGCTCCAAAGGGCATTCAGAAAAAGTTGCTGTTCACGGAAAGGACTCACTGTAGCTCTGACCCTGCTGCAGATTCAAGTGACCTTTGGAAGATCACCTTGGCCCTCTGAGCCTCAGTTTTCCCATTTGTAAAGTGGTATCAATACCTCCAGTGTAGACTCAGGTATGGGTCCTGTGAATTGTAAAGCTCTAGGCACATGGGAGGGAAGTATTATAATTGTGTTGCTACTACTTGTATTTCTGTTATCTTGCTATTACTTGAAATATGCTTAGACCTTAACATTTCAGTGACTAAAGAGCAAAGGTAATGTCCACCCTGACACACTGTTTTTTGCTGTTTCATTCATTCGTTCATTTTAATTTTTTATTGAGGAAACTTTCCAGCATATACAAAAATTCACAGATTATCACAAGGAATGCCCGTATATATATCCATAAATTGGCTTCAGATTATTGTCAACTCTGAAATAATGCCATTTGCAGCAATGTTGATGGACCTAGAGATTATCATACTAAGTGAAGTAAGTCAGACAGAGAAAGACAAATAACATATGATATCACTTATATGTGGAATCTAAAAAAATGATACAAATGAACTTATTTACAATTACAAAACAGAAGTAGACTCACAGACATAGAAAACAAACTTATGGTTACCAAAGGGGAAAGGGGGGGCAGGGATAAATTTGGAATTTGGGATTAACAGATACAGACTACTATATATAAAATAGATAAACAACCAGGACCTACTGTATAGCACAGGGAACTATATTCAATATCTTGTAATAACCTATAATGGAAAAAAATCTGAAAAAGAATATATATATATAATGGAATCACTTTGCTGTACACTTGAAACATTGTAAATCAACTATACTTCAATTAAAAAAAATTATTATCAACTCATGGCCAATCTGATGTCATCTACACTCCCACCTACTCACCTCCTGTAATATTTCTGAGCAAATTCCAAATCATTTAAACTGCAAGAATCCCAGTATTTTAAAAATTTAAGGGCCCATAAAAACTTACATCAATACTATTATTCTACCTCACTCATCCCCCCAAAAACTTAAATTTTCTTCTTCCAATTTCTTTAATAAGCTAAAATTTAATATCATATATTCCCTCCCAACTCACTCCCTGGGGCATAAGCTACTTTACATTTGAATTAAATAAAATTCAGCTGGTAGGCATTTTCCCTGAATTATCTCTTAGGTCTAACACTGTGAGAACTCAATTGAGGAGTAAGTTTGAATTAAAGTGTGCTCTTCAATCAGTGAGGTGACCTTAGGCAGGTG
The DNA here is from genome assembly GCF_965194805.1 of Balaenoptera borealis. Taxonomy (NCBI): domain Eukaryota; kingdom Metazoa; phylum Chordata; class Mammalia; order Artiodactyla; family Balaenopteridae; genus Balaenoptera; species Balaenoptera borealis. The sequence goes on from NC_138866.1 coordinate 87,921,973, forward strand.
CTCTAACTTTACACTAAACCTCAATTTTCTCGTCTGTAAAATGGGGATACTAACACCCTCTTTACGAAGTTATTGTCTCTGAGACAGCATAAGTACAACTAGTAAACACTCAGTAAATGTTAGTTATTATTATTATGATAGTTTCTCCCTACTTTTTCTTATTGTACCCTGTCTTCTGGAAGTAATTTTGTTGAGAGATGTAAATAACTGATGATAGCCTTGGCTGATTTAAGTTAAAAGGCCCAGCAAGCCCAAGGGGGAGGAGCTAATGGAGGAGGAATAGCCTTCCAGGAGTCTTACCACCTGGGCACTAGGTGTAAGCCCAACCCATGCTGTGTAGACAAGGTTCACTTGTGTCTCAGAGACTAGGACCCACAGGGATCCAGACAGCTCAGCATAAGCTTGGCTGGGAAGCTGGAGGCCCAGAGGTCAGGTAGGAACGGGGTGGGTGGTGAGAGGTGGAGGCTGTTCATTGTCTGTTTTCCTCTTTGAGTTTTGAAGTTTTCTACAAAGACGATATAATAAAGGTTGGCCTTGTAGTTATTGAAACCGAAAGCAATGAGGGCCCAGCCTGGCATGGGCTTGAGATAAGACAATTGTGACCCATACAAAGACCCCCTGTTTCCTCAAGAGCAAAAATAGCTGAAAGGTGGACTAAGTCTTGCTGGCCTGATGGGTCTTTCATTAAGATGCTCTGAATAATCCTTGTTTAGAGGCCAGCTCTGTTTGAACTGAGCCAAGTGTCCTAGCTGACACCCAGTGAGTGGCATGCACGTGGCATAGGATTAGGGAGCTCTCGACACTGGCAGTCTGCGGCTTGTCCCAGAAAGGCTGGCTGTGAGAGGTGTGGAGTCCCAAAGACTTGTCTAGACCAGGGGGTCTGGAGTCAGCAGCCAGCAATGTAAGTAGGAGATGCCTAGCAGGCTGTCTTATCTTTCAATCAGCAGGGATTTTACTACAGCTATAACAAAGCATTTATTTTGATTCTTTGAAGGAAGCACTCAATTGATGTAGCATTAATTGAATTTTTATCTAACTTAAAAGCATAACGTTATTTAACTAGGACATGTATTTGTTATATGAAATACATTTATTTCAATTAAATAAATGTGCCACTTGTTAAATGAAAGTTAACTTTGCCCTATTTATTGATTCTTTTAAAAAGTGTGTGTTTCACCTCGTAAGAGGGTAGAGAGAAAGCAGCTGCATTTTTCTGCATCCTTAGTGGGTAATTCTTATTTCTTAACCTAACAGGTAGATGTGTTTCAGGCTACCTTCTAGGGAGACTCAGAGACTTACATTTATGCTCCTTAGTTATTTTGTTGACAGAGGTTTTTTATTTCTTTTCTGTTGACTTCAGGGTCAAGTTTGGCCTTTTCTTTTTTTTTTTTTTTTTTTCATTCTGGTTAAGATTGTGTGACCTGCTTTCTTCAATTGTCTGGTTTTTTGATTGTTGCTCTAGACTTGGTTTAGGTCAATGTCAGAAATTTCTCTTGGTTCCTGTTGATATTTTCTGACACTACTTCTAACACCAGGTGTATGTCTTTTCCAACACCAACCAGTTCTCTGACGCCAACTGGGTGTTCAACAATTCAGTTCTGATGTTAGATCCCAGAGCTGCAAATGGCATCCCAGGCGACCCACACTTCTGCCTGCCTGACTACAAATTTTGGGGCTCCCAGGATGCCCTCTTAGGTTTGATAATTTGCTAGAATGACACACAGAACTCAGGAAAACACTTCACTTATGCTTACCAGTTTCTTTCTTTTTTTTTTTTTTTATAAGAATCCATAGCTTTTTTTTTTTAAAATTAATTAATTAATTTATTTATTTTTGGCTGTGTTGGGTCTTCGTTTCTGTGTGAGGGCTTTCTCTAGTTGCGGCAAGCGGGAGCCACTCTTCATTGCGGTGCGCGGGCCTCTTGCTGTCGTGGCCTCTCCCGTTGCAGAGCACAGGCTCCAGACACGCAGGCTCAGTAGTTGTGGCTCACGGGCCTAGTTGCTCCACGGCATGTGGGATCTTCCCAGACCAGAGCTCGAACCCGTGTCCCCTGCATTAGGCAGGCAGATTCTTAACCACTGTGCCACCAGGGAAGCCCTGCTTACCAGTTTCTTATAAAGCTTATTTCAACTCAGGAATGGCCAAATGGAAGAGATGTGTAGGGCAAGGTATGGGGTGGGGTCGGGGGAGAGGGTGGGAGGTGCCACAGAGCTTCCATGACCTCTCTGGGTGTGTCACCACCCTCCCAGCACTTCAGCACGTTCGCCAACCTGGAAGGTCTCAGAATCTCATTGTTCAAGAAGTTTTTTTTGTTGTTTTAAATTTTACTTATTTATTTATTTATGGCTGCGTTGGGTCTTCGTTGCTGCGCGTGGGCTTTCTCTAGTTGCGGAGAGTGGGGGCTACTCTTCGTTGCGGTGCGCGGGCTTCTCATTGCGGTGGCTTCTCTTGTTGCGGAGCACGGGCTCTAGGCGCGCGGGCTCAGTAGTTGTGGCTCGCGGGCTCTAGAGCGCAGGCTCAGTGGTTTTAGCCACAGGCTTAGTTGCTCCACGGCATGTGGGATCTTCCTGGACCAGGGCTTGAACCCGTGTCCCCTGCACTGACAGGCGGATTCTTAACCACTGCGCCACCAGGGAAGCCCCTGTGCAAGAGTTTTTATAGAATTCAATCTCCAGCCCCATTTCCTCATAGAAACTGGGGGCGGGGCTGAAAATTCCAACCCTCTAATGACATGTTTGGTCTTTCTGGTGAACGGCCTCCATCGTGAAGCTATCTAGGGGTCCCATCCTGAGTCTCTTCATTAACATAAACAGTTATGGTTGAAAGGGGCTCCTTATTATTATTTGCTATTGAATAACAACTCCTATCACCCAGGAAATTCCAAGGGTTTTAGGAGCTTTGTACCATGAACGGGGAATAAAGTCCAAATATATATATTTTATTATACCACAGTTCCAAAGTGGGATACTAAAAAATTATGATTATGCATTATTGTCCTGGGTTTTTTCTGGTCTTTGACTTTGTATCATGCCCTACCTTCTCCACAAATAGCATTAGATTGTGGTTCTGGTTTTTCTGATCCGAAAGTGAGGACGACATTACATTGTTAGAATGAGAGTGTTCCTGAGATTTTCAAGTGTTTTCAAACTTGGAACATTTCCTCTAACACGTTCTTTTATGTTTGTGAAATTTTTGTTTATGGTTCACAAGTGAAATTTGACTGCAAAGGCCAGGATATTCTGCTTGATGACTGTTATTAATGAAGTTGATAGAACTGGTTCAGAGGACTTTGTGTTTATTTACACTGAATCCAGAAATAGGCTACGGGTAACTGCTGAAATAAAACAGAACTAGCCTTCTTGGCCGAATGAAGGAAATATTTGCATAACCTCTTCCTCTTTCAAGAGGAGAACCATGGGGTATTAGGCTGGAAGGGAATTAGGAGGTTGAAGAGCCTCAGATGGCGTGGCTGGAAATCAGAAACTTAGCCAGGCCTCCTTTTAGATCATTATTTTGTAACTCTTTCCATGGAGTTAAGATGTTGTGTCAGGACCATGAAAAAGTGGTTTCCCTAAAAGGCAAGCGAGGAGTTTTGCTGTGATTCCGTTGCTCTGTGGACATATACAAAGGCAGGATGTGACGACTGTCTATTCACCATAAAATATCTTCTTCCCTAGCAAACAGCAATATCCTACTTGGTGATTTCCTCCACTCCTCAATGATTAAGAAACAAAGAACGAACAAACAAAATACCCAACCAAACAAATAAAACCAAATTGAGTGATTTTTAAAATTTAAAGCTCATTAAAGAAAACGTGAGAAAAGCACATGTAAAGAAGAGGCAAAAAAATCAATTATTGTGTTATCAAAACATTGCTAATATTTAGGTGTCAGTACCGTGCAAAAAATGGTTTCCCTTTTGTGGGAAGTGTGGAAAAGATATCTGGATTTTTTTCATTTAAGATTATCATGTAAGCACTGTTTTGTTGTTGTTGATAGAGATAATAGATATAGTGGTTTAAAGCAGAGGCTCTGGCACTAAAGTGCCCAGGTTCAAATCACAGTCCACCATTTGTGAGCTCCCTGCCTCAGTTTTATCATCTGTAAAATGGGGATGATAATGACAGCCATCTCACAAGTTAAATGTTTATGTAAAGGACTTAGTACATGTTTGTTATTGTCATCAAAATAGATTTCATTATTATAACATTAATATATGTGTACAGTAGATATTTTATAAGATACAGAAAAGCAGAAGAAGTCAAAATCACCCATTATTCTAAAACCCAGAGAAAAACCACTTACCCAGTGTTAACATTTTGCTGTTTTTTATTGCTCATATTGTAATTCCAATTTATATCCTGATCATAACATAATTATTCTGGAAAACTAATTATGTAAACATAATTTGAAAAGACTACATAGGTCATCTTTTGTAACCATATTTTACTTACCCCTTCCCCAAAGTTTTAACATGCAGATGGCTATTCCTGCCCATCTCCCCACACACCCCCCCCCCCCATATTTAAAAGAGAAGTAATCATAAATTAGCCTTGGTTAGAATAGTCTGGAGCCTGAGCCTTCCTTGGCCAGTGTGGAACCTGCAGTTGTTTTTTCTGTAACCAGGACATAATCAGATCCAATCCACAAACCAGTTAACTCAGGGTTGAACGTATTATGAATGAATATGTGAGATATATCTTTGTAAAGGTTTGTCTTCTTAAGTATTAGAGGTTACTTCCTTAGAACAGAGTCCCAGAAATGAAAATGCAGGGTCAAAGGATGGAAATGTTTTCTATAAGGGTCATACTGATTTAAACTTGTGGCAACAGTGTATGAGCCTGCCCCACTTTCTGTGGCCCCCATGTCCCTCCCCCCAGCTCTGGGTTGCTTTTCAGATCTGAAATATTGAGGAAGTTGTCAGGGGTTCCAAAACACTGGAGCAGAGTTAATCTTAATTAAAATCATCACTCCGGCCCCTCCTTCTCACTCCTCCAGGGCCCTTCTTTCTTCCTTTCATAGGGTTTTTCCCTCCCAGCTCTCTCTAATTCCCTCGTGTAGCCTTCCTCTTCTCCACTGGCGGGGGAAGTCATATAATTAAGTTGTTCCCATTAAGAAGTTAGTGAACTTAGCAGCTAGAAGTGTTATCCCCCAGCTGGGTACTTGCATTTTAATAAACGGTTCCTGGAGCATTGTTGAACCCACAGGGATGAGCTTGATGGTGGAATTTGGGGTGCTGTAATACGCAGGGAGGGAGATAGTTTGGTCTGGACCCCTCAAGTTATAAAATAGACTGTATCCAAGATGTAAGGCCGGATCTATGGATGGGATGACGCCAAGGCCAGTTTCTGAGACGCCTTCATTTCCTCACTGCCAAAGCACCAGCTGCTCAGAGCAGAAACACCTTTTCGTAAAGGTAAAGTGTGTCTCTTGGAAAAACTATAAAGGGGAGATTATTTACCGAATTGGTTATAATAAAAGACTGGTCAGCAGCATATGCAGATTCTTTTCATAAAATATAACTTTATGATACCAGGCAGGGCTCCTTTTATGGCTTTTGCATCATCTGGTTGAAACTGCCAAAGATATGGAGGGCCTTTGCTTATGTGTCTGTAGCCAGTGATTTAAATCGTGTGTCGCTGGGCAGGCAGATCCGGGTACTTCTTAGTGGGGCTGAGGCTCTGATTACCTTGGCCTGAACTCTGAGCTACAGAGAAGGTGGGATTCTTGCTGGACTATTTCTGTTTCAGCAAGGTCTCAGGTGCCCTTTGTGGCAAGGGATTGTTCAGATGTCTATCTGTAGACTCATACATATTTGGTGGACTGAAAAGCCAAAGAAAGAATTGAGGAATGTGCCTGAGAGGAGAAGGATGACAGCGGGATACCGTAGATGATGCCCTAGCTTTAGGGAGGGACAAGGAGAGGTACAGGCACATTATGAGGAGAACTTAAAAGATGAGAGTTACTTGGTTCAAAGTCTGAGATGTCCCGAAAGGAGGAGGAAAGGGAGAAGAGGAAAGCTTAGCCAATTGTTAGCCATCTGTGGAGCATACCCAAGAAGCTCTTGACCACAGCCAGGTGGGAAGGTGGTGTTGAAACGGCGGCAACCAGCTAGAGCCGGCCAGATGCCAGCCTCCCCTCCCTCCGTGAATGAAAATGCTTTGGTCCCATAGTGGCTCCTTCCTTACACAGAGCCTTATCTGTTCCTTTCTAGCCTGATCCAGCCTGAAGATGACCCCGCTGGCCGCTGTGGTGTCTGGCCCCCGTGTCCGACTCTTTGCCTGCTTCCTCAGGCTGGGCTGTCAGCAGGCCAAACCACTTCAGCTTCACACAGGGGCCAGCCTCGCAGCCAAGAACCACTATGAGGTGCTGGTGCTGGGTGGGGGCAGTGGTGGGATCACCATGGCTGCCCGCATGAAGAGGAAAGTGGGCGCAGAGAATGTGGCCATCATTGAGCCCAGCGAGGTAAGTCTCCCCCTTTTGAGTGCATGTGTGTGTGTGTGTGTGTGTGTGTGTGTGTGTGTGTGTGTGTCGTGCACATGCATGCGTAGGATAGGGGCTGGGTTGGGGATGACTGTCATGCCTAGGCCACCATGTTCCCAGGTTAGTGCTTCTCTTTCTGGGCATAAAAAGCAGGTTGTCCCAAAGAATTGGGAGAAGGTGGGGGGAGGGGGAGAGCGAGGACAGATCTCTTGGCCTATGTTCTTCTCTCTGTTAGTTTCTTAGGGCTGCCATAACAAATTGCCGTAAAGGGGGTGGCTTAAAACAACAGATAATTTACTCTTTCGCAGTTCTGGAGGCTAGAAGTCCAAAACCAAGGTGTTAGCAAGGCCATGCTCCCCTTGAAGGCTGAGGGGGAAGGGGAAGCTGTCTCATGCCTCTCTCCTAGTTTAGGTGGTTGTGGACAGTCCTTGGTGTTCCTTGGCTTGTTGTAGATCGCTCCGATCTCTGCCTCTGTTTTCACATGGCCTTCTCTCTGTGTGGCTCTTGTGTCTTCACATGACCTACTTATAAGGACACCAGTCATTGGATTAGACGTTAGACAGTCTGATGGATAGACATTAGAGGTCAAGGACATTCTAGTCTAGCATGACCCCATCTTAACTTGATTACATCTGCAAAGACCCTATTTCCAAATAAGGTCACGATCGCAGGTCCTGGGGTTAGGACGTCAGCATATTTTTTGGAGAGAAACAATTCAACTCGTGTCATCCTCCACCTTCAGTCTCATGTCCAGAGGAAAATCAGTGGCCGTTGCACCTTCCTTTCCCTGTTCCAGTCTGGAGAAAGGGTGATGAGTTGAGGGGCGGGGGGGGGGGGGGGAAGGTAAAAACCCACTGAAAAGGTGTCAGTGGGTTTGAGAAATATAAGTGTAAGAGATTATAAACAGATTATAAAGCAGAAAAAGCTAGCAGACACGAGGAGGGAAGTTGGGAAGTGTTTGTAAAGCACTATTTCATGAAAAATATTTTAAGATTGTCCAAAGCTTCAAAAAATAGTCAAGCATTTTGGCGGTTGGCTTAACGTTTCCTAAGGAACTGGGTGTGCACCAGTGGGAAGCTGTATCTTTGGGAGGAAAAAGCAAAATGGATCTGGTGCCGGTTTGGTGGAGGAGGGTAGAGCAAGAAAGGCACGGTCCTTTTCAGGAAGTCTTCTCAGTACCAAACGAGGCTGCCCAGGGCTTTTTTGCAATCTCCAACTGGTAGGTTGTGACTTGTGGGGAGACTGGAGGACCCTCTCCGTCTATTTCCTCTTAAAAGTGACTTTAATTCAGGGACAACATTTGAAATGACAGTGGTCTGAGAGCTGTATCAGGTGGCCTGTGGTGGATTGTAGCTAACGCATGGAAGGCCTCCCGGTGGGGCTACTCTTTGTGATGAGACAGGCCCCTCCAAGGCACTGGACACAATTCAGGAGGCCAGAATGGGGTCTGTCCCGCTCTGTGAGGAAGTGCGTGACAGGGGCTGTCGCAGGAGCTGCCAGCGGCTCAGGCCTTTGGCACTTTCCCTCCTGTGTCTGGTTTAGTGACTGCTAGAGCTTGTGCTTGTTTGCAGTCTAAAAAATAATCCGAGTTTGTATTTTCATTCCCTTTTCTGTTCAAGATGGACTTGAAATCGTTGAGCTCTCACAACTGGAGACCTCTGCCCCCCTTATCTTTGATCCCATGCATTATGGCTGTAGGGAGATTGCAGAGCTGTTCCTTATGTTCTCTTCACTCTCTGGGGGTGTGGGCAATTCTTTCTGGCCAGTATGAGGCATTTTGACAATGTTGAGATCTCTTGGTCCCCTGGTCTACTCCATGGTTGCATTGGAATTCTCAGAGACCATTAAGCCAATATGCCCTTTGGCCCCGAGCCTAGAACTTTCACAACTAACTGAGATCAAGAGTGGACCATCTGAAGCAGAAGAACTCCAGAAAATACTGGAAGTTTGGGTATCATGGTAGGATCTGATGCCTCTGAGAAAGGAGAAGAGGGATCCTAGTGCTGATGGGGGATGTCTGTAGTCCTCCCCATGGGCTTGGGAAACACAGTGGGAAGTTAATGAAGTTTTGAGCATCCCCAAAGCGGCAGTAAACTTTTCAGACTTACCTCACAAATTTCTGAGGAACCATATTTAGGTTTTGGGGCTCACTTTTTCTTTATATCCGTGCACATAAATGGATTAATAATGTGTGTGTGCTTATATGCATGTATATGTAACATGTACATGTTAAACACCAAATCTTAAATCTGTATTATTTAAGCAATAAATAATACAGTGCTCACTAAAGATAGTTTATGGCTTTTTTTGCTGATCTTGGCAGAATTCTTTCGTAGGTGACTGCCCTTCAGAGCTTAACACAGTAGGAGACATCAGTGGAGTCGGTGGCGGGAAGACTAACCTTCTGGAGACTTTTCTCTGTGATGCTCCAAGGGTCTGGAGGGAGGAATTGAGAGAGTCTAGCTCATGTACTTTCAGCTATGACCCTTTGGATCGGCCTCACATTGAAATGAATCTCCAAATACTTTGTTCCCTAGAGACATTTCTACCAGCCAATCTGGACCCTGGTGGGAGCTGGTGCCAAACCATTAGCCTCATCTGGCCGTCCCACAGCGAGTGTGATTCCATCTGGTGTAGAGTGGATCAAAGCTAGAGTGGTTGATCTGAACCCAGACAAGAACTGCATCCACACAGACAACGACAAGGAGGTAACCGTCCTTTGGCTTTTGTTAACCTGAGGGCTTGTATTGAACGCACAGCCGTTATCAAACTGGACAGCTTCATGGTAAGAGGGCGGTATACATGTACGTGTGTGCGTGTGTGTGTGTGCTGAATACTGCGTGAGATGGGAAGGCGTGTGGGGAACAGAGGATGGGATAGATGGAAGGACGGAGTGATGCTGAATTAATAAATGAACAACGAAGACAAGTATTTATTGAACACCACTGTTTGTCCTATTGCTTGGTACAGTATCATATGCCTGAATTTTTATTGAACAAATACTACTGCTCTGTGTGAAAATACCAGGTACCTCCCTCCTTTTTCCTTTGAAGCAGCCAGCCTCTCTATCTGACCCCTGGTCCTGCAGAGGAAGGGGGTGTTGGGAAGTGTCCATCCCAGTCACACTCGGGGGAGCTCGGCCAGAGCTGTTAGGGAGCTGTGTGACTGCGGTGGTGCCAGGGCTGAGAATTGCTGCTGCTGCAGCTTGAGGCTCATGGTTGCTTGGCACCATTTAGAAGTCTCCTCCCCGCCCCCCCCCACCCCCAGCCACACAGGGATCACAGCTTTTCAGCAACTGCAGCCCCTGTGTCTGACTGAGGGGATGAGGGCAGGACAGTGAGAAGACAGGCTTAGGAGCCATCGGGGGATCGTGTCCCCTCATCTGCTGCTGAGCCCAAGACAGCCATCGTGCCGCACAGGCCTGTTCCGGGCTCCCATGGTTCTTGGGCCCCCAGGGTGTTATTGGCCTTAATATCCTGACCCGGCTCCCTCCAGACTGGGCACTCCAGCATTTTCACAGAACTGTAGAATCTGAGAGTTGGTGGGAATCTTTCAGATCCAACCCCTTGCTCTAAGCAGGGACCATTGGCTCCAGGCATTCTCAACCTTTCCTTAGGTCATGGATCTTTCTGAGTGTGGATCTTAATTAGCCCAGTCTAGAAAATGCATATATGTACCTAATTTTGCATTTAATTTCAAGGAGTTCAGAGATTGTTTGCAGCCTTTCCCTGAACCCTGATCAACCCTGAACCAACCCTCCTTCCCCCCTTCCTTCCTCCCTCCCTCCCTCCCCTCCCTCTCTCCCTCCCTTCCTTCCTTCCTTCCTCAATATTTATTAAGCATTATTATAACCTAGGTACAGTTTTAGGGATATATAAGTGAATGAAAACAGACAAAAATCCTTATTGTCCTGGATTTTATATTTCTAGTGGAGGAAGACATACAATAAACAGTAGACATAATAAGTTATATAATGTGTTAGAAGGTGATGAATATTCATTTAAAAAAACAGAGCCTAATTACTGGGATTGAGGCACGTGGGGTAGGGGGTTGAATTTAAAATGGGTTAGTATTTACACTTTCCAGGGCCAGGGACTTCTCTGACAAGTTATCCCTCTTCATTTTTTATAGACAGACAGGTTATATGCAAGTTCTGCCTTTAATGAGTCAGAATCTACCCTCCTGTAACCTCTTTTTTTGTTCTTTCTTGGGCCTCCAGGGTGATAGTAGCCATAATACTGTTCTTGCCCCTTATTCTTCCTGTAGTGTGGGAGAGAAAGCCTTCTCTCTTTTCTGTGGAGAAACCCTCCAACTATTTGAAGGTGGCTCTTAGAGTCTGTGTCAGTCTTCTCCTCAGGTAGACTTGTCCTCCTGTCTCCACTTTCCTCAGATTTCATGAGCTCCAGCCCTCTCACTACCCTCTTTACCCTGCTTGAGACATCATCTGGCTTGTTTTGTCCCCATGATCCGTGGCCCCTAGAGGTGCCTAGAAGAGTAGCCAACACTACAGAACAGCCCAGAATAGAGTGGGACATTCTCTCCCGCAACTAGATAGAATCCAAGCTAGCGTTTGCCAAGTTATCACAGTGCTGATTCATGCTGGGCTAGAGGTCAGTTCAAACCACTGGGTCTTTTTTTCACATGATCTACTGTCAAGTCAAGCATCCCGCATCCTAAAATATATACAGACATATTTATTTATTTACATTAAATTAAAAATTTTATATATTATTTTCTCCCTGTTGAAACGCTTCCATATTTTCCCCAGCATGTCCAGGAGAGCAGACTGGATTAAACACAAGATTGTTCTCAATTCACAAGATTGAGTTTTGGGGCTCGTTTCCCTTGCCAGTCTGCTGCCAGATCACGGGACCAGCGGACTTGTATCTTCTAATACACATCCCCCTTTGGTACAGCAGTGCCTGCCTCCTAGTCAGACCCCTTTGCATTATAGGAATAGCTCAGAGTCCTCTGTGATTGGGTTTGTGTGTATCTTAAGGAACATAAACTTGTCTTATCTCTTGAGAATGAGAGGCACTGGGAGGTGCTTTCACTTCTGAGTCCTGCTTAGACGTCTAAGGCCTAGACCCTTGGGAGAGTTGTAGAGTCTTGTTTTAGGGCTGCGAAAGAAGTTGGTATTAGTTGGTGAGACTCTTCTCCGAGATTTTTTAAGCAAAAGTATTGCATAGCCAGATATCAGAAATCTACATACAATGTCTCTTCTTCTTGGTTTTGGTTCACCCTCCCAGCCTGCCTGGATCTTTTAGATTTTTGATTCAGACATCCAGTTAGCAATTTTTCCTTGCCATTATCCATGATGGTTTCATTTAAGTTCAAGGTTTTAATTCTTTAACATGCCCCTAGAGAACTTTTTTCTAGCTTACATAAATCAGTCAATATTCTTTTGAAAATATTAAAAAATTTACCAAATCATTTCCACTCTTTGTTTACACTTTCCTATCCTATTTACAATGTGAGGGTACTGCTGAAATCCAGCCTCAGTGTGTCTGTGTCTCTGACTTTTCCCTGATTCAGAGTTCTGTGTGTTTGGAATGTGTCCCCCAGGCCCCGTGTAGACTGGTCCTTGCTCCTTCTCCAGATTTAACCTGGTTCTGTTCTCTTCCTTGTTCCTACTCCAGCACACTGGCCTCTCAAATACCTTGGCCTCCTTCTTCCCCAGGACATTTGCACATGCTGCTTCCACCTCTTCCCCTAGCTAACTCCTGCTTATCGTTAGCTTAGAGATGACATCTTCAGGCAAGCCTTCCCTGATCTACCAGACTAGTCAGGTTCCCCCTTGACATGCCATCACAGCATTCTGTGGTTTAGTAATTATTTGTGTGATTATCTGGTAATGTCTGTCTTGCCCACTAGACTGAGTTCCTGGAGGGGTAGGAACTGGGTCTTTCTTGTTCAGCGTTGTATGTCCAGGACTTAGCACAATATCTGTCACATAGAAGGTGTTCAGTAAATCTTTGTGATCAAGTAGTGCCTCAGTTTCTTCATCTGTAAAATGGTACTACTAACAATACCTACTTCATTGGGTTGCTGTGAGGATTAAATGAATTAAAGCATGTAAAACATTCAGAACAGTGCCTTGTACAGAGTGAATGCTCAAGAAATGTTGCTGTTATTATTTTTTAAAGAATACTTGAAATAAACAAATGGGACTTAATTAAACTTAAAAGCTTTTGCACAGCAAAGGAAACCATAAACAAGACAAAAAGACAACCCTCAGGATGGGAGAAAATATTTGCAAATGAAACAACAGACAAATGATTAATCTCCAAAATATACAAACAGCTCATGGAGCTCAATATCAAAAAAACAAACAATCCAGTTAAAAAATGGGCAGAAGACCTAAATAGACATTTCACCAAGGAAGACATACAGATGGCCAGGAGACACCTGAAAAGATGCTCAACATCACTAATTATTAGAGAAATGCAAATCAAAACTACAATGAGGTATCACCTCACACCGGTCAGAATGGCTATTATCAAAAAATCTAGAAACAATAAATGCTGGAAAGGGTATGGTGAAAAGGAAACCCTCCTGCACTGTTGGTGGGAATGTAAATTGATACAACCACTTTGGAAAACAGTATGGAGGTTCCTTAAAAAACTAAAAATATAACTATCATATGACCCAGCAATCCCACCAGTGGGCATATACCCTGAGACAACCATAATTCAAAAAGAGTCATGTACCCCAGTGTTCATTGCAGCACTATTTACAATAGCCAGGACATGGAACCAAGCTAAATATCCATCAACAGATGAATGGATAAAGAAGATGTGGCACATATATACAATGGAATATTACTTAGCCATAAAAAGAAACGAAACTGAGTTATTTATAGTGAGATGGATGGACCTAGAGTCTGTCATACAGAGTGAAGTAAGTCAGAAAGAGAAAAACAAATACCATATGCTAACACATATATGTGGACTCTAAAAAAAAAAAAATGGTACTGATGAACCTAGTTGCAGGGCAGGAATAAACATGTAGACATAGAGAATGGACTTGAGGACATGGGGTGGGAGGGGAAAGCTGGGGTGAAGTGAGAGTAGCATCGACATATGTACACTACCGAATGTAAAATAGCTAGTGGGAAGCAGCAGCATAGCACAGGGAGATCAGCTCGGTGTTTTGCGATGACCTAGAGGGGTGGGATAGGGAGGGTGGGAGGGAGGCTCAAGAGGGAGGGGATATGGGGACATATGTATGCATATGGCTGATTCACTTTGGTGTACAACAGAAACTAACACAGTATTGTGAAGCAATTATACTCCAATAAAGATCTATTAAAAACAAAAGAATACATGGAAAAAAGGAAAAGGAAATATTTATTGAGTATCCACCCTGTGCCCACAGAGTATTTGACTGCTGACTGATGGAAAGCAGGTTTACAGTCTGTGAACACATGCTGATGCTTTTCTTTTTCTAAATTATTACGAGACATCTATTTAGTAGATGAGCCTGGAATTTTGAAATGTTTAAACATCCTATTTACTAAATTGTTAGTGTCAGAATTTACCTCCCCCATCCCCTGTATAAAATTAGAACACTTGCCCATATTTAGCCTTCCAGCGGGGTCTGCACTGTTCTCTGAAATTGCTCAAAAGTTTTGTCTACAAGTTTTTGCAGTTCCTTAGAGTTAGGTCTTCTGGCCTGGAAGCTTGAACTCATTCAAAAGACTTGAGGCTTTCTTGTGTTGTTTGCTACTTTAGGGTTTATTCTCCCTTATTTATTTATTTTTTTTCATAATCTTAAGCATGTCTGTTACTAGTCCTTAAAATAATCAATATTATGCTCTACTAGAACCATCAAGGCAGGCACAAACCAATGGCTTTTCTTGCTGACAGTATGCATATGTCTTACCTGTAGGGCACCACCCCCAGACCCCATGCCATCTCTGACCTCACACCCTGAAGACTCAACACAGTTCACTCAGCCATTTAATGGGCCTGGTACACCTTCCTACAGACCAAGGAATTTAAGGGCACCCGGTCTCTATATGGGTAGGCAAATCATACAGGTGAAGATGTATATATTATCTGTCCACTTTGATAAACTGTATTTTTCACAAGCAACTGAAATCAACCATCCACCTGTCCTTTCATCCAACAAGCATTACCAACTTCCTCACTTTAATTTAGTGACTGTGCTAGATTCTAGGACTATAGGGAACAAGACATAACCTTTATCGTCTAGGAGCGTTCGATGTAGTGAGGAGAACATTGCTGCTGTATAACACAAGTGCTTCTCTGTTTGGTACAAGAATGTGGCAGTGACCACCTGTGGCTCCATTCTGGGCTCCTGTCACGGCAGTCATTCTCCAGTTTTCTAGGCAAGTCCTTTCACTTTACATCCTTCTTGCTTACACTCTTGTGCTTCAACTTGTCTTCCTTCTGATCCTAAACCCCCATTTCCATCACAATAAATATGGATACTTTTGCCCTCAGCATGGGTAAGCACAATGCCCATATTTAAAGAGAGGAGTTTTAAATTCCAAACAGATCATTAAACAAGATCAGGTAGGTTATATCACACACATCCTTTTCAGTGACCCTCAAAAGAGCAGTTTCTCAGTTACGATATTGATCCAATTCATAGGACAGGTCAGATTTGCTTGGGATTCACAAGTTGCCTGATAGCTTTTAAAGAAAGCTGATTGTTTTTGGAATATCACTCAGCCATAAAAAGAAACGAAATTGAGTTATTTGTAGTGAGGTGGATGGACCTAGAGTCTGTCATACAGAGTGAAGTCAGAAAGAGAAAAACAAGTACCGTATGCTAACAAATATACATGGAATCTAAAAAAAAAAAAAAAGGTTCTGAAGAACCTAGGGACAGGACAGGAATAAAGACGCAGACGTAGTAGAGAATGGACTTGAGGACACGGGGAGGGGGAAGGGTAAATTGGGACGAAGTGAGAGAGTGGCATGGACATATATACACTACCAAATGTAAAATAGAAAGCTAGTGGGAAGCAGCCGCATAGCACAGGGAGATTAGCTCGGTGCTTTGTGACCACCTAGAGGGGTGGGATAGGGAGGGTGGGAGGGAGACGCAAGAGGGAGGAGATATGGAGATGTGTGTATACATATAGCTGATTCACTTTGTTATACAGCAGAACTAACACACCATTGTAAAGCAATTATACTCCAATAAAGATGTTAAAAAAAAAAAGAGAGCTGATTGTTTTAAGACTTGAAAGTCATCCTCCCACTCTTCAACATGAAAAATGTTGTGTTAACACAAGCACTAGGGAAGCACTGTGGCCTCTTTGCTGTTGTTCTCCACTGTGTAAAAATACAGGCGTCTCGAGCTCCCAGAGGCCAGGCAGGTTATACAATATTTGTGAAGCAGTGAGGTGTGAGGCAGCAGAGAACGGTGGGCATGATGGCAAACTGGAACGTGCATCCCTGCCTGCTTTCCTGCCCACTACCCACAGCCCCAAGTCAGTCACGGTAAAAAAATGGAAACGCAGTGTTGGCCACGCACATTTGGGGCCTGAGTCAGCCCTTGGGCTGCCACTTTTTGGGTCCTGGTCTAAAATGTCATTTTTTTGTGTTGCAGATTTCCTACAAATATCTTATCATTGCTCTCGGAATTCAGCTGGACTACGAGAAGGTACTGTTTTAAGCTACTTTTATGTTACACTGGCGTACTTATGCTACGATCAAAACCGCATTTAGTTGCTTTACATTCGTTTTGACAAGAAAGAGTATTAAGAAATCCCCTTCTAGTTTTATTTCTCAGCAGTCTTTTTATGGTTTTAAAAAAGTCTTCTCTAAGATTCTGTCAATGATCATGATATGTTCTAGCTTTAAACTTTAATCAGAGTTCAGCATGTCCATGGCCTGATGGTAATGCTTGCAAAATAGCAGCCTTTTCCACACTTACAAGAAAACTACCTTTCTCTGTAGAACTTAGTTGGTTATATTACAGATAAAATTTTCCTTTGAAAGTAAGATTTAGATTGTGAATTCTTAAGCAGACTTTAAAGGTAGAATACCAGCAGTTAGCTTACCAGGAGCTGGAAGGATGTCTGAGTTTTGTTGCATAGAGCTGGGTTTTTTAGTATGAAGTGACCGACACAATATAAATGCTGCCCTAGAAGTTCCTTAGACCTCCCTTTTCAGGGAGCTAGAGAACCAGATGCCTTCTGACAATTGTGAGATTCAAATTTATTTTCCTAAGACATAATGGGGTGAGTTAGTAATTATGATTTCCAGAAGCTTATTGGGGACTGTGGATAAGTAGCTGAAGCACATAAAGCATTGTGATGACCAGGTCACAGGTTTCAGGAATGCGGTCCAGGTGAGGGCCACATCTGAGTTGGATCAGCAGGGTCTTTGAAGTGTGTTTCTGTGTAAAAAACCAGAATCATGACATGTCCAGGGTAGGGTGTAGTGAAAATGACCTGGGACGTGTTCTGTGAAGGTTTACACAAGCCATGAGTTGGTGTGAAGGTGTGATGAGTTTGGTGCCATGGGTCATGAGCCTCATATAACGACAAACTGTGGAGGAGACTCTATGGAGAAAGGTGCCAGTTACAATTTCTGGGATGTCCGTGCCTCTTAAAAAGCCCACCAGAGTTGACTTAGCAAAGACAGCCCATCTCCACCATCCTGTCACCCTGACAGCCCGGTGCCGTGAGGGGAGGACTGTTTGAAGAGACCAGCGTTGAGAGTTCTTAGCACCCTCTTGCAGTAAACCAAGAAACAATAATATTTAAAAGTGGGCTTCCCTGGTGGTGCAGTGGTTGAGAATCTGCCTGCCAATGCAGAGGACACAGGTTCGATCCCTGGTCCGGGAAGATCCCACACTCCACGGAGCAACTAAGTCCGTGAGCCACAACGACTGAACCTGCGCTCTAGAACCCGAGAGCCACAACTACTGAGCCCATGTGCCACAACTACTGAAGCCCGTGCACCTAGAGCCCATGCTCCACAACAAGAGAATCCACTGCAATGAGAAGCCCGTGCACTGAAACGAAGAGTAGCCCCTGCTCGCCACCAACTAGAGAAAGCCCGCGCGGCAGCAACTAAGACCCAACACAGCCAAAAGATAAAATAAATAAATTTATAAAAATAATAAAAATAATAATAATAATATTTAAAAGTAACTGTTACTATGGAGTCTCTACTATGTACAGGGACCATGCTAGGAATCTAATACTGATTCCTCACAACTGCTTGTGAGGTAGATATTTTTATCTCCTCTTGATAGATGAGGAAACTGAGGCTAAGAGAACATGAATAACGTTACCAGGGCTACTGTGTTACTTAGCACTCTTTGCAGATACTAGAAAACTACCCAGGTTAGTGTAAACAAAAAGGGATTTCTTTGATGAGGATACCAAGGTGTTTGGATCTCGGGGGCAGGAATGTAGTTGGGCCTCCAGAAGGGCTGGATCTCTGATCTGGGCTCTGTTGAACCGCAGCAGCTTCTCTCTGCCCAGCTGCCTCCGCCTCTTTCCCCCACCAGCTCCCGAGGGGGTCTCTGCAGCGCCGTGTCCTGCTTGCTGGTCTGCTCAGTGCAGTAGGACGGTCCACAGCTCCCAGCGCACAGCCTGTTATCTCATCTCTTTCTCAGACTTTCCCAGCTCCTTCTGCTTCAGGGTTCCCAGAAGCAACTTGGATTCAGTGGCGTCATAAACTGCCCTTTATGACCAAGTCTCCTTAAAAGGAACTTGGTTATCACTTTATGGCACCCTTTTCCTTAACAACAACTTCTTCAGACTAGAGAAAAACGAGGAAGGCAGATTTGCTGTTTGTTTATCTCTTGGCTACTGAGTTTTTCTTTGGGAGCCAGGAAGTGTGGAGGTCCTGTGGGAAGAGCCACAGGCAGTGGTCAGGGGCCTCGGTATCTAGTTCTGTAAGAGTCTAGGTGGGTGTCTCAACCTTGGTCTTCAGTTTCCTCGTCTGTGTCTGTGGGTCAATAATATTCCACCCCCTCCCTCAGAGGAGTATAGTGAATGGAGTGAATATTAACATAGATGTGAAACTGCAGAAACATTAAAATGCAAGGTGATTTTATGGTAATAAATGGTTACTGTTGTTGAGACTGAGAATATTACAACTACTTAAACTGCAGCAGAAGATATGGTCAGTAATCAGAGGAATAGTTGCTCTTAATGTTGGATGCAATGGAGGAGACCATAGGACTCTGTTTCCTTGAGACCTGAGGAATAGATGTTGGGTGACTCTGCAGGTGGGTGCCCTACAGCCTGGAGAACAGGCTGAAGAACAGCCTGGGGAGGTTCTGAAGGATCAGGCCATCTTGATGACTGTTTTTGATGGTTCCCTGCTTGTGCTTGAGTCTCTTAACTCACTCCTTTCCATCTTCATTGCATTGTATGAACCTTCTAACATTTAAGACAGGGACCAAGTTAATCTTCCTGGCAGGAATACACTAATACTTACAAAGCACTACCACGTAAGTGTCATTTTTCTAATCACCTTACACGCTTGGTCTCCTTTATTCCTGCCAACAACCCCACAAAGCAGTTACTTTTATCCCCATTTCACAGATGCTGAACATGAGCTTCTCAGTGTGCATCAGAATCACCTGCAGGGCCTGTTAAAACAGATTTCTGGGCTTGCCTCTGAGTTTCTGATCCAGTAGGTTTGGGGTGGGGCCTGATAATTTGCATTTCTAACAAGTTCCCAGGTGGTCCTGTTCTGGGGGCCACACGTGAGACCCACCAGCTGATTTATTGGGTAATTCACACAGGATCACAATGCTTGTAAGTGGAAAAGCTAGGACTCAGGCTGGGTCTGTAGGGTTCCCAAGTCCATGCTTTTAATTTCCTGCCTTTGCGGCCTTTACCAAGAGCTGGGCCTGGTCCAACCTGATACAGAGTAATTTAATTTTGTTAATCACTGACAGTATGGCTCTTGGTTCTGCCTGTTGTTCTTTTTCTTCCCAGTAAGGCAACTGGTTCTCCGAAGAGGAAGTAAGCCTGGCTTCTTGTCCTCACTCTGATGGTGGGAAGAGATAGGTTCAAATCCTGGTCTCCAGGCCAGGGAGGCCGAGGGTTTCCGCCGGGCCAAGCCTGTTCTGTGCTTTGACAGGTGACTGCGGGCACCACAGCTCTGGGCTTAGCAGATCCCTCAGCCACCTGCCTGCTCCACTGTGTTTGAGTCCTGGGGCTAATGATTGTGCTGAAATACTTGAGAGGTTGTAGAAATGGCAGAGAACAAGGACTCTAAACACAGACTCCATTTGCACTTCTGTTAAATAATAATTTCTTTGTGTGCTTTGTTGCAGATCAAAGGCCTCCCTGAAGGTTTTGCCCATCCCAAAATAGGGTCCAATTATTCAGTTAAGACGGTAGAGAAGACATGGAAAGCTCTGCAGGACTTTAAGGAGGGCAATGCCATCTTTACCTTCCCTAATACTCCAGTGAAGTGCGCTGGAGCCCCGCAGAAGATCATGTATTTATCAGAGGCCTATTTCAGGAAGGTATGCTTCTTTTCCAGGGATGGAGACAAGGAGGGCAGAAGGAATTTCATTTTTATCCATGTCAAAATACCTTTTTTGTTTTTAAATTTTTGTTACATATGTACAAAATTATGTAATTGGAAGTTTACAAAATAGAAAAAAAGGAAGAAGTCACTCATAGTCCAATTGCTTTGGTATAACTGCTGTCATCAATTTGACATGTACTTCCATTTTTTTCCCTATACATGTTTTTTTTTTAACATGGTTATAATCATACTGTACAGACAAATTTATATGTATTATATGTTATTAAATAGTCTTTGTAATATGCTTTTAAATGTGTGTATAAAAGTCTACTGGTAAGATATGTTAGAGATTGTTTAAATATATCCGTGCATTTGCACAATTAGTTGCACATTGTTCATGTTTGTACATAATATCCTCAGCTGCTCCCGCTCAACTTCAGTGTTATGAATATTTTTTGGCTCTTTTTGTATATTCTTGGGTGTATAATAGGCAAACTGCCAACTCTAAAGACAAAAAATTGTTCACTTAGAACTTTGGACCTTAGTGGAAAGAGATGTTTGGGTGGGGATGCTTTCTCAGCATTCCTCAAACACCTTCAGGTGTCCACAGCTCAGGTACACCTGGTGAGAAGCTGTGGAGAAGCTGCTGTCGCCCTCCTGCCCATGTGTGGGATGTCACAGTTGGTTTACCAAAGCACGGTTTGACTTGAGACAGTGACAGGATTCAAAGCAGCCTCTGGTTCTGTAAAGGGACAGGTGGGCAGAAGGGGAGGGGAAGGTGGGACTGAAGAGGTGTTGAAAGTGTGCTTGGAGCCCAGCACTGGGAAGGCCTTCCCCTGGGTTATGTAAACCTGCCCCAACCCTGTGGGGTGGGCAGTTAAGGAACAGGTCCACCATCGCTGCTGTTTCTAAGAAAAGGTCACTCCTGGGTCATGAGAATTTCGGGTTGGCACAGCCTTTTGAGGTTCTTACCCACCCATCTTCTTTCAAATAGTGTGATCCAGGTGAGCAAATCCTAAAAGGAGCTGAACAAAAGAAAAGAGTCAGAGGTTAGCTTTCTTCCCTCCTGGAATTCTCTTTGCATAACATCTCCCAAGTCTTAGATGGCCTGAGAGGAAGGTTCTCTTTCAGGTGACTTAAGATCTTAGGCACTTGGTAGGATACCAGCCTCTCTGAAACATATGAACAATACTAGAGTGTATGAGCCAAGGGGACGGGAACTTTGTTTTGTTCACTTCTGTCCTCTCAGCACCTAGAATAGTACCGGGCCAACTCTAGGACCTCATTAAATGTTTACTGAGTGAATCAACAAATGAATATATGAATGAACAATTCAGCTCTCTCTTCCCTTGGACTTGACTTTCATCTCTGGCCCTCTTTGAACAGGATCCACCTCAACACCTGAATCAAGTTGCTCTTAGTTGCTGTGTCACTGACAGAAAATGAGGAGGCAGTGGATTGGTCCACAGCTCACCCACCAGCGCATAGTGATGGAGAAAGCTGGCGAGGTCTCTTCTGAGGGTTTTAAGTCTTGTCTAGGTTAAAAAAAAAAAGGGTGGCTGGAGTAATACTTTGATGTTGGTTGTTTCTATTCTTTTCTTTTTCTCAGACGGGGAAGCGATCCAAGGCCAATATCATTTTCAACACTTCTCTTGGAGCAATTTTTGGGGTCAAGAAGTATGCAGAAGCCCTGCAGGAGATTATCCGGGAGAGGAACCTCACTGTTAACTACAAGCAAAACCTCATTGAAGTCCGAGCTGATAAACAAGAGGCTGTTTTTGAAAATCTGGACAAACCTGGAGAGACCCAAGTGATTTCAGTGAGTGTGGAGGTGAAGGTGTCAGCTGAGCAGTGCCATAGATGCAGGCGACGCTGAGGCCCCCACTTCCTTGTCCATCAGCATCATGTGCTTGGGAGGCTGGTTACAGTGAGCATCTAAGGGTTGCAACAGGGGAGACGGTGGACCAAAATGGGTGGGGAAGAGAAAGAGATAAGAGACTGTGTCTATGGGAGGTGAGCAGGGTTCATCTACCGGTACCGAGTGAATTTTTATGCTATTTTGTGTGTACTTCCTTGGCATTGAGTCACTTGAAGCTGCCAAAAATATTTTACAACTTCAGTTATTGCCTAGAGTTTAAGAAAGGCTCCTTAAATGCAGGATTTGGTGATTGTCTCAATTTATGGTTTGTGAGAGTCAGCCCTGCTTGTGGGTAGTTCAAGAGTGATGGGTATCTTTCATCTGTGGAAGGGGCTGTCTTTAAACATCTTTCGCCTGTGCCTGAAAGGAAATGCTTAAAAATCCTTGAAAGATCTGGTGGAGCCCCATCCTGCTTGGAAAGATCTAGCCTTTGTATATGGGCTTGGCTTCTATGTGTCTGTTTCTTCTTCTGTGAAGTGTGGGACTAGTACATTAAGAACAAGATGTAAAGGCATCTGGAGAAGATGCATGGAAGCATCATTTGTTTATGTCATTCTGGCAAGAGCTGTTACCAATGAGGAAACAGTACATAGAGTCACAGTTTATTCATTCAGCATTTTTAGAGGAATGAAGGAGTCCATAAAAGGAAATTTTGAAGTGAACCAAAGATTAATTTTGTAAACATCAAAACTTCGCATTTTAAGCTTCCTAGTACAAGCTCTTTTTAAAATGTATTTCACACATCTTTCCTTTCTTGAATGGCATGTAATGACTATCATTTAAAATGTTGCTAATGACTCAAGGTCATATTTTAAAAAACTTTGAGTTAGAAATAATCTCAAACTTAGAGAAGTTGCAAAAATAAAAATTGTGCAAAGAAGACTGTATATAGACTTTACCTAGATTCACTTATTATAAAGTTTTACTCGTTGATTTCACTTTCTGTTTCCCTCTCTTTCTCTCTATGTGTAAGTATCATGTAATGTAATGTAATATAATGTATTTTCCCAAAGCGTTTAAAGGTGAGTTATGTACATCGTACAACATGGTCCTTTACCCCTAAATATTTCACTGTGAATTTCCTAAGAGATAGGAGTATTCTCTGACATAACCACAGTACAGTTATCAATTCAGTAAATTTAGCATGGATACAATATTTTAATCTATGAGTTACAGTCTGGTTTTGTTGATTGACAAGTAGCATTTGTAGTGCCATCCCCTCCAGGACGGAAGCCGGTATAATTGTCATGTCTCTTTAGCCTCCTTTAATCTGGAATGTTTCCACAGCCTTTCTTTGTCTTCCATGACACTGACATTTTGGAATAATACAGCTCCCTCCCACCCCACTTTTATTTTTTAATAGAATGTTCCTCATTTTGGGTTTGTTTATGTTTTCTTCTGATGAGTTTCAGGCTCTGCTTTTTGGACTGAAATACGGCATAAGTGGTGTGTCTTTCTAGGGCATCACATTGGAAAGCACACAGTACTCATCTGCCCCTCGCTGAAGATGTTCATTTTGATCGCCAGTCAAGATATGGTCCAATTCCTCCACTGTATAATTATTATTTTTTTTCTTCCTTGCTAATAATAAGGAGTTTGGCGGGGGTGGGGGGGGTGCAATTTCAGACCATGCAAACACCCTACTCAGTAAAGTGTCCCACTAGATTTAACATCCATTGATGATTTTTGCCTAATCCAGGCTTTACTACGGTGGTTGCAAAATGATGTTCCAGTCCAGCATTCCCTCCACATTTACTGATAGACTCTTGGCATCCTGTCAGCAAAAGCCCTTTCTTCTCATTTAATTAATTAATTATTAGTATGAACTCATGAATTTCTGTTTTTTCCCCCAGTGGTTTATAATTCATCCCTGTCCTTAATTATTTTGGTGCTCAAGTTGTCCCAGATTTGGTCAGTAGGAGCCCTTTCAGGATGGCTCCTATGTCCCTGTGACATGTCCCCATCATATTTTTGAGCAGTTCCTCGCTTTCTGGTGTCACAGCATGTCTCAGGCTCATCTGCTTGCCCCAGCTCAGGGTCATAATTTTTTTTTTTTTAAATAAATTTATTTACTTATTTATTTATTTATTTTTGGCTGTGTTGGGTCTTCGTTTCTGTGCGAGGGCTTTCTCTAGTTGTGGCAAGCGGGGGCCACTCCTCATCGCGGTGCGCGGGCCTCTCACTATCGCGGCCTCTCTTGTTGCGGAGCACAGGCTCCAGATGCGCAGGCTCAGTAGTTGTGGCTCACGGGCCCAGTTGCTCCGCGGCATGTGGGATCCTCCCGGACCAGGGCTCGAACCCGTGTCCCCTGCATTGGCAGGCAGACTCTCAACCACTGCGCCACCAGGGAAGCCCTCAGGGTCATAATTTTGCATAGCTCTTGCATAGTTATGCTCTTAGGGCCTACTGGGTTGTTTAGGGCTAGGTATCACCTTACAAAAGAGTCTCAGACTACTCTTTATTTGATTTTGTGTGTGTCCCCTTTGTGGTTTTCCAGTTTTCTTTTTTCCTGGCTGTCAGGCAGTTGTGACTTTGGAAGGTCCCTCCAGCTTCAGCTCTTTTAAGTCACTATTTCTAATTTTTTATTGGCTGGAAAATGAGATAGCCAAACTCATTACATTTCATGTAAAGTAAAAGCAAATGGGCTATGTGTGAGGGCCCACAGCATACTTTTATGAGCAAAGTGTATGAGCTTGAGTGCATGGACTTAATTTTGTTATTTGGTCCTTTTTACTTTGGTTCTCAACTGTGCTGTGGATAGTTGAGGCTACAGATAGGGACTTGCATAAATAAATGGTTATTGTTCTACTAAAGGGTTTATAAGGAAAGAAGATTATTTGTGCCCTTTTGAAGTATAGGATTTTAGGTAAGATTTTCCCTCCAGACCCAATTCCACTGTTTAAAATATGAATTTAAAAAAATCAACCAAAAGGCTTTAGAGCAGTGGTTCTCAGCCCTGGCTGCACATTGCAATAACCTGGAGAGCTTTTAAAATGTGCTGATGCCTGGGTCTAACACCCAGGGATTCTGGTTAATTGGTCTAGGGTGTGGACTGAGGATTGGGAATTTCAAAAGTTCCCCTAATGATTCTCTTGTGTCACCAGGATTGGACACCACTGCTGTAAAGAATTAAATGTACCCAAAAGCCTGTAGTCTCTGATCCTTCATAGAGAGCTTGTGAACTGGTCCAAGTCTCCTATGTTTTTAAAAATCTAAACTTTTTTTATATCATGGAGTCCTAGAACTAGATGAGATTTTGGAGACTGTCTAATGTAGTGCATTTCCTTATAGATGAGGAAGGGAAAGGTGAAATCACTTGTCTAAGTAATAGCATTTCATTTTTCATTGTAAATGAACCTGTTCCTTCAAGCCAGAGCTTCTAAGACTATCATCTACAGGTTTCATATGTCAGAATCACTAGGGGATTTTGTTAAAGTGCAGATTCCTGTTCTTCTCCCACACCTACTGGATTGGGATCTGGGGGTGGTGGGGTCCAGGAACCTGCATTTTCCACAAGTCTCCCAAATGCTGCTTATAAACATTAAAGTTTATATTCTGAATAGATGATTTATGTTAATGAAGGAGAACCAAGTTATTTATCAGATTCAATTTATGGAAATAATGGATAAAGAACAAGCTACAACTGAATGCTAATGTTAATTTTCAGCAAATCTATAAAGCAGACCCCAGTAGTTCTTTTCTCAAATAAAACTTTCATACCTTTATGATGATTATGTGGAAATATTTAACCTTCCTTCTAGAAAAGATATATGAAATTCACGTGTATTTGTGAAATTCAAGCACATTAACTTTAGTAAGGTTTAGTCCTCAGCTAAAAAAAGTGGTCTGGTTAACTGCAGAAGTATAGACATGGCCTTAATAATTTGGTGGATGACGGTTCTTGACCGTTCCATCTGCTGTCCTGCAGACATGTGCTCAGTCTCCATGTAAATGAACAGACCCAGCCTCAGGGACCCAGGCCCCTAAAGAGCCACCCAGAGTACTTTGCCGAACACTGCCCATTTGCCCCACTCCTTCTACCTTAAGGTTGATTAAGCTTATAATTGTCTGAGAGTGGGAATAAATACAAGTCACCTTCCTAACTCCCTCTGCCACCAATGACTGCCAGGCCCTGGTGAGGGGACAGAGCTCCTTATAGAAACCAGGGGTTGTTGACTATCACAAGGTTAGGATTGTCCTAAGATGCTAAAGTTTTCACCATAATGAAATGTTTTGTATACATTTAAATCAATTTGATATTGCTAGATGGAGTTTATTAAATAAAAGGAATAAAAAGGATAAACTGCAAAATATCATGTAAACAAAAAAGAACATTACATAAACAAAAGAGTTAAATGAGCCATCAGAATTGACCAGGTTTGGTTAGTGCCCTATTGCCAAGGGTAACCCTGATATAGGTTTTTGGAAAAAAAATCCACCCTGCCTCCCACATGGTTCAGTAAACCCAACACTGAATCAGACCCCTCCTTCTTCAAAGTGCTAGCCAATATTCTTGCCACCTTTATTTCACCTTAAATTGGTGTTTTGATGGTCTCCTTTATGTATTTTGAGTGTTGACCCACATTTGGGAATGGTGCCCACTTATGAGCTCCTAACATGGCCTTTACAAGTTTCAGGTGCTCTGAGAACCTCTTTGCAGAATAAAACTGAAGTACCAGACTTTACAAGTCGACAGCTGAGGGTCAGGGAGAGAGCAAATGAGATACACCCCCTGCTTTGTTTTAGTAATAAATAGAAACATCAATGAGTTCTTTCAAAATGTTAGTGAGGTTCACTCCAGTATTTCGGATTCCCCCATGCCTACTGCCCAAGGGATCACGTGCCCTCTGTATAGGGAGACCATGCCAGTTATTATTTTTTTTTTTTAATTTTTTAATTTATATTTATTTTTGGCTGTGTTGGGTCTTCATTTCTGTGCGAGGGCTTTCTCTGGTTGCGGCAAGCGGGGGCCACTGTTCATCGCGGTGCACGGGCCTCTCACTATCGTGGCCTCTCTTGTTGCGGAGCACAGACTCCAGACGCGCAGGCTCAGTAGTTGTGGCTCACGGGCCCAGTCGCTCCACGGCATGTGAGATCCTCCCAGACCAGGGCTTGAACCTGTGTCCCCTGCATTGGCAGGCAGACCCTCAACCGCTGCGCCACCAGGGAAGCCCCATGCCAGTTATTTTATCACGACATTGCACAGGAGCATGGAAAATCTTGGAGTGGGTGTGGATCAGTTTGAGCACTAACTTATACTGCTCCGTGCAGCCATAGTACAGTGTGTGGGTTAGGGAGTTAGGACGGGAGCTTGTGGGGCTATAGAAATAACAGAAGAAACACACATTTGGATGCTCTCCTTTTTGGCAGTATGAAATGCTTCACGTTACACCACCAATGAGCCCACCAGATGTCCTCAAGACAAGTCCTGTGGCTGATGCTGCCGGCTGGGTGGACGTGGATAAAGACACTCTGCAGCACAAGCGCTACCCAAACGTGTTTGGGATTGGGGACTGCACCAACCTGCCAACGTCAAAGACCGCTGCTGCCGTAGGTAAGACCACGAGCTGTGTTTCTTCCCCACCCAACATGATGTCATCCTCAGGCACCGTCATAACAGAAACAAAAGTTGGGCACAAGTGGCATTTCATTATGTGCTAATTATATTAATGAAGATATATTTCATTATCTTCATTAATAATGAAGAAACTTTTGTGGCCTAAAAATGACTTTGGCCTCCCCAACACAGAAGCAAGTTGTCAAGTGAACCTAGTGTTGTGTAAAGAAGAAAGTATCTGTTGAGTGCTTTGCACCAGAGTAGCACGACCTCATCTGCCTTTTCTCTGTCAGAGGGGTGGTTTTCAGGGGAGGGGGCATTAGAGAGAGAGAGGTACCACTTTTCCAGCTCTCTAGAATTCTGTTACTTCTCATACTGCCGTGCTCGCATCCCTGGCCTTCTTTGCCCCCGATGCCAGGCAGGTTGGCTATTTTTCTTCTGCCCGAAACACCGTAAAACTAGGGAAGCATTTGTTTCCCCAGAAAACACATGCAAGTCAATGAAAGCTTGCAGAGCAGAAAATTGCACTGTTAAGACAGATACAGTGGAGAGTGCCCTGATTGGTACATGATTAAGGCCTCAGCCTGGGAAACTAAATTCTTCACGTCGATGTTCTGCTCTAGCAGTGATGGAGGGAATTGCCTTTTAGATTCTGTATTCTGTAGACAGGAACTGTCTTCTTTAGATGCTATGAAACACGGACCTCCCTGCTGACAGGTATGGGAGCGTTTTGTGTGAATTACACACCTGCCAAACATGTGTTACTTTTGCTTGACTATGTCAACCTAAGAAAGACTTTCTAGGAAATCCATTGAATGTCTTTTTCATTATTATTATTACCATTTTAAAATTTATTTTTGGCTGCATTGGGTCTTCGTTGCTGCGCGTCGGCTTTCTCTAGTTGCGG
The DNA here is from genome assembly GCF_965194805.1 of Balaenoptera borealis. Classification (NCBI taxonomy): domain Eukaryota; kingdom Metazoa; phylum Chordata; class Mammalia; order Artiodactyla; family Balaenopteridae; genus Balaenoptera; species Balaenoptera borealis. Next base: position 87,950,322 of record NC_138866.1, read on the forward strand.
TAAGCAGTGGCTACTCTTTGTTGTGGTGCGTTGTGGTGTGCGGGCTTCTCATTGTGGTGGCTTCTCTTGTTGCATAGCATGGGCTCGAGGTGCGCAGGCTTCAGTAGTTGTGGCACGTGGGCTCAGTAGTTGTGGCTCGCGGGCTCTAGAGTGCAGGCTCAGTAGTTGTGGCGCACGGGCTTAGTTGCTCCTCGGCATGTGGGGTTTTCCCTGATCAGGGCTTGAACCCGTGTCCCCTGCATTGGCAGGCGGATTCTTAACCACTTCGCCACCAGGGAAACCTGTCTTTTTCATTATTAACAGTAATTTTCCCCCAACTTTTCATTTCAAAAATCTCAAATCTATTAAAAATTTGAAAGTACAATGAATACCCATATACCCTTCAGGTATTAACCAGTTATTAATATTTTGTGACTAACATAATAATTAGCCAATAAATTAATATTTTGCTTGATCACTATGTACATTTTTTGGTTGAGTCATTAGAAAGTAAGTTTTGACATCATGATACTTCACCCTCAAACACTTCTACCTCTATCTCCTAAGAAAAAGCACTTTCTCCTCTATACCCACAAGACCATTATCATGTCCAAGAAATTAAGCATTGTATTATAAAATCATCAATACAATCCAGTTTTTATTTCTGCATTTTCCCTAAAAATGTCCTTTATAGCTTTCTCTGCCCCCCGGCCCCAATTCCCCTTAAATTCATGAGCCGGTCAAGGGCCACACTCTGTATTCGTTGTCATGTCTCTTTGGTTTTCTTTAATCTAGAAGCCTCTGACATTTTTTTTTTGTTTTACTTTCATGACATTGGCATTTTTGAAGAGTCCAGGCCGGTTATCTTGTAGAATATCCCACGATTTAGAACCGTCTAGTAGTTTTTGATGATCAGATTCAGATCATACGTTTCGGCAAGACCTCCACAGTGAGGCTGTGTTACCTGCCACTGTGTCACCTCAGGAGCCCCTCATGTTAGTTTTTCTTGTCCCTGGTGAAGCTAGATTTCATCACTGGGTTAAGAGTTATGCTCTAGTTACAATCTAGAGGGATGGGGTCTTCTTAACCTGTTCACATTAAAGTTATTTGCAAATTGGTTTTCATGGAAAATCTAGATGCTTATGTTTTTCTGACTTCTCCATTTCTCATGTAGCTGCCCAGTCAGGAATACTTGACAGAACAATTTCTCTGATTATGAAGAATCAAACACCAGTGAAGAAGGTTTGTATGCCTTGTAAGAATCACTGTCTCAATTGACCATCTTCCATTCTGCATGAAAACAGTGTTTTCCCACAATTTTGCCACTTTCTTAATTAGTTTGTCTAATATGGGCACTTCAGTTTCTGCCTTGGGTATATTCGTGTTATATAATTTCTGTTTTTTCACTGTACAAAAAATTAGAATATACAAAAAAAAGAAAAAATTACAACTGTTCAGAGTAAATAATAAATTCTAAAGTATCTAGATAGCACCATGAAAGAAGCCACTTTCCAACTCTGTCTCATGGCCAATTTTAGTATGATGGCTACACGTCGTGTCCGCTGGTGACTGGCTACAACCGTGTTATTCTTGCGGAATTTGACTACAACGCTCAGCCCCTGGAAACCTTCCCCTTTGACCAGAGCAAAGAGAGGCTTTCCATGTACCTCATGAAGGCTGACATGATGCCGTTCCTGTATTGGAATGTGATGCTAAGGTCAGTGCATTGCCTGGGGGAGAGGCACAGCTGTCAGCAGATCGCACCGACTTGTGCAGGGCGGTTGTTTCCAAAAGGCCTTCCAGCTTCAGGAGATATGACCCCGAGCAGGACTGGCGAAAGGGAACCACCTTGCTGTGCCATGTCTCATAGATTAGTGATGGCAGCCTGAGAAGGGTTCTGAAGCCTCAGCCAGATGTGGTGGGAAAGAGGCTGCCCTGGGTGAGGGAAGGGAGCCCTAGCACAGCTACCACCCACAGGGGATGCAGCCTCTTGTTTTCATTATTGGCAGTGACCGAGTCTTCTGTCTTCCAGGTTCTGGTTCTCTCTTGCTGCTGGATAAATAATAGTAATCACCATAGTAAATCACTTTTGACATGTCAAGTACTTTATCATCTGCTACCTTGCTTTTGTTTTTATTATGTTATAGGACAAAGAAAACATAGAGATTAAGAGCATAAGCTTTGGAGTCTGACCTTTGTTTGAATCACGTGTCTGCCATTTACTAGCTGTGTGTCCTAGGGCCAGTTGCTTAAACTCTCTGTGTTTAAGTTTCTTATCTGCAAAATGAAAGTAACATTGTCTTCCTCACAGGATGGGGAAGAATGAGACAATACATAGAAGAGACAGCTACACAGTAGGCATTCAAGTAGTGAACAGAGTACCAAACTTAATAATTCCTCTTCTTTTGTTGCAAAAAAAAAAATGATCTCATTTGACTTTCCTAAATCCTTTAAGAAAAGTAAGTCAGAATATCGATACCAGTGTTTTTCAGCCAGGGGTGGTTTTGCTCCCCAGGGGACGTTTGACAACATCTGGAGATACATTCTGTTGTCCCAACTGGAGGGGACGCTCCTGGCATCTAGTGAGCAGAGGCCAAGGATGCTGCTAAACCGGACAGCCTCCACCACAAAGAAGTACCTGGTCCAAAATGTCAAGAGGGCCGAGGTTGAGAAACCCTGACCTATACTTAATTCATGAGCAAGTGAAAGTAGAAAGGATTGCAGTCTGCATGTAGTAGGGGCTTTGTTTGGCTGAACTGAGTCAGCATGTTCAGGCTCACATAGCAAGTCAGTGTCAAAGCCAGGACTTGTCCCCTCCTAGTCCTGGGATCTTCCTGCTTCGCTGTCAGCCTTGCTGTATGGCCTGGTAAGTATTTTGTGTGAGGAGCCGCCAGGCTGGCCGAAGTCACCCCCATCTTTTCCGACGCAAAGAACTTCTCCGTGTCATTTCTTACAGGGGTTACTGGGGAGGACCAGCCTTTCTGCGGAAGTTGTTCCATCTGGGTAGGAGCTAAGGATGGCTCAGCTTCTGGATGGCTTGGAGGGATGGCCATCCATCCGTGGATGGCTCCTGGACCAAAATCACAGCCACTGATTGACCGCGAGCAGCATGAAGAACTCAGAATCTAACCCCGTAAAGAATTTACTGCTGGATGATGGTGACCAGATGCCTCCCTTTTCAGTCCCTCTGGACAGCCACCGTGCAGGCTGTCCGGGATGAGCTTGATTCTTTGGAAATACGCAAATGAAAGAACAGACTTCTATTTTTTAAATAAAAGCTTGCCATTGATTGACATTCTGTGAGAAAATTCTATCTTGACTAGTGGAATGAAAAGTTACGGCCCTGGGGAGGAAAAGATGGTGGTGGTGGGATAGCTTACCTGTTATCTACTTCGAGTAGTCAACTGATAGAGGGCGTAATTTCACCAGAACCTGTTTGGATTTACAGGAAACAAGAGTCATTCCAGGGAGAATAGCATTTCAAACAGTGTCTGTGAAAGCCCCGAAGACGTGCGGCCTAGAACTGGTGCTGCGGGGGCAGTGGACCGAGAGCCAGCTGCTGCCCCTCTGCTCTGCCACCACGTTCATGCTGAGACCACGTTCTTCTAGCCGGTGACTGATGCGGGGCAGGGGGTGGGTACTCATGCTGGCCTATTCCTACAGGATGTGGAACTCTTCTTCCTGGCAACTTTGGCTCCAGGATTTCCCATTAGCCTGGCTGAAACTTTCTCAGGACTGCATCAAGCCTGAGGTGGTTCTTTCCCATCCCTCCTTCCTTCCCCTCCTCCTTTCCCAGGTGTCCCTGCCGAATCATGGTCTGAAAGCCCTCCCTTGCCTTCCCCTGTTCCTCCTTCTTTAGCCTTGACAGACATTTCCCCCAATAAATCTCTTGCAAATCTAATTCACTCATGGTCCCTGCTTTGCAGAGAACATACACACAGCGAGGGTGGCGTTGATTCAGTCCCAATTTTGGCCAATAAAATTTTGAATGAGATCACATTGGAAATATTGCAGGAAGTAGATCCAGTTTATTTGAAGTTCAGCAGCAAAATCATTTGTTCCCAACCAGTTTATTTGGAAGCTTGCAGTTTCAGTTCAGTCTGGTATTTGAAAGCTTTGCATGTTTCATATTTATTTATACACTCCACCAAAGGGCATTGTTTAGCAGTCTATGCAATGCCCTAGATTTTTATAACAGTTTAGAGTTCAAAGCTAAACTGTTAACCTAGTTTAGGTAACAGTGTTACCTAGGGTTGCTGAGTCTCTCTGGTTTCCTGAAGTTCCCTGACGACTTTAGAAACTCTGCTTAGGCATTCATTCATTCATTCAGCAAGGATTTACTGAGCTCCTACAAGCTGCCAAGCACTGTCTTGGCCCCGGAGATGCAGTGGCGAACCGACAGATAAGGGCCCTGCCACAGTTTTGTGGTTCCTGAAGGACAGTTTCCTCTCCTTTCCCTGGTTTGCTGGGGTGCTTGCCGAAGGAGGCCTTGCCCTGATTTGGAAAGTAGACTTTCCTCAGTGGCACATGTTCTGAGGACGAACGGGGTACCATCCTAGCAGCAGACCCCTAATCTGGCAATAGAAGTGGGAAGTGTTTTCTGCATGACCACACATATTCCTGTTTAACATCTGTTATTCTGGCAGAGCTATCAGTGGCGCCCCCTTTCACTCTCTGAAATGTCCTATTTGGACCATAGATTATATTGACCACTGTAGTGATCACACTCAGCCCTCCTACTCCCACCTCAGTTCTAGAATGGGAGAGCAGTGCTATAATAGGTGGCACTGTTTTTCCCTCCGTGCTGCTCTGAAACAGGCGGAGGTGGGGTGTTTCTACCCTGTTCTCCGAGTCCCTGGGCCTTTACAGAGTTCCTGCCTGAGATGGCTGCAGCCTGCCTCCTGGTGGGCTGCTGAGTCAGGGAGAGCTGGGGGCCGTTCACCCCCAAATGATCTTTCTCTGCGAGGTCCAAGAAGTCCTGGGAATAACCAGCCATGACTCTCTCCCTAAACGTGGGCAAAATGTATTTTCAGAGAGTGAGGCTGTGTCTCTGGGAATGGCTGAGGCTCCGGGGTGAGTCACTTTGAAATCCCTCCCGGGGTGAGCTGGAGCTTCTTGGGTCTGTTTATGATCATGCATTCCGAATAAACCCCCAAGCGTCAGGAAATTGCCTCAGTTCACATTATGCCGGGCAGAGTTTACTGCCGGGGCTGGAGGTAGCAGTAACCATTATTGGTCAGTACATTGGTCTCCAATGAAACCATATCTCCTTAACCACGAATGTGGGATCGGCCGAGGCGAGGCCTTTCTCTGGGACCGCCTCCAGTTAGCCGGGTCAGCAGCAGTAAGGGGGGGAGGGGTAAGACCAGGATAGGTGGTGGTTTCTCCAAAGGTGGTGCCTGGGGCGGGGTGAGGTTGCTGGTCCCACCCTGTGGAGGGCTCCAGCTCAGAGGCTGATGCCTCCAGAGTCCAGAAGTGACACAGGGCTAGGACTGCTGACTTGGGAAATCCCTCCTTGTCCCCCCCCACCACGCTTGGTGTCAGCCCAGCGTGAGCTGTGGATATAGTGAAAACAGAGCTGGGTGGCAGCTTAGGGACCACTGAGATACAGGGAGGGAAGTGAGACAAGTCAGCAGGGGCGGCACAGGGTTTCAGATTTAGTTGGTTCTTATTTATTTCTTTTGTATTAAAAACATTTTTGGTGGGGTTTTTTTCCCCTTATTTCTAAATTTTGTAGAAATTTTAGAGAACAGAGATCAACAAAAGGAATAGAAATCACGCCAAATCCATCACCCAGCTGTAACAGCTAATAGCATCTTGGTGTCTTTTTCTCTAGTGTCCTAATATTGCTGTTACATATAAAGTTCCTGAAAACAAACAGGATCGTACTGTAAGTACTGTTTTGTGACCTGTGTTTTACACTTAATATGCGTTGAAGACCCAGGGGTTGGTTGTAGAGAGGAGAAGGAGATCGGTGAGTAATTACTCAAGGTGCACGGATCATTTGTCCTGACTGAGAAAACTGCTAATTAATTAAGGTAACAAATATATGTCATGTGCCTTGGAGAGTATTGGTATATAGTCAGCACTAGATACTTTTCTCACATAATCCTCCAATAACAGATAATTATCAAAGACATGGAAGGTCTTTTTGTGGAAGGTGGCTTTGTAATGCAACAGTTAAGAGTAGCTCCTCTGATTGTTTGTATGCACTGGATAAGTCCAGTCTGATTTTAAAGCAAAGTCCCTGCTTTATGCCCTAAGACCACAGATGAAACTTTCGTTTGGGATAGGCTCATTGTGATCATTTCAGGGAGGGAAGGAACAAGAGCGATGCTTTGGATAAGATGAGGCTTTCTGAAAGGATGAATGAAAACCAGGTCTCTCTGTGTAGGTTAACTGCCAAGTAGCTAAGGAGATTGCTTGTCTAATGCTAGAGAAAGTCAAGGCTAATACTTTGCAACAGATAGGTAGAAAGGTCACAAGACACAGCTGAGAAAGATGGATGGTGAAATATGGAACAGTTTTCTCCCCCAGTATTGATTTTTAAAAAGTAACTTCCCGGGAGGAGTGCACGCTGTGAACAACCCTAAATGAAGTTATAACTTTCCATGTTTGCATTGCAGTAAAACTCCTGTAATTGCATCCCTCAGCTGCAATTTGGGGCCACACCCAGGCCCGCAGTGGTGCCAAAAGGCAGGAACTCTGGTGCTGTACTGGCACAAGCTGGGTTCAGATTTCTCGAGGGACAGCTGGATAGAACTCAGGATTTGGAGCCACAGACGGGGGTTCAGGTCCTGGCTCTCCCACTGACTCGTGCCTCATAGCGTCCCACTAGTGCGTTTTAATCACCACTTTACAACCTGTAGAGTGGGTAACAATACCTACTTCACAGGGTTAACACAAGCGTTAAATGAATTGAGGTATAGCTTTTAGCAGTTTGGCGCATAGACTGTAGCTGTGATTGTTGTTGTTAACTCCAGTAGTTGAATGAAGTGCTCAGAAATACAGCTTCCCCTTAGACTAGAAATTCCTGCCTGTCTGTGAGAAATGGGGTCACGACGGCTCTCCAACATCCTGGTTCTAGCAAGACGGTTTCTGTCACTTGATACCACCACAGCTCCCTGCCTCATTTCCACAGACTTTCAGAGTTGGGAAGTTGCCGGCATTATAGATTAGCCCATGTGGGGTAGTGGCTAAGAGTACATGTCTGGATCCAGCTTGCCTGGTTTGAATCCCAGATCTGCCTCTCACTGGCTGTGTCACCTAGAGGAAGTCCCTGAAACTCTCTGGGCCACTGGTTAATTTAGATCACAGAAGGCCCTTTGTATTCAATCTGTCTTGATCTCAATCAGTCCTTCTCTCCAGGCTATATAAATACATATGATAGATATATACTATTGGTTATAGGGGTTCACTGACTGCAAGAATTACTATCAGCTACTCCCACAAATATTTTTTGGCCATCTAATAAACACAAGGCCCTGGGGATTCAGAGATGAAAGCCCTTGTCCTCAGTGAGCTCTGCTGGATTCTTTCCATAAAGCGCCAAGATAGATGTCCCATCTGTGTGTGGTCATAGAATTCAGAATATGCCACTGTCTTACACCAGACATTCAGGGAGAATATCCAGAAGAAGGTAAAGTTTGAGATGAATCCGTGTATTAGCCAGGTCTCATTTGGTTCGGACAGAAATCCAACCCAAATAAGCCTAAGAGAAAAAGGAGAACTTATTGACTCATGTAACTGGGAAATTCAGGTGTTCACTTCAGATTTGGCTAGATCTACGAGTCATAATATAATCAAGGTGCTCTCTTTTCCTTTCAGTTCTCTCAATTCTTTTTCCCTCTCACTCACTCTCTGTGGCAGACAGGCTTTCTCACCTTGCCCAGGGAAGAGGGCTACATGCATGTCCTGGTTTGGCCTCCTTAGTGGAAAAAAGAACTTGGCTTTCTAAATGTCCACAGGCCAGTTCTGGGGGACGATTCTGATTATCAGCAGATAAACAAATAAATGTGTTTCCCCTATCCGAAAGAGTGCTCTTTTTGTTGAGTGCTGTATTAGCAATGCCTAGAACAGTATGACCTAGAACAGCACACAATAAGTTCTCAGTAAATATTTATTAGCTGAACGAACCAGCTACATTTTGGCCATGTGCCCACTTCATAGCTAGGGGAGTGGGGTTTGCTACCTAAAGAAGTAGATTGATGGATAAATGTTCTCAGCACCACAAACCATCATTACCGCTGCAGTCCTGAACCACGAGGAAGACTTGGCCGGGAGCAGAGGAGCGGAAACTTCCCGGGCATGGGGAACAGTATGTGTAAAGGGCTGCAAGTGGGAGGCGGTGGGAACTGTGGGTAACTTGGTACATATGCGAGGGATACTGAATGACAGGAAGACAGGGTGGAAAATGGGCTTCTGGAGGATCTTGGGTTGGGATCTCTGATGTTGCCTTTTGCTCCTCCAGCCCCACCCTGGACCTTCTGCATCCTGCTGTCTGCCCTGGGAGGCGGCCCAGCACAGGCCGTGTGAATGGTCTCCCCTGCTGTCTAGTTTCTGGTTGGGTTTGGCCAGTGTGGGTTGGTAAGAGGTGGGAGGGAGGGAGGAGAGTAAGGTTGGGGCGTTTATTTTTCTGGCTCCCTCCTGGCGGGGCTATCCTGGCCCTATGATGAGGTAAGAACAGAAATTGAGGGTAGGAGTTAATTTGACAGATACTTTATATCTGTTACCTGTTGAATCTAATAATAAAAAAATTGGGGCTTGTGTTTTATGTGTTTTCAAATTTCATTTTCTCCCAATAATTTTTTTTTTTTTTTAAACATCTTTATTGAAGTATAATTGCCTTACAATGGTGTGTTAGCTTCTGCTTTATAACAAAGTGAATCAGTTATACATATACAATATGTTCCCATATCTCTTCCCTCTTGCATCTCCCTCCCTCCCACCCTCCCCATCCCACCCCTCTAGGTGGTCACAAAGCACCGAGCTGATCTCCCTGTGCTATGCGGCTGCTTCCCACTAGCTATCTATTTTACATTTGGTAGTGTATATATGTCCATGACACTCTCTCACCCTGTCACATCTCACCCCACCCCCTCCCCATATCCTCAAGTCCATTCTCTAGTAGGTCTGTGTCTTTTTTCCCGTCTTGCCACTAGGTTCTTCATGGCTTTTTTTTCCCTTAGATTCCGTATATATGTGTTAGCATACTGTATTTGTTTTTCTCTTTCTGACTTACTTCACTCTGTATGACAGACTCTAACTCCATCCACCTCATTACAAATACCTCCATTTCATTTCTTTTTATGGCTGAGTAATATTCCATTGTATATATGTGCCACATCTTCTTTATCCATTCATCTGTCGATGGACATTTAGGTTGCTTCCATGTCCTGGCTATTGTAAATAGAGCTGCAATGAACATTTTGGTACATGACTCTTTTTGACCTATGGTTTTCTCAGGGTATATGCCCAGTAGTGGGATTGTTGGATCGTATGGTAGTTCTATTTGTAGTTTTTTAAGGAACCTCCATACTGTTCTCCATAGTGGCTGTATCAATTTACATTCCCACCAACAGTGCAAGAGAGTTCCCTTTCCTCCACACCCTCTCCAGCATTTATTGTTTCTAGATTTTTTGATGATGGCCATTCTGACCGGTGTGAGATGATATCTCATTGTAGTTTTGATTTGCATTTCTCTAATGATTAATGATGTTGAGCATTCTTTCATGTGTCTGTTGGCCATCTGTATATCTTCTTTGGAGAAATGTCTATTTAGGTCTTCTGCCCATTTTTGGATTGGGTTGTTCGTTTTTTTGTTATTGAGCTGCATGAGCTGCTTGTAAATCTTGGAGATTAATCCTTTGTCAGTTGCTTCATTTGCAAATATTTTCTCCTATTCTGATGGTTGTCTTTTGGTCTTGTTTATGGTTTCCTTTGCTGTGCAAAAGCTTTTAAGTTTCATTAGGTCCCATTTGTTTATTTGTGTTCTTATTTCCATTTCTCTGGGAGCTGGGTCAAAAAGAATCTTGCTGTGATGTATGTCATAGAATGTTCTGCCTATGTTTTCCTCTAAGAGTTTGATAGTGTCTGGTCTTACACTTAGGTCTTTAATCCATTTTGAGTTTATTTTTGTGCATGGTGTCAGGGAGTGTTCTAATTTCATACTTTTACATGTATCTGTCCAATTTTCCCAGCACCACTTATTGAAGAGGCTGTCTTTTCTCCACTGTATATGCTTGCCTCCTTTATCAAAGATAAGGTGACCATATGTGCGTGGGTTTATCTCTGGGCTTTCTATCCTGTTCCATTGATCTATATTTCTGTTTTTGTGCCAGTACCAAACTGTCTTGATTACTGTAGCTTTGTAATATAGTCTGAAGTCAGGGAGCCTGATTCCCCCAGCTCCATTTTTCGTTCTCAAGATTGCTTTGGCTATTCGGGGTCTTTTGTGTTTCCATACAAATTGTGAAATTTTTTGTTCTAGTTCTGTGAAAAATGCCAGTGGTAGTTTGATAGGGATTGCATTGAATCTGTAGATTGCTTTGGGTAGTAGAGTCATTTTCACAATGTTGATTCTTCCAATCCAGGAACATGGTATATCTTTCCATCTATTTGTATCATCTTTAATTTCTTTCATCAGTGTCTTATAATTTTCTGCATACAGGTCTTTTGTCTCCTTAGGTAGGTTTATTCCTAGATATTTTATTCTTTTTGTTGCAATGGTAAACGGGAGTGTTTTCTTAATTTCACTTTCAGATTTTTCGTCATTAGTGTATAGAAATGCAAGAGATTTCTGTGCATTAATTTTGTATCCTGCTACTTTACCAAATTCATTGATTAGCTCTAGGAGTTTTCTGGTAGCATCTTTAGGATTCTCTATGTATAGTATCATGTCATCTGCAAACAGTGACAGCTTTACTTCTTCTTTTCCGATTTGGATTCCTTTTATTTCTTTGTCTTCTCTGATTGCTGTGGCTAACACTTCCAAAACTATGTTGAATAATAGTGGTGAGAGTGGGCAACCTTGTCTTGTTCCTGATCTTAGTGGAAATGGTTTCAGTTTTTCACCATTGAGGACAATGTTGGCTGTGGGTTTGTCATATATGGCCTTTATTATGTTGAGGAAAGTTCCCTCTATGCCTACTTTCTGCAGGACTTTTATCATAAATGGGTGTTGAATTTTGTCGAAAGCTTTCTCTGCATCGATTGAGATGATCATATGGTTTTTCTCCTTCAATTTGTTAATATGGTGTATCACATTGATTGATTTACGTATATTGAAGAATCCTTGCATTCCTGGGATAAACCCCACTTGATCATGGTGTATGATCCTTTTAATGTGCTGTTGGATTCTGTTTGCGAGTATTTTGTTGAGGATTTTTGCATCTATGTTCATCAGTGATATTGGCCTGTAGTTTTCTTTCTTTCCAATAATTTTTAATTGTATTTTACAGAAGTACTAGTCTGAGAAGAATTAGATTTAAAAAAAATCAAACAAAATGAAAACAAAACCCACAAATCTGGTCCTTCAGCAGAGATGGCTGGAGAAGCCCCACTCTCTTTTTTTGGGTTCTGATGCCCTCTCCCTGCACCCATCCTGACGGGCACAAGGGTGGAAACAGCTCCCTGGCTACAAATCCCGAGGGACCTCACTGTGCCTGTGGTTCCCCCAACCTGGCCCACCTTTGTACATAAGCCCTTCGTGAATTATCCTCACTTGACCATGTCATCTGCTTTCCCTTGGGCCGCTGACTGACACAACGTAAACTCAAAGGGGTGCAGAGCCACTGAAGGAATTTACGCGTGAATGAGAGGAGACTGTAGCAGCTTGGGTGAGCTATGGATTGGAGAGAAGACTCCAGACAGGCTGACCAAGGCCAGGGCCAACTAACTTCAGCAAGGGAGGGTGAGGGCTTGAATTAAGGCACTAAGGAAGGAGAGGAGGGGAAAAATTCATGAATATTTAGGATACTGTATGTCAGGCAAACAGAAACCACTATATAAATAGTGCAGGCAGAAAGGAATTGAAAATTGCAGAGGTTGGCAAACTATGACCTGTGAGCCAAATTCAGCCCACTGCCTGTTTTTTTTTTTTTTAAATTAACTTATTTATTTATTTTTGGCTGTGTTGGGTCTTCGTTTCTGTGCGAGGGCTTTCTCTAGTTGCGGCAAGCGGGGGCCACTCTTCATCGCAATGCGTGGGCCTCTCACTGTCGCGGCCTCTCTTGTTGCGGAGCACAGGCTCCAGACACGCAGGCTCAGTAATTGTGGCTCACGGGCCCATTTGCTCCGCGGCACGCGGGATCTTCCCAGACCAGGGCTCGAACCCGTGTCCCCTGCATTAGCAGGCAGATTGTCAACCACTGCGCCACCAGGGAAGCCCCCACTGCCTGTTTTTATAAATAAAGTTTTATTGGAACACAGCCATCCTCCTCCATTTCTGTATTGTCTAGGGCTGCTTTTGCGCTACAACGGCAGAGCTGAGTAGTTGTGACAGAGACCGAACGTGGCCCTCAAAGGCTAAAATATTGACTAGCTGGCCCTTTACAGAAAAAACTTTACCAACTCCTGGAACATTGGGAAGTTGGTACGTACAGAACTCTAGGAATGGCTGGGGAAACAAACATCATGGACAAGTACTGCTGGTTTTCAGGGGATCAAGAGGCTACAGAAATTGCAGGAATACTGGCCCCATTGATCTCAGCATTTGCCCCATCAAATCAGGTGATTGCCTGCAAACCTATGCAAGCCTCATGTCCACAGACTGATATGCCAGCCATTGCCAAAGGGAAAGGGCTTCTCTTCCATCTTCAATCTGGTGCAAATGCCCCTCCCTCACTGGAAGACCTCGGATGAAACCAGCTGTCTTTTCCCAGCTTTCTTCCTTGATACAGAGGTGAGTATAGGAGGGACAGGGATACAGAAGCCCAGGGCTTTGGGGTGACTACAGTGGGTGGGCGATAGGGAGGCTGGGATGACTGCCAGGCTTGGGTGACTGTGACGGATGACAGTGCAGCCACGGAGAGGGAGGGGGGTGGAGGAGAAGATTCCGGACAGGGAGAGAGGCACTGCCAGCAGGTTAGTTTCCCAAATCCCTGCCAGCTGTGGGGTCTCAGCCAAGTTCTGTGGTGGGGTTTTACCCAGACTCCTTCACTCAGTGATATTCATGGAGTGAAACCATAAAGTAGTTTTGACATAAGAAAATTGGATTTACAAGCCTGGGATTAACATATCTTTCCAAGTTTATAGGCTAAAGCAAGTTATAAGTATTCCTTTTAAAGAAGACCTTCCAGGAAATGGAAAACATTGGCAATCTCTTTGGCCCAAGGGCCCTGTTGGCATGTGCAGTCCTGTGAATGGCAGAGAGAGGCCTGAAGCAAAGCAATGAGGTGAAAAGAGCAGAGTGGAGGGAGAGGTGGTGAGAGGCAGAGGGTGGAGAGGAGAGAAAGCGTTGCACCTGGGAGGACCTCATTAAAAAGGGCAGTGGTCACTTAATCCCTGTATGGGGGCAATGGGAGGACGTGGGGAAAGGGACAAGTACTGACCAGCCCTTGGCCTCTGCCCACCCCTGTTTACTATCTCAGTGGTCAGTCAGGGCCCTTCCTCCCAGAGTAGATGCCCTAGGTTGACTGGGGACCATCCACTGAAGTTTAACAAGATTGTGGCAGAAAACTCTCCCCACTCTATTTCTTCCTTATCTCAGCAAATGGAGGCCTTTTCACTCCAGCAAAGCTGATTTTATTGCTTACTTCCTCCAAATTGGTAATAGTGCAGCTTGTAAATCCATCCATACATCCTGCGAACCCACTGTATGTCTGACTAATTAGTGGTTGTCTTCTAAATGAGGAATGCCTTCTTATGGATTTTCTGTGCAAATACAATACTGTAGGTGCTTCAACATCAATAACTGTATAAACAATATAGTAATTTGAATGGTTGTGGTTAAAATGAAACTTTTCTAGAATCCAATTTATAAATCTAGGAAAAGTCTGTTATTTGTGACTAGGAACTATGTGTTCATTGTCAAAAGTTCCAAAAGATTTTCAAGATCGCATAGCAAATGAGACACGGAACTGGGATTTGAATTGCAGTCTGTTCTCACTGTGTCTTAGAAAAATTGTTGATATCAGGATTACTTTGGAAGGCTTCTCTTACTTGAGTGCTGTCATATTTCTTCTCAGGGGTAAAAGAAAAAGGAGCCATGCATTAGTCCAAGTTCTCTCATTTTCCAAGTAGCAAAAAAGCAATTTATTGGCTTATGTACTTAGAAGTTTGGGAAGGAGATCAGGCATGGCTGGATACAGAGGCTCACTTTCTTCCTCTCTTGTTCTTGCTGTGCGTTTCTTTGTGTTGGTTTCTTCCTCAGGTACACCACTTCACATGCTGACAAAATGGGGCAGGGTCAGGCTTACCTCTGGTCTTTAGAGCCCACAGTCCCTCTTTTCTAACTGTTAAAATGGCAAAAATCTGGGGAAAGATGTGATGATCCAAGCTGAGTTTGTGACTTTTGTTGAACCAGTCTTGGGGGAGAGGATTGGGTCAGCCCTGTGGGAGCCACTTGGACTAAGAATGGGGGTGGTGGTGGTGATTCTCCAATGAGATGCTGGGGTTAAAAACCTCTTTTTACTACAAGAATAAGAAGGGGGACACATCCTATCTTCTTCTCCATTGTCAACATTAGTCTACTTACTCACTCAGTCTCTGGCCGGCTGCTGGGGTCTTCAGGTGGGTAAGTTGGGTTCCCCCGTTGGAGGAGCTTAGACCCTAAGGGAGCCTGCGTTCTCAGGAATGGTCCTTTTGCACCCTCTCAAAGCATCCTCCCGACCAGGAAGGGGGACTGCAGCTCCCCCAGGATGCCTGCTGACACCAGGGATTCCTTCCAGGATCTGCCAACAAGAGCCCTTTCAGCTTCCCAGGGTCTCTTAGTAGGCTCTGTGACAGAGCCAGTGAAGTCCTGGCCCGTGGAGAGGGCGTGGGGAAGAGGAGAGCGCACCTGGCTGGGTCCCGGAGCTGGGCTGTGGGCGCCGCCTGCTGGAGAACTGGAGCGCCTGCGGATCTTCTTTTACAAACGGGGCCCAGTAAACGCTAGGTTTGAATTAACGCCAAGCTGTGCGTGTTTACCACCTGCACCTGATTAACTGGCAGCCAGGTGAGCGCTGAGTAAAGGAGCCAGAACTCCGCGTCTCTGGGAGCTTCTGCCCGTCTGTCCAGCCACCTTCCCCACCACCTCACACGGCACAAGGACCACAGGGACGGCGCCGCGTTCCCTTTCCTTACCAGTTCCTGAGAGGTGAGTCGGCTCAGCCATAATCACAATCATAATCAAAATAATATTAATTGGTATAATTTTGAGTACTTTGAGGCAGACACTTGGCTAGGGGCTTTGCACCCAGTTTCATACTTAATCTTCGTGATCACCATACGGGAGGGCATTTTACTTGTGTTTTGTGAAGGACTGAGACTTAAATTAGGGAAGTAACTTGCCCAGCGCACGTGGCTAGGAAGCGACAAGGTCAGGCCAGAGCCACAAGAGGGCGCACCTCCTTTTGCAATACTGTCCTATGAGTCTTCCTTTTCCTTGGGGAAAACCCACAATGTTTTTTTTTTTGTTTTTTTTTTTTAAATTTATTTTGGCTGTGTTGGGTCTTCGTTTCTGTGCGAGGGCTTTCTCTAGTTGCGGCGAGCGGGGACCACTCTTCATCGCGGTGCGCGGGCCTCTCACCATTGAGGCCTCTCTTGTTGCGGAGCACAGGCTCCGGACGCGCAGGCTCAGTAATTGTGGCTCACGGGCCTAGTTGCTCCGCGGCATGTGGGATCTTCCCGGACTGGGGCATGAACCCGTGTCCCCTGCATTGGTAGGCGGATTCTCAACCACTGCGCCACCAGGGAAGCCCCCACAATGTATTTTGACAAATGTTAAGAACCCACATAAACACAGTATGTATGTATGTATGTATGTATGTGTTTATTTATTGGAGGAAATGGACAGCATTGGGAATATGGGCTGTAGGTAGGATGAACACGTTTCTGGAACTGGAAATTAGACTACATCTGCTGTGACAGGAGGCAGAATTTTTGAATTTAGGAGTCTTGTACAATCTGGGATGTTAGTCATCGGTACCGTATGGCAGGAAACTGTAAAGCCACGAGAGGCCTTGGTGAGTTATGGCTGGCAATCCGCACCGTGTGCATATGCATGCAAGCTGCACACTGACCTAGAGCGTCCTCGCAGGCTAGTGCTGGGTTCTCCCTTGCCCTGATAACACCTAGGATTAAAGTCTGGGGTAGCTGCTTTCCTCTGTCTGAGGTAACCTAAAGGCACCAGTCTTCCTCTTTTTCTATTTCCCTCTCCCAATTTTCGTTGCTCCCAACTCTTGATCTGATTGAGGGGTGTCTAAATTACGTATTTGTTACAGAGGAGAATATTGCTATTGGCCATTTCTGATTGCCTCATTTCAACAGGCCATTTCTGATTGTAAGTAACCACCTCTAGTTTCTAATTATCAATCGATTTAAAGTGATAGTTTTTAAACCTTCATTAAGGAAGTTTGTATCCACTGATTCCCCCCCCACCAGACTTTAGGCTTCTGGAGGGCAAAGATCTATCTACTTTATGCAATGAAGCCTTACTATGTTCTGTGTTGAGTTTTGATGCTGGGCAACTGCATATCTGTGGTTCCCAAACCTGGTGGTACAGACAATCAACTTTTTTTTTTTTTTCTTTTTAAAGCCTTTGCCTGGGGATTCAGTCTAGATCACTTTGGGCTGAAGCCTGGCAATCTGTGTTACATGAACAGGTGGTGCCCATCCCTGTGGTATCTACCTCTGCTGCACCAATATCTCCCCCAGCTCTTATTATGGCTTCAT
Organism: Balaenoptera borealis; assembly: GCF_965194805.1. Lineage (NCBI taxonomy): Eukaryota > Metazoa > Chordata > Mammalia > Artiodactyla > Balaenopteridae > Balaenoptera > Balaenoptera borealis. Next base: position 87,967,173 of record NC_138866.1, read on the forward strand.
GGGGCGGGGTGGGGTGGAGGTTCCCTATGACGCTGGGAGAAGAGCTTGGGTCTGTTGGCAGGGGTTGAAATGGACTGCTGTCACACTACTGCCCCACTCAAGAGTGGCCTTAAGGACTGTGATGAGGGAGATAATCCCAATAGGCAGAGCTGTGAGTGGTACCCTTGTTTGTCCATTTCATATGGAAGGAGAGGTGGCCTGAGGTAGTTTCCATGGACTCCTGGGCAGTGGTGAATAATTTGGTTAGGTGTCTGGAAGGAGCAGGAGTGGAAGATCCAAGACCAGGAGTCTGGGGAAGAAGCGTGTGATTGAACTGTGGGAGTGGGCAGATCTTTATGTTGACCATCAATACCCAGCAGAGGGGTCACTCAACAACCAGGTAGTCAAGATGACTCGTCTGATGAATGTCTGTCAACCTGTGCTCTCGGCAGTCCCTGTGCTTGCACAATGGGCCCATGGATGGAGGAGCTACAGCAGCAGGGATAGAGGCTCTGCATGGGCTTCCTCTGCCCAAAGCTAGTCCAGTTATTGTCACTTCTGAATACCTGATGTGTTAACGGCAGAGATAAAAGATGAACTCTTGATATGGTACCATTTCTCAAGAAGTCCAGCCATACATTTGTCACCAAGTTGATGCCCTCAGGCCTTTATCACCCTATATGGGACAGTGATTCATCCTTTTTGGAACTGATCCCACCAGATATTCATTGGCCTTTCCTGCGCCTCTGCTAATATCATCCCAGTGTTCACAGAGTGCTTGTTTACTGTCATGGGAGCCTACCTAACAGCTTTTCAGACCAGAAACCTCATTTTACAGTGAAGGAGGTGTGGTAATGGGCATATGAGCATAGAATCCTCTAGGCTTACCATATCCCACATCACCTGGGAGTGAAATAGAAGGTTGGGCTGGCCTATGGGGCCTTTTACCCCTCAGCTGGAATCAGCTGGCCATTGACATCCTTGAGCTAGGGCCTTCCTTCCAGGGCACGCAGGGACTCTGGGTGCTGGTGTTTCCGTAGAGGAGGCCAGAGGCCAGATGAGTAGGAGTGCAGGTCTGGGAGGGTGTGATCCGGGGGACACTGGATGTCTAGGAGCAGGGGTAATGGGGGAGCATAATGGGGATGGAAGAGGGTGGCAAACCACCAAACAAAATCCAGAAACTGGTCTCTGGATCCCCTTTCTGGTGATTCTGACCAGTGAATCTGAGGGAGGACTTAGGAATCTATACTTTTAAAAGGCTCTTGAGTAAGTTGGGTGCTCTTCCAGGTTTGGGAACCATATGGGGGTGGAAAAAGGACGGAACATGGAACAGAAAGAGGCAAGTGTGGGTCCTGGCTTCACCACTTGCCCAAGGTGACCACCCTTTACGGACAGTTACTGGCTTACTGGTTTATAATCTTCTCATTTATAAAATTGGGCTTATGATATCAAATGGGATAATAGTGTGTGAACCATTATTACATGAGTTAATATACTTAAGGCATTAAGTGGTGTCTTAAGGTAAAGTGGTATCTGATAAGCACAAGAGCGCTATTAAAGCATTAGTCATTTTAATGTGAATTAATGTTATTGTTAAAAAGTTTGGGGCACAGAAAAGGGTCTGTCTGATGAGGGCCAAAGACATACCTGAATTCTTCCTGCTTGTTAGCTCTTCCAGAACCCAGCCCTGAGGGCCAGAACTACCATGTCTTTCCTCCAATTTTTCGGGGAAATAATTTCAAACTTACAAAAAGGTTGCAAACATAAAATAGTGCAAGTAGCACCTATATACCATTTACTGAGATTCACCATTTGGAACATTTTACTCCGGTTTACTGTATCACTCATGGTCTTTATCTTTCTTCCTCACTCTCTAAATATATGGAATCTTTGTACATACATATTTATATACATATACATACATTTATATACATGCGTACATATACATATATTTATACATACTATATATATGTGTGTATATACATTTCTTTTCTGAATAATTTAAGGGTAAGTTACATGCATCATGGTCTTTAACCCTAAATACTATATTACACTAAATACTGAACTACAATATTAGGTGTACTACAATAGGGATAGTCTCTTATGTAACCACAGTACAGTTATCAACCTCACAAATTTACAGTGATACAGTATTTTATCTAATCTACTGTCCATATTCCAATTTTATCAGCTGTCTTTTCTAGCACTTTTCCCCTTCTAGTATAGAATCTAGTCTAGTGTCAGGTATTACATTTAGTTGTCATGTCTCTTTAGCTTTCATTAATCTGGAACATTTCCATAGCTTTTCTTTGTCTTTTGTAACACATCTTTTTCCCAGCTTTACTGAGACATAATTGACATATAATGTGATGTAAGTTTAAGAGGTACAAAGTGTTGATTTGATACACTCATCTATTGCAAAATGATTACCACCATAGTTAGCTAACTCTTGCATCACATCACATAATTACCATTTCTTTTTTGTGGTGAGAACATTTAAGATCTACTCTGTTAGCAACTTTCAATTATATAATAAAGTGTTATCGACTATAATCACTATGCTGTACATTAGATCCCCAGAACTTATTCATCTTCTAACTGGGAGTTTGTACCCTTTGACCAACATCTCTTCTTTCCCCCCACCGCCCATCCCCTGGTAACCACCATTCTACTCTCCGTTTCTGTGAGTTTGGCTTTTTAAGTTTCCTCATGTAAGGATATCATACAGTCCGTGACTTAATTTTCTTGATTTCTCTGTTTGTGTTCCTTCTGGTCTCTCGATGCATTCTTCCAACCTCAGCTCAAGAACTAAAGGCCGAGAGCAAGTGTGCTGTGTTGGAGAAGGGTGCGTGGGGAGGGAGAACATGGGCGAAGGTGCAGAGGTGGAAACCAGGGAGACGTGCAGCTGTGTTTGGAGGGTCTTCGAGCCTGTTCTCAGGAATGTAAGGTCCATAGTGAGTGCACAATTATAACCTTTTCCTCTGGGTCCTGAGAAGTGCCTCTGCGGTCCAGGGAATGTTAAGCTTGTGGTTGTGTATGTGTGTGCGTGCAAGTTATGAGTACAATCTTGCTTCTCTCCTTGAAAAAGTAAACCATCATTGAAAATATTATTTATTTAGCCCCAATTTGAGGCCTCTGAACTGCCATTTCTTCATAATAGAAATGTAATAATAATATAAAAAAATGGCAACAATAATGATAATTGCCCCCCCCCAGTACTATGAGGATAAAATGAGATAATGTTCTCCAAAGTGCTTTGTAATCCAAAAAGAGCTATTATTATACTGCATGTTGCTAAATACCAGTTATTATCACTGCCGTTATCACTTTCCCCTTGTATGTTAAAGAGAGTTTATGTGATGTCAGTCTTCATTTCAGACAGTGTGTAGACACAGCCTTAACATTTCCTCCTAATTTCTTGGGGGAGACAACTAACTTGAAGTGAGGATCTACCATGTTCCAGGTGCTTTACATATATCGCCTTGTTGTAACTAAAAACAAAACCTTCTTATATAGAATCATGATTTTTCCTCTTTTTTTCCCCTGAACAACTTAATAAGAGCAAGCTGTGGATATGACGCCTCAACACCTCTAAATACTACAGTGGATCTTCCCCCTCCAAACAGCAATTTCCTAAATAACCACCATATAATCCTCCAAATAAAAAAAAAAAATCAACATTGATACATTTACACCCAAGTTTTTCCAACTATCCCAACAATGCCATTTTTGCTGTTCTGGTCTGGGATCCAGTCCAGAATCAGATTGCATTTACTTATCATGTCTCTTAGTCTCCTTCAGTCTGGAATAATTCCTCAGTATTTCGCTGTCTTGCGTGACCTAGAAAGATTTACAGAACACTGACCTTTCATTTTGGAGGCTGGCCTTCAACCTGGGTCTGTCTGATGTGTTCTCATGGCCACTGAGGCCACGCATTCTTGGCAGTAATTCCACAGACATGACGGTCTGCTCTGCTTGGTGCATCACGTTAGCAGGTACCTGATGAGAACTCTTTCCATCACTGGTGATATTCACCTTGACCACCTTTCAAATGTCTTCTGTCAGATTTCTCCACCATAAAGCCACCATTTCCCCCCATTGTGATTAGTAAGTGTTTTTGTGGGGAGATATTTTGAAATTACACCAATATCCTATTTCTCATCAAACCTCTACTCACAGTCTTTGCAATAACTGATGACACCCTCCATAATGGTTGCCAAGTGGTGATTGTCTATTTTCATCATTCCTGCTGCATTTATTTGTTGGCATTTTACTGTGAGGAAGAGCTTTCCCTTTCCCTCCTTTCCTTCCTTCCTCCCTTCCATCCATCCATCCAGCTTTGAGGTCTCATGGGTTCTCATTTTATTTAATGGGCTGTAAACCCCATTATTATCATTTGCTCTAAAGTTCACATTTCCCAAGTTTGGCTGGTGGGAACCCCTTCAAGCTGACTCCTGAGCTCTTTTGACATGTCTTCATTAACCTTTGAGCACTTCCTTACTTTTTTTGAAGGTCAAATCGGTTTCTCCCCCCTACCCACCCCAGTTTTATTGAGAAATAATTGACATACATCACTATATAAGTTTAAGGTGTACAGCATGATGGTTTGATATTTATATTGTGAAATGGTCTCCACGACAGGTTCATCTAACATCCATCTTCTCATATAGATACAATAGAAAGAAAAAAGAAAAAGGGAAAAAATTTTCTCCTTGTGATGAGAATTGTTAGGATTTACTCTCAACAACTGTCCTATACAGCAGCAGTGTTAGCCATAGTCATCATGCTGCACTTCCCCGGTACCTATTTATCTTATACGGGCAAACCTCAGAGATATTGCGGGTTGGGTTACAGACCACCATAATAAAGTGAGTATCGCAAGTCATATGAATTTTTTGGTTCCCCATTGCATATAAAAGCTTTATTTATACTATACTGTAGTCTGTTCAGTGTGCAATAGCGTTGTGTCTAAAAAAATAGTGCACATACCTTAGTTAAAAAATATTGTATTGCTGAAAAATGCTAAACACCATCCGAGCCTTCAGTGAGTTGTAATCTTTTTGCTGGTGGGGGTCCTGCCTCGGTGTTGATGGCTGCTGACTGATCAGGCTGGTGGTTGCTGAAGGCTGCGGGGCTATGGCGGTTTATTAGCATAAGACAACGATGAAGTTTGTTGCATCAATTGACTCTTCCTTTCGGAAACAATTTCTCTTTAGCATGCAATGCTCTTTGATATTTGATAGCATTTTACCCACAGTAGAGCGTCATTCAAAACTGGAGTCAATTTTCTCAAACCCTGCCGCTGCTTTATCACCTAAGTTTATGTAATATTCTAAATCCCTTGTCATTTCAACAATTTTCACGGAATCTTCACCAGGAGTAGAATCCATCTCCGGAAACCACTTTCTTTTCTCATCCATAAGAAATAACTCCTCATCCATTCAAATTTTATCATGAGATTGCAGCCACTCAGTCACATCTTCAGACTCTACTTTCAAATGTAGTTCTCTTGCTGTTTCCACCACATCTGCAGTTACTTCCTCCATTGAAATCTTGAACCCCTCAAAGTCATTCATGAAGTTTAGAATCAACTTCTTCCAAACTCCTGTTAATGTTGATATTTTGACCTCTTCCCATGAAACACGAATGTTTGTAATGGCATCTAGAATGGTGAATCCTTTCCAGAAAGTTTTTGATTTAGTTTACCCAGATCCATCAAAGGAATCACTATCTATGGTAGCTATAGCTTTACAAAATGTATTTCTTAAATAATAAGACTTGAAAGTCAACATTACTCCTTGATCCATGGGCTGCATAATGGATGTTGTGTTAGCAGGCATGAAAACAACATTAAAGCACATTGTACATGTCTGTCAGAGCTCTTAGGTGACCAGGTGCATTGTCAATAAGCAGTAATATTTTGAAAGGAATCTCTTTTTCTGAGCAGTAGGTCTCAGCAGTGGGCCTAAAATATTCATTAAGCCATGTTGTAAACAGATGTGCTTTCACCCAGGCTTTGTTCCATTTATAGAGCACAGGCAGAGTAGATATAGCATAATTCTTCAGGGCCCTAGCATTTTCAGCATGGTAAATGAGCATTGGCTCCAGCTTAAAGTCACCAGCTGCATTAACCCTTAGCAAGAGAGTCAGCCTGGTCTTTGAATCTTTGAAACCAGGCATTGACTTCTCCTCTCTAGCTATGAAAGTCCCAGATGGCATTTTCTTCAGGTATAAGGCTGTTTTGTCTACATTGAAAATCTGTTGTTTAGTGTAGCCACCTTCATTAATTATCTTAGCTAAATCTTCTGGATAACTTGCTGCAGCTTCTACGTCAGCCTTTGCTGCCTCACCTTGCACTTGGATGTTACAGAGACGGCTTCTTACCTTAAACCTCATGAACCAACCTCTACTGGCTTCAAACCTTTTTTCTGCAGCTTCTTCACCTTTCTCAGTCTTTGTAAAATTGAAGTGAGTTAGGCCCTTGCTCTAAATTAGGCTTTGGCTTAAGTGAATGTTGTGGCTGGTTTGATCTTCTATCCAGACCACTAAAACTTTCTCCACATCAGCAGTGAGGCAGTTTTACTTTCTTATCGTTCGTGTGTTCACTGGAGTACTGCTTTTAATTTTCTTCAAGAAAATTTTGCCTTCACAACTTGGCTAACTGTTTGGTGCAAGAGGCCTAGCTTCTGGCACATCTTGGCTTTTGACATGCCTTCCTCACCAAGCTTAATTATTTGTTTGATTTAAAGTGAGAGATTTAAAGTGAGAGATGTACAACTCTTCCTTTCACTTTAACACTTAGAGGCCATTGTAGGGTTATTAATTAGCCTAATCACAATATTGCTGTGTCTCAGGCAATAGGGACGCTGGAGGAGATGGAGAAAGAAGGGGGAACGGCTGGTTGATGGAGCAGTCAGAACACGCACAACATTTATCAGTTAAGTTTGCTGTCTTATATGGGTGTGGTTCATGGTGCCTGAAAACAATTAGGATAGTCACATCCAAGGTCACTGATCACAGATCACTATAACAAATATAATAATAATGAAAAAGCTTGAAATATTGTGATAATTACCAAAATGTGACACTGAGACATGACATGAGCAAATGCTATTGGAAAAATGGCAACAATAGATTTGTTTGACTGCAGGGTTGCCACAAATCTTCAATTTGTAAAATATGTAGTATCTGTGAAGTGCAATAAAGTGAAGGGCAACAAAAAGAGGTATGCCTGTAGCTGGAAGTTTTCACCTTTTGACTGTCTTCCTCCAATTCCCTCTCCCCCCACCCTCTGCCTCTAGCAAAACCGCAAATCTGATCTCTTTTTCTATGAGGTTTTTTTCTTTTAAAGATTCTACATATAGGTGAGATCATATAATATTTGTCTTTCTCTCTCTGACTTAGCCTAGTACCTTCAAGGTCCATCCATACTGTTGCAAATGGTAGGATTTCCTTGTTGTTGTTGTTTTTTTAATGGCTGAATAATATTTCATTGAAATATACAAGTGTCGATGGACACTTAGGTTGTTTCCATGTCTTGGCTATTGTAAATGACGCTGCTATGAACATGGTGGGGGCAGATATCTTTTTGAAGTAACTGTTTTCATTTCCTTTGGATATATTCCCATAAGTGGACTTGCTGGGTCATATGGTAGTTCTATTTTTACTTTTTTGAGGAACCTCTGTACTGTTTTCCATAGTGGCCACACCAGTTTACATTCACACCAACAGTGTGCTAGGATTCCCATTTCTCCACATCCAGGTCAGCATTTGTTATGTCCTGCCTTTTTGATGATGGCCATTCCAGCAGGCATGAGGTGTTATCCCACTGTGGGTTTTTTTTTGTTTTTTTTTTTTTTTAATAAGAGGCTCTTTTCTTTTTTTTTTTTTCTTAAATTTATTTGTTTATTTATTTTTGGCTGTGTTGGGTCTTCGTTTCTGTGCGAGGGCTTTCTCTAGTTGTGGCAAGCGGGGGCCACTCTTCATCGCAGTGCGCGGGCCTCTCACTGTCGCGGCCTCTCTTGTTGCGGAGCACAGGCTCCAGACGCGCAGGCTCAGTAGTTGTGGCTCACGGGCCCAGTTGCTCCACGGCATGTGGGATCTTCCCAGACCAGGGCTCGAACCCGTGTCCCCTGCATTGGCAGGCAGATTCTCAGCCACTGTGCCACCAGGGAAGCCCCCCATTGTGGTTTTAATTTGCATTTCTCTAATGACTAGTGATGTTGAGCATCTTTTCATGTACCTGTTGGCCTTCTGCATATATTCTTTGGAGAAATGTCTATTTGGGTCCTTTGCCCATTTTTTAATTGAGTTATTTGTTCTTTTTTGCTATTGAGTTGTATGAGTTTTTAATATATTTTGGATATTAACCCCTTATTAGATATATGGTTTGCAAATATTTTTTCCCATTGCATAGGTTGTCTTTTCACTTCATTGATGGTTTTTAAAAGCTGTACAGAAGCCTTAGTTTGATGGAGTCCCACTTTATTTTTAATTTTCTTGCTTGTGCTTTAGGTGTCATGTCCAAATAATCATTACCAAGGCCCATATCAAGGAGCTTTATTCCTATGTTTTCTTCTAGGAGTTTCATGGTTTCAGGTCTTACATTGAAGTCTTTAATACATTTGAGTTAATGTTTGTGAGTGCTGTAAGAGATGGGTCCAGCTTTATTCTTTTACATGTGAAATCCAATTATCCCAGCACCATTTATTGAAGAGACTGTTTTTTTTTTTTTCATTGAGTATTCTTGGCTTCCTTGTCAAACATTAGCTAACCATACATGCTTGGGTTTATTTCTGGGCTTTTGATTCTATTCTACTTGTTAATTTGTCTGTTTTTATGCCAGTACCATACAGTTTTGATGACTATAGCTTTATAGTATAACTTGAAATCAGAAAGTGTGATGCCTCCTGGTTTGTTCTTCATTCTCAGGATTTCTTTGGCTATTCAGGGTCTTTTGTGGTTCTATATAAATTCAGGAGTGCTTTTTCTACTGTAAAAAATGCCATTGCAATCTTGATAGGGATTGCATTGATTCCTTAATTTCTTACACAAGATGTTCCAGACTCATACTTGTACTCTTTTATTTATTTATGTCTTTAAGGCCTTATAGATTCCCATTTTATTCAATGGTTGTAACCCATCACTATCATTATTTATTTTAAAGTAACTGCTCCTTTCAGCTCCAGTTTCTTTCCCCTCAAATTCATCCTATACTTTCACCAGATTAATCTAAAATTTTGGTTTGGCTACTGTCATTATCTTTTGATCAAGCTGGCAGTTTTGAAGAAGCAGGAGGAAATCCAAGCTTCTTACCTGTCATTCAAGACACCCCACACTCTGTCCTTGTCATTTCAGGAATTAGTGGGAAGATGATTGTAGCAACCCTTTTTAGAACTCTCAGCTATGATCACATTCAAATCCATAAGGACTTGTAAGATGAAGACTTCTGCTGGGGTTTTATTTTCTAAATTTCAGAGATGGCAGATATGATTGACTGACTGTTTCACATCAGATATCAATGTCAACTGCTCTTGACAGTTATTTTTGATTGATTTTCCTCCTTGGTGAACTCTTGCAACAGATATCAGAAAAAAAATCATCATGTCAGAATTCAGTGCTGTTAGCCTAAAGCCAGCAAGAAAGCAAATAGACAAGCCTGTAACCAATCAGCCCAACCTCCTCCCTGTTATCGAACTCCTCTATTTTTTCCACCCCCAAATAAACATAATATATGCCAAGTTTGATGTTTGGGTTGGATTCTTTCTGCCCTGTACAGGTTCCTGAAGGGTTCTCCCGGACTGTTTCCGCTATTCACTCCAACGCCGCCTTTGAAGAGTGCTGTGATGAATTGCACCAGTAGTGCTGTAGGTGGCGCTGTGTACCAGTGCATGGTGGTCAGCGTATCTCCAAGATTTCCGTTTGGAGAAGGCAAGGCGTCTGGCATCCTTTTAGTTAAACTTGATCTATCTGTTCAGCTAATGTGCAGCAAGTCTGAGAAACAGATTAGCCAATTTCTGACCCTAAACGAAAGGTCAGCTATTCTGTAGCATTCTGTAGCATGCTCAAATGTAGCATTCACCGTAGGCTGGATCATATCCTGGGCTGAGTTTTGGAATTATGCCCACAGGCTGTGAAAATGACCCTGAGGTGTTTCTTCCAAGCCTTTGCCTGGGCAGTCTTTTCTGGGTTTTGTACTTGGAAGCAGAGACTACATTGAAGTCACATTCTAAGCCCGTGAGGGTGGGGGTATTGGGTTGACCGTAACTCATTGGCTTTCTTTTAAGCAGCAAGGCTGCTTGGTGTTTTAGCTGACATAGCTCAATTTCTAAATCCAATATTGCCCTTTAAAGTGGGAACGACTTGAGTGAGGCCTTTGTTGCTCCCACCCCACATCCAGGTCTTCGGAGCTCTTTTTTGTTAAAAAACCTCCCTGACCGTTCAGGAGCGTCAGTCTCACGTCACAGCGTCATGGAGGCTGTGATCGTGTACTGCACAGCACCTAATAGCAGGGTGCTAAGTGTATCATTTGTCAGCTGAGCTGCAGGATCGCAAATTCCTTAATTAAACGTGGAGGCTTCGGGTTTTATAAAATGAACCCGTGTCCTATTTTTACAGAATTTGAATCTGTAGAATTGAGAGAATTGAAAAGCGCCTTAGAACCGTGTTCTGGATGACCTGCTACAATTCTAATTTCCTAAACACATTTACTCAAGGCATGTCTAACTCCTTGTCTCTTATAGTTTCCTGTGTTGAAGGGAATGAGATGACAGTTCCCATCACATTTCTATAATGAAGTTATTATAGTCGAATTTGATTATTTTTATTTTCCCCTGTTTATTGTTTTTAGATGACTTCCCTTTTCACTTGTGACCAGTAGATGGCTCTATGGCTTTCCTTGATCTGACACATTAGTTTGGTGCCACTTAATGTCTGCAGTTCATTCACTTTTGCCCTGGCTGGTGGGGAAATCTTGAGCTGTTTCATTCAGTCCCACAGGTGAGGAGAATGGTGGATGGAGGTTCTCCCCACCTCCCACCACCCCCATTACCATCTCTACCTTTGGTGTCTGTATCTTTGAGAGCTGCAAGTGTGTGTGTGTGTGTGTGTGTGTGTGTGTGTGTGTGTGTGTGTAGGGGGTAGTCCCCTGGAGCAGTCAGGTGATGGAGCAGTCAGATACTGACCAAGTCTGGGGCACACGGGCAGCAGTCCTTCTGGATGGTTGGTGGGCAGTGTGCAGGCTACTGCTGATAAAAGAACCTCTCCAGAAGTCAGAGGGCACGTTGACTAGCATGGCTCCTCAGGTCTGGGGGTATAGAGTGCTTACTCTCATGGAATGGAGTCTGGGCCATCTGTGAGCATGAACTCAGCTTCCATTTGTCTTCCTGGAGCTGGGGGTTGTTGCTTGAATGCAGGGGGATTGAGGGGCGTACCTCTGGATGCTGGCTGTGCTTCTGTCCGCACAGTTTCTCCAAGTGAGGGCCCTTTGTTGAATCCCTCATTGCTTCCCTTTCATCACCCTTCCCTCCTCCTTCCCCATCACTCACCCTAGGGGTGGGGAAGACTCTTTGTGCCCAATCATATATTTTCTAAATCTTTTTGTGTTACCTTTGTGAGGTAGAGATTGCTAGTGCTCACCCACATCTGGTTCTCCTTTTCTTCTTGGGCACATGTGAAGATGAAGCTTTCCAGTCTCTCTTGCAGTTAGGTGGGCCATGTGACTTGCTCTGGCCAATAAAATGTGAATGGAGGTGGCATTTTCTGATTCCAGGTGGTTGTGGATGGAATTGTGTCCCCTCCCTCCCCTCCAACCTTCCCAAATTCATGCGTTGAAGCCCAACCCCCAATGTGACTATATTTGGAGAGAGGGCCTTTAAAGAGATAATTAAGGTTAGATGAGGTCAAAAGTGTGGGGCCCTAATCCAACATGTGTCCTTATAAGAGGAGGAAGTAACACCAGGGATGTGTGCACAGAAGAAAGGCCGTGTGAGAACATAGAAGGCAACTATTGGCAAGCCTAGGAGAGAGACCTCAGGAGAAACCAAACCTGCTGACACCTTGGTTTTGGACTTCTATTCTCCAGAACTGTGAGAAATCAATTTCTGTTGTTTGAGCCACCCAGTCTGTGGTATTTTGTTATGGTGGCCTGAGCAGAATAAATATACAGGGTGAGGAATTTAAAATTGAGTGTGAGCTCTCCTTTCTCTTTCTTCCTCTGCTATACTTACCTTCAAGGCCATGTGTTCCAAATGATGTTGCTAAAAGATGGAGGAGGAAGGCTCAACCCAGATAAGTTTTCTTGTGTCAAGCCGCTGATATTTCTGGTTCAATTTTTGCTGTAGGATAGCCCGATGTTAATCAGGCAGACTAATTCAAGCTGGACCTTGCCTTTTGAAAACAAAAGCTACGCATCTGACCTTTTGGTTCTTCAGTTCCATGGGATGAACCCTCCTTGAGGCAGTGGACGCCTCACGTCTGGATGTATTAGTGAGGCTGGCTCACAGGGTAACTGGGAATATGGAGGTTAACAGAATTGGTTAATACATCAAAATATTATACTGCTGCAATTACATAGGGCCCAAGGGACCTAAAAGGTTTCCTGTTGGTGTTCAAGCCGTGCCCTCTTGGTCTCAGAGATTCGCTAAGATGTTTGAGGTGGGGGTCAAGGGCAAGGGGGCCTTTGGCTTTTCTCTGTTTAATCAGAGCAACTCGTTCTTATATCTGTTTGGGTTCTGTGTGAGATTTAATTTAAATGAAGAGTTCTGTTGCTAAAGAAAATTTTAAAATCACTGTGATAGTTCCATGGTCAAAGAAATACAGGTTTTATGAGTATATGAAGTCCTTGCAGTTTGAAGCTTAGTTTGATCTAGCCAGAGCTCTTTATCGATGGGTTCAAGGCCATAGGCCTCAGTTCAGCTCAGTTCCTTGATCCTCTAGGTGACTAGGAAAAAAAATCTCTGACTCATGGAACTAGACTTGTACAAAGTACAGGGTTTACTTATTGTGGGTTTTCATATATTAATTTATGTTTATAAAAGATATTTATGGAAGACATCAATGGAATACAGTGATGCAGCAGTGATACTAAAATCATGGCCTGAAATGGCATATATGTGTTTCACATGCTGCCATTCCCTATCCTGTGCTCACAGCGGACATTGTTAATTGATCACAGAACTCATTTCCACAGAGCCCAGATGTAGCTCTACAATTCTCAGTACAGTGCTCTAGGCAGCCTCTTCCAACTAATTGGTGTTAGCACATGAAATGAGACCTCTTTTTTTTTAAATCATCTTTATGCATAATCAGTAATGATTGGGATTCAATGTTGGGTTTTAGAGCTGTGGTAAAGTTGGTAACTGAGTGGTCAGTACTTCTGGAGGCCCACAATGACCATGCTGACCACACTTTTCAGGCTTAAATTAGAAATGTGTTCCACATCAAAGTCCTAGTGAGGCTGAGTGTTTGAAATGAGAATGTATCAGTGAAGATCCTGACACATTCAGGATCTGGTGACACATGGCATACCCAAAGTGATGAAACTGCAGAGAACTTACTGAAGGGGCTATTGACAGAGGTCAGGGGAACCAAAGAGGGATGGTGAAGCATCCAAGTACTAGCAAAAGTGAGAAGCCATTCTCATCCCTTGGCGTGAGTGGCCAGCAGAAGGGACAGCGTTACAGGATCCCGGGGAGAACTGGGGACCTGGAAGGGGGATCTGCCTAGGATCCATGTCCTCTATAGGATCTGTAGCCTTAGGCTGAGGGACATACTGAGGGAGATGAGGCAGGGAGAGGGCTGCGGGCGAAACAGCCTGACCCTTCTTTACTGCTACCACTTGATCTTTTGGTGCCTTCTAATGTCTGAACCCTGTTTACTGAACAGCCCCTTCAGTAAATTCTCTGCAGTTTAATGAGGAAGCCAGAGGCTGAGGAGCTCAGGTGGTACAGACCACAGAGGTTAACTGCTGGGATACAGAGAAGGGGGGAGAATGGGCCTGGTGGGTGGGACAAAGAGTAAGCAGCACAGAGAGGTATCTGCACCAGGCCAGGGACTTCATCCGACATGTTCATCGCTGTGTCTCCAATACCTGGAGCAGAGTTGGACACGTAGTAAGTATTCAGTACATGTCTGTTGAATGAGTGAGTAAATATCCTGAGTAACGGGACATACAGCCTTTATAACAAAATGCTCAGAATTTAGGAATTGTCCAGGGGGCCTGAAGAAGTGTCAGATGTGGTCTTTGTCCACAGGGAGGTTTACTTTTAGCATATGGTCAAAACAATACGTTTAGTTTGATTCTACTCACTTGTTAAGATTTGGTTTGAGGATCCAATGAGGTTATATATTTTGCAAAGAACTTTCATTTCCATTTCAGTTGTCTATTGTCATATAACAAATCACCCTAAAACTTAGTGGCTTAAAACAACCCTTTTATTTTGCTCACAGTTCTGTGGGTCAGGAATCTGGGGAGGACTCGGCTGAGTGTCAGCTGGGTGGCTGGCCCTGGATGGATCTGTTTCCCAGATGGCTTCTTCACTCAGATGTCTGGTGCCCTCGGGGCTCTGTGGCCCTCTTTCTCCACATGGTTTCATCCTCCAGGGCCTCTCCACATGTCTTGGAATTCTCACAGTATGTTGGACTCAGGCACTTTTTAATGGTGGTTGACCCCGTAAGGGAGAGACGCAGAAGCTGCCAGGAAAGTTAAGGGCTATGCCTAGAAGGGCACACTCACTTCTGCTGAATTTTATTGGATTTATTTTATTGAATTTTATTTACTTAAAGCAATTGCATGGCCAGATCAGATTCAGCGTGGTGGGGACACAGTCTCCACCTCATGATGGGGGAGTAGTAAGTCCACACTGCAGAAGAGCAGGTGGGATGGAAAATATCATTGGTGCCAACTTTGGAAAGTACAGTCTCTTGCAAATTATTCACATAGCCCTTTTTGTTAGATGGCTCCAGTTCTTTCTCAGGGTCCCTCTCTTGATTTTAGCTACAATTTGTTAAGCACCTGGTCATCGAATCCTCACAATCACCCAGGAGGTAGATTCTATCACCTCCGTTTCACTGATGAGGAAGATGAGGTACAGAGAGAACAGTGAATTATCTTGCCTGAGGTCAGTCAAGTAGTAACTCAAATTGGCCTTGTTTCTGAAAGGACTTATGATGCACAGAACACCACAAAATAGAATAAAATAATTAGGCTAGGAAATTGCAGCTGAGAGAAAGGCAGGGTGAGGTGATGGGGAGGTTAGTGCACCCAGGGCCTGCCCTCAGGTCTGGGAACTTGCCTGGGGCTGGTCACATATTTGGCATTAAGATGATGAGGGAAATGGGAGTGCTTCATAGGAGAGAGAGAGAGAAAAACCCGTGTCACTGTTCTTATTCCTAACGCTGAGCTCAGGAAAAGGTTCCTCTCATGGGCTCTCAAAAATATAACAAGCCTCACCTTCAGAGGTCCTCATGGGTTTGATTCCATAGGTCTGTTTCTTTTAAAATGCTTCATGTAGGCTGAGGCTTGGGGCAGCCCCAAATCCAAACATAGATTTAAAAAAATATATATGTGGGATAATACGAGATGTTAGGAAGCAATGCCCTTTAGTAAGCTCATTGTGCCCACTGCCCCACCCTGACCCCTCAGAGAATGTTAGCCTGGGAAAGAGTTAATCAAGGGTCTCTCAAGTCCCTTTAAAGGGGCTGGGGATCCAAGGAGGGGGACATCACGGGGGCAGCTGCAGGGAGAACTCCCTGGGGGAGAAATTTTCCAATCTCTGCCTGAGGGAGGTGGGAGTTTTCTCTCACATACTCCTGCTGGTGATTTTACACCAGGTCATAAAATAGATAAAAATGTAGAAGAAAGAAAGGAGAGAAAACTTAACATAAAATAATAAAAGCAGGGTAGAAGGCTAAGAGAACATTAAAATGAAAGCATTGAGACTTGGTAAGAGAAAGTTGAAAGGAAAAGAGTAGACTAAATATTATGATAGGAGAATAAAAGCCAATACAGATAAGAGGTTAAGACTTAGTAATCATGAGAGATAAATTAAATAAGGTTTAAGATAAAGGAAATAGAATGGAATCATTGAAAGAAAGTGAGAGGAATTAAAAAAATAAAGCGAAAATCAGATTAGAGTTAAAAAAACTAGCAAGCTATGAATAAAATTTAAAAAATTAAAATCAAAAAGTAGTAGTTAGGTAATAAATCAGATTTAAGGTAAAAGATACAGTAACACAAATCAACCTTGTAAAAGGTCAAACACATCAAAGTTAAAGAGATAAAAGATTAAGAGGATAACAGGCTAAAACCTATGGAAAAAAATGTTAAAAAATATAGAAGTAGATGGGTTTGAAGCTTAAGTACAAGATTAAGGAATTAAGAATGCTCCTTTGAGTGCTATAACAAAGAGGATTGAGAGAAAAATATTCTTAAAACAAAATAAAAGAAAGAAGCTTGAACTGAGAAGGAGAGAGAATAAAATAAAGTAAGAGTAAAGGAAAGGACAATTTAAATGAGCACAAATCAGAAAACAAAATTCTCAGCAAGAGTAAAAAAGAAAAAACCTAAAAAGCTATGTAAGAAACCAGAATGTTTCCCTGGTAAACAAAAAACCCAACAACCATAAAAACAACATCTATCTATTACCAATTCCCAAGGTGGGTCTGGGTCTGTACTCTGGAGGATCCCCTGTTGTAGTAGCAGTGGCGTATACAGCGAGATGAAAAAAGCAGGATGGGTATGAGATGCTCTTTACTTTTTGCCTGGAAGCTTGCACTCTCTGCCTTCAACACTTTCTTTTGCAGTAATGACCTTGGCACTTGCTCCGTAACTCAACCAGCTGGGGTCGGGGTGGGACATAAGCAGGGGCCAGTCCAAACTATGCAATCGTCTTGGGCAAAAACCACGTGGGGAAGTAATTTCACAGGTGGTGGAGTGGAGAAAGATGGGGGTGGATGGGAGGAGGAATTAAAAGTAGCTTTACTTAGACATACAGATAGCCACGAGGTGCATGAAAAGGTGCTCAGCATGACTAATCACCAAGGAAATGCATATCGAAACCACAAGGAGATATTACCTCACACCTAGAATGGCTATTGTCAAAAAGATAAGTAATAACAAGTGTTGGCAAGGATGTGGAAAAAAGGGGGTCCTTATGCAGTGTTGGGAATGTAAATTGGTGCAGTCACTATAGAAAACAGTATAGAGGTTCCTCAAAAAATTAAAAATAAAACTACCATACGATTCAGGAATCCCATCTCTTGCTATATATATGAAGGAAATGAAATCACTATTTTGAAAAGATATCTGTACTCCCATGTTAATTGCAGCATTATATATATATGTGTATATATGTGTGTATATATATATATATATATACACACACACACACAACAGAATGTTATTCAGCCATAAAAGAAGGAAATCATACCATTCCTGACAACATGGATGGACATTGAGAGCACTGTGCTAAGTGAAGTAAGTCACAGAGAAAGACAAATACTGCATGATTTCACTTATGTGTGGAATCTAAAAAACCCAAATTCATAGAAACAGAGAACAGATTGGTAGCTGCCAGAGGTGGGTATTCGGGGTTGGGGGAAATGAGTGAAGGTGATCAAAAAGTACAAACTTCCAGTTATAAGGTAAATAAGTTCTAGGGATGTAATGTACAGCATGATGACTACAGTTAATAATACTGTATTGTATATTTGGAAGTTGTTAAGAGAGTAGATCTTTTTTTTTTTTTTTTAAATTATTTATTTATTTATTTATTTTTGGCTGTGTTGGGTCTTCGTTTCTGTGCGAGGGCTTTCTCCAGTTGCGGCAAGCGGGGGCCACTCTTCATCGCGGTGCGCGGGCCTCACACTATTGCGGCCTCTCTTGTTGCGGAGCACAGGCTCCAGACACGCAGGCTCAGTAGTTGTGGCTCACAGGCCCAGTTGCTCCGCGGCATGTGGGATCTTCCCAGACCAGGGCCCGAACCCGTGTCCCCTGCATTGGCAGGCAGATTCTCAACCACTGCACCACCAGGGAAGCCCCAAGAGAGTAGATCTTAAAAATTCTCATCACAAGAAAAAAAATTTTGTAACTATGTGAGGTGATAGATGTTAAGTGAACTTATCGTGGTAATCGTTTTTCAATGTATCAAATCATCATGTGGTACACCTAAAACTAACACAATGTTGTCTGTCAATTATATCTCAATAAAACTGGAAATTAAAAAAAAAAATGTAGCTCTACTCAGTGAAATTGGAGTTGAGATTATCTTCTGAGAGTGAGAGGGTGGGACCAAGGATGAGGAGAGTGAAAAGGATTGGGTGCAGCTAAGGGGTAGGAAAGAACCCTGCAACTCAACACGTCACCCCTAGTCAGGGCCCAGCTATGGTTGGACAGCCTGACTTTGCCTAATGTTGCCTGACAACATCACACTTCCATGTTGATTCTGTTACCCTGTGGGGTCACAAGGTGTTTGGATAGGCAGGTGGAAGGTCAAGAACAGCCAGATCCTGGGGTATTAGTAGAACCGGAGTTCAGTGGTTGAGATTGGGGTTAGCCAGGCCAGAGGGGACTATTTGATTGGAGAATAGCACTGAATGTTTACATGAGGGCAAAGAACAGGCTCAGTGAGAAAGGGGACTGGTCCCCTAGGGGAGAGGTAGCAGTCGGAGCGACCTCTCTGAAAGTCCAGAGGGACTTTCAGAGCAACAGCACTTACTGTGATGTTTTGGAGGTAAGACAGGTCCATGCTCACATAGTGCATGAAGGCGTTTGAAGGGGACAGGGAAGCCCCCTGGGTTTTTAAAGGCCATGAATGATGTTCGCATCTTTGAGGATGTTAGAAGGGGTTACTGGCCACAAGGATGTGAATGAGGTTGGAAAGTTCTTGAGGAAGGCAGGGGAGAGTTCTGAATGTCTGTATACAGTGGTGATGGGAAAGGGGAGAAGGTGGAATAATTGATTCAAGAGGAGATGAGTGGAGTTGGTGAAATGGACTAGGGAAGGAGAAATATGAGCATCCTTCCTTCTGGATCCTTGGATTGGAGTAAGTAGGAGAAGCAATGGTCTTCCTTGGAGATGTGGTGAAGGAGGAAGGTACTTCTCAGTTGTGGAGGTGAGGTGGAAGGGGAGAAAATGTGGGGATGAGAGGCAGATGAACTCAACTAACCTCTCTTCTGAATTAAACATAGTGGGAGAGAAGAGAAGGCTTCATTCAGCCCGGGGAAGGGGAAAGTAGAGGTGGATAGGAGTGAAAGGAGTCTGAAAGGGAACTGTGCACTCTCATTTGAATCTAGGATAGTAATTGTGGGTCACTGGGGCAAAGAGGCAGGCACTGACAGAGGTGGGGGGAGGGATAGAAATGTGGGCACTGCTGAGAGGAGTTCGTTTGCCATTGGATGCGTTAGTGTAATTTACCCCATTCCAAGGTTTTGGCGTGGATATGAAGGATTCTACATACGCTGGTAATACAAGGGCAGGGCTTTTATCGCTATTTTGTATGGGGTGGGGGGAGCTACCCCTAGAAGCAGGGAGGCGGGCCATTTAACATTCACCCCCAAGTTCTGATGAATCAGAAATACAGTTGCAACCAAAGATGAGCAGTGAAATTTTAGGACCTAAGAGTAATTGGGAAGAGGATGGTTGGAGACTCAGGGCACCAAAGAGGTTATTACAGATAGTTGGATTGCTAATACTGCAGCTAAAGTACCTGTGATTCCCATCATATTAGACAATAGGTATAAAATGCTCCTCTGTGCTTAAAATTTTTTTCTGGCAGACCAGGGTTCCAGGGTGCCCTGGGGGTGTGTAAATAGCTGCTGGCAACTCTTCTGTAAGGTGATTACAACAGAACTCCTTATGAATCTGCTTAGTAGATGGCCTATCAGTGATGCTTAAGGATGATGATTTTTTGCTGGTTGGATGTGTTAAATTGTCAGCGATCAAGATTTTTACGTGTAAGTCTGCTGGGAATGATGAGATTGCAAGAACTTTTCCAAAGTACACCCTCCGCAGGACTATCTCAGCATCCTGTGCCTCAGCCAGCGTCTGTTTTTGTGAGAGAAAGAATCTAGACCATCAATTTGAATACTAATTAAATGGCTTAGAAATGTCCTGGTAAATGCCTTGATCCTGGATAATCTGGCCCCAACAAAAAAGTCTTTGCCTAACAGTTCCTGGCACAGAGTTAGTTCTCAATATTAGCTACCTATTGTTTGTCTAGCCACATTCATGGAAAACTTTGTGCCAGGTACTGCTATAAGCACATTTCATATATTCATTATCAGAAAGTTCCTTGCCATAAAATAAAAATAATACAGAAGACCAGGAGTTACATTCCAAGGTACTACATAGAAAGATTAAGATAAAAAAAAATTAATTATTAAGTGCTGAGTGAAATTACATTAACCTGCCTGAGAAAACATAAAATATGCATCTAGGTGTTTGATGACAAAAAGAAAGAAGAAAGAACTTAAAGAATTTAGAAGGATTATAAAGCTTATAAAGGTGGCCTATACTGAGGGAGGGGAATTCCAGGTCCTGAAAACTCCTGTACTTAATGGGGTCCCAGGCTCCTTAGCCCTAGAAGCTCCTGCGAACCAATCTCAAATATTTCTAGATTAACTCTTTGATTCTTGAAAGAAGAATAGATAGATGATCATTTGAGAAGAGAAATTATTCAAAGCCTGTCCATTATGGCCTCAGATTTTAATATCATCACCTTAAACACACTACATGAATTATTTTTTCTGAACCAGTCGAGAGAATGAATAACTATAATAAAAATATAATTATAGAATATATTATAATTACAGATTCAGTGTTTTAACCATGTATTATGATGGGCACTTTAGATAGTATATGTAATTCAGTATTCACAACAAATTGCCAAAGAGTAATTTCTTTTCCACATTTTACCATGAGCAAACTGACCCTCAGAAAGTTAAGTAACTTATCCAAAGTCACACATGGGCCAAATGGTATGGTGCTGATTGTATACGATTTATTATTTTAAAAATAGAAGGAGCTTCTTTAGAAAACAGCTTTTATTTCAGAATATTCATTGATAATGAGATTGCTCTATATCCACATTTGCAATTATATTTTCATTTTACTAGAGGCCTGACACATCATAGCACAATTCTTGGGGTTACGGTAGCCTGGTCTCTGCTACTGCGTGGTCCTACAAAGTATTGAATCACTCAGTGCTTCAGTTTCATCATAAAAAAATGTAAAGCTATATCCATGTAAACAAAAAAAATCCTTTGGCTCCTGTGGGAATTTAAATGCACTGACAGAAGTGACTGGCTGACCAGGGTTCCAGGGTGCCCTGGGGGTGTGTAAAAAATAGGGCAAATGACATCTTTTGACCTTGGGCCCCTAAGGGAGGGGTTGTGAGAATTCTTAGAAAGGAGCTGGATGAGGACCTCTGAGGGAGTTGGATTAGAATCATCTTTTTTTCCCTCTTTTTTTTTCTCTCTATCTCTCTCTTTTTTTTTTTTTTTGGTTGGTGAGGAAAAGTTAAGGAATGTGTCAAAGGTCATACAGTTAGTTCCTGTTGAAGGCAACACTTGAACTCAGGTCTCTTGTCTGATATTTAAAAGGTCTTTTCTTTTTCACCACTTTTATGAGGTTCATTCTTTAGGGATGTTCCTGTCTACATTCAAAAACTGAGAAAAAGCTGTCATTTGTGTGTGTGTCTGCTTGCTCCAAATGCATGTATGTTTCTCTGTAGTATTACTCTATTAGGATGAAGCAGAGATTATTGTGGACTATTACAAAGTGTAATCAACCCAACAGAAACAAAAGGCCACTTCCTCAGGAATAGGTCCCTCTAGAATACCTGTGTGTCATTCAGGACTGAGTGGGAGCTACAGTCTATGCATCAAAAGAGGGAAGGGGTCATCCTAAGGCCTGACCTGAATGCTTCTGTTGTACCAAGTCCAATGACACCGGGCCAGGCAGCTTCTATGTTGGCTCCCAATGAGCCCCAATTCCTGGCATTTAAGCCCTTCAGTAAACTCCTCTGCTAGAGTGTGGGCTGGACCTAGTGACTTGCTTCTAAATAATAAAATGATGATCGATGAGCAAGATTGATGGACTGTCACTTCTGAGATCATATCACAAAAAGACTCTGGCTTCCATCTTGCTGCCCCTTTCTTGCTCTCTTGCTTGCTCACTCTCAGGGAAGCCAGCTGCCATGCTGTGAGCTTCCCAGTGGAGAGGCTCACAAAGCAAAAAACTAAGGGAGACCTCCAGTCAACAGTCAGTGAGGAACCAAGGCCCTCAGCCCAACAGCCCTCAGCCCAAATCCTGCCAACACCCATGTGAGTGAGCCTGGAAGTGGTCTTCCTCTAGTTGAATGTTGAGATCACTGCAGCTATGAGACCCTGAGCCACGGGACACAACTCAGCCTCTTCTGGATTCCTGACCCACAGAAACTGTGAGATAATAAATGTGTGTTTTTTTAAACTGCTAAATATTGGGGTAACTTGTTACGCAGCAGTAGATAACTAATGCAGACACACTTGCTCACCTTCATTGAAGAACAGTTGTCAGAAGGCTTTAATGGAGTGGAATGTTCCATTCTTCCTCCCCACGTTAGTGTTTTTAGAACCATAAGCTATTGCCTAGTACAAGGATGTTCCATGCCGCAAGTGTGAATTAATCTTTGGACAGCTTTACTGTTTTACATTTAGCGTTCATGAGATTCTGATGGTCAACAACCTTCACAACATCAGCCATGACCTTGTGTTGCCTGAGTTCTGAGGTGATAAAATGTTTACAGACAAGCAGTCGAAGCACATCGAGAATAATAATTTTTTTAACCAAAGCTTCCATTATTAACAGTTTACTTTCACCATCAAGCATGGCCCACTTATTTTGCAGCTCACAGGTAAGGCTCGGAGCACATATAAGTTCTATGTGAAATCTCA
Organism: Balaenoptera borealis; assembly: GCF_965194805.1. NCBI lineage: Eukaryota > Metazoa > Chordata > Mammalia > Artiodactyla > Balaenopteridae > Balaenoptera > Balaenoptera borealis. The sequence goes on from NC_138866.1 coordinate 87,990,084, forward strand.
TGAATTTCCACATGGTACTGAGCATTTTAGGACACTCGCCATCCCTGGCTATTTGAGATCTATTCACTTAGACATTCAGAAAAATTCTATCCCAGACTCTCTCTTTTGCTCAGTCATATGAAATGCAGGTTTAGACAGGGATGATGCACTGGGATGTTCAGGCTTGGTGGCCAGGGTTACGCATAGTAGTGTCCAAGTGTGCAGATAGTTTCTGGTGTTAGTTCAAAGGAAGTATACAAACTGCAACCAGAACTTGTTCATTGCTCAGAAGAGTTGGGAATTACATAACAAAAGATGTGTATAAGATTTTGCCTTTATTTATTATTTGTTTATTTATTTATTTATGGCTGTGTTGGGTCTTCGTTTCTGTGCGAGGGCTTTCTCTAGTTGTGGCAAGTGGGGGCCACTCTTCATCGCGGTGCACGGGCCTCTCACTGTCGCGGCCTCTCTTGTTGTGGAGCACAGGCTCCAGACGTGCAGGCTCAGTAATTGTGGCTCACGGGCCCAGTCGCTCTGCGGCATGTGGGCTCTTCCCAGACCAGGGCTCGAACCCGTGTCCCCTGCATTGGCAGGCAGATTTTCAACCACTGTGCCACCAGGGAAGCCCTAATTTATTTTTTTTTTAAACCGAGGAGCTCATTTTTATTTAGAAATGTTATCACTTCTGTAATTAACCTCACATCACAAGCCGAGTCAGCTCCTGCCTAGATTCCTTGGGAGCAGGGGAATAGAGAGCTGGGCGGGGAGCAGGATTAGCAGCTGGGGAAGTCAGGAATCCCGGAAAAGCTGTCAATCGGCTTGCTGGATGGAGCAGAGGGAAAGGCTAAATGCCTAGTTATCAGATCTGGGGTGCTAGTGTGAGAATAGGCCGGCCCTGGAGAAGGAACGGGGACAAAACAGACCCTGGGCAGTTTCAGCAGAGGCACCTGGTGGCTGTCCTGGCTGGTGGCCTTGGGAGGCACAGGAAGGTCAGGGCAGGCATCCAGGCTGGCTGCAGCACAGTGTGACCTCATTAATGGCAGTAGGTTTAAAGGCTAGGACACTGGTTTCTGGGGGAACAAGTATAGAAGGTCAAGCAAGGCTGACTTCAGCTCCCAGAGAAACTAGAGGAGTTGAAGGCAAGGGTTTGGGAGCTCTGAGGACAACACTGGTAGATAAGGCAGGTCTTTGCTGTAAGATGCAAGGCAAGAAGGAGTCCCAGCACTGGGTCTGGGATCCATGGTCAGGGGCAGGAGCACCGCAGGCGCAATGGTTGTGAGTCCCTGAGCTCCAGTATTCCTTCTATTTCTTTGACCACAGGATATGCCCCAGGGCCCGAGGAAGGGCCGAGTGGCCCCAGCTGGGGGTTTGGAAAGGCACAGGAGTAGGGGGCCAGAGGAGTTGGTTACCTTATGTGCACCATTTCTGCTGGAATGCATTGGTTTGCTCCCTGATTTCTATCTTATATATTGGAAAACACAACATATTGGTCCTCCTTTCTCCAAAGAGATTGTGCTTGTAAATGATCCTGAAACATACATCCATGTTAGCTTGTTAAACAATTCTAGAGGCTCAGAATTCACCGAATTCTGCACTGGTCCTTTTTCCTCAGGAGTCCTAGTGCTTTAAGCATAGTACACATGAAACACAAACACATAGAGAAAAATTCCCCAGGCAAATTGTTTAAAATTTACAAACAGTAAATCAGTCAGTCAATCTGTGGTTTGGAATCAGCAAACATTTAAGCATTGTAGTAATTTCCAAACTATAGCCTGTGGCCAATGCTTGGCGTGCTCAATCAAAAGGCACACATCTTAGCTGGCTGAGCACAGGTAATATGACCTGTCCTACCTCCAGAGGCTCAGAGAGAGGCCAAGGTGTTGTAATTCCTCATCACCGGAGGCTGGGGTCACTTCAGGATTCATGGCAGTTCTGAAATGCTCCAAGCTGCAGATAACTGCAATTCCTCTGAGCCAGGAATCCAAAGGTATCCTGTCACAGGGCACCAGGCTGATGTGTGTGGGTTTATGGGGCTTTGTGATTAGGGAGCCTACATTTCCAAAAATGATTCCTTCATTTTCCGACTTTTGTTAGTGACTGCAGTGCATCTTAATTATTAACATATTATCCCTTGGCTTCCAAATCACGATTCCTGCATCTGTTTCTTGCCTCTTTCTTTCCATATCCATGAGGTTTTGCCCATCTTTGGGAAACCCAAATAACAACCCTTCTCTAGTGTGGGAAAAGGCAAGAGCAGGCATTTAAAATTCTTTGGCATTTCCCTGAAGTGGTCTGTAGATCTGATCTAGTGACTTAGTTCTGCATGCATAATTAATTGGGAGCATGTTCACAGCTCCTACTAAGTAGCCTGATTTACATTGTGAAACTAGCAGATGAGGGCTGCCTTGTCAGCCAATCAGAATTCCTGAGGACAGACAACACAAGGTCACGGATGAAGATTGTGTCTTGACAGGCCTTGAAGGGAAGTGAAAATAACCAGGTTTTGATTTGCACCTATGGTCACTGCAGGCTCTGAAAGATGTCATTTTAAGATATTTCCTGTGTTTTCCTTTAGAGTCACAATACGTCAGGCTCGGCTAAAGGAAGAACTAAATTAAAACTGTCATTCCAGCTCATAAATAAGAGATGTCTAATGCATTTAATTATTTATAGTCTTGAATCTTTCAAAAATGAAAATGACTATACACATTTTTAATGCAGTTCTCGGTAATTTGCCGCCTGACTGATAAGATTTACCGATAATCCTGGCTTGCAAACATGAAAAATAAAACTGAGACTGACTCGTTTATTTCACGAGACCGCTGCTTTGCTCCCTTGTGGTTGTAACAGAATTTAAATTAAAGTTAAATCTAATCACAACAAAACGATGTTCATATACTCATATTAATAATTGAGTTTTCTGAGATCATGTGATAGGTACCTGGATGCCAGAGATTTTTGCACTGCCTGAAAAATCAATGCTTTATCTTTCTTTAAACTGTCTCCTGCTCAGGAGGTTGTGACCAGACCCATCGGGTTTAACACGTGACCCCTGAGCATGCCTCCCAGACCATATTTGTAAGTTTGGTGAGGACTTAATGTTGGTCTGCAAGCTGGCCCCCTACAGGGAGGATAACAAGACTGAAGAATGAGGCAGAGCACTCCAGATTGGTAGGTGGCAGGCTTAATAAGCAAGGGAGCTCATATACGAGGCTTGTCTTGAGATGCTGAAAGATGCGTAGATCCCTGCACTCACCCGCCAAATCTTAAAAGTTATGTAGAAGCCTTTACTGGGTTCAGTCACATATACCATCCAGATGGTCTCAACAGCACATTGTTCTCTCAAGGCTGCGTCCTTGAAAACAGCTCTCACTCTGGGAACCGTGGGCAGAACATACATTACAAAGATAGGGGAGGGGATGAGGAGCCTCCAATTGCCTGGGTCCAGCTCTCGGGTTAACCAGTGGCCACGTCCTCTGGATGACCTCCTCCAACACTTCCATGTGGTTAAAAAAGGCTGTTGTGACTTCAGCGACACGAGGAAGTGCCCTTCTTCCCTAGAATATTTCTCTCTCTTTGTGTGGGTGAAAAATCTTTCAAGTCTCCATTAAGACTCCAAAATGAGTCAAACTCACATTAAGCTATACTTAGCTTATGTCAGATCCTGAGAGTAATGTTTATTAAAAGGAGACAGGAGATAGTTAAGTTGTCTCCATTATTTGAGTAATTACTTTCTTGGTGAGCAAAGATAAATATTTGCTTTTGGTCTAGTGGTATAATGAAAAGTGAATTAATTTGGGAGTCATAAAGACCTAAGTTTGAATCTTGGTTATAACAATGATAAGCTAGTGTCCTTGAGTAAGTTACTTGAAATCTCTAGGGCTCAGTTTCTTTATTTCTAAAATTGACATAATAGTACCTGCCTCCCAGGGATGTTGTAAAGAGTAAATGAGGCAACAGATGTAAAACACCTGTACTTAGTAGGTATTCTATTACTACTAGGGATGTTTGTATATGACTGGGAGAAAAGCAACAAATTGCTCATTAGTGAAAATAATTATATTAGTTGTTCCTTAAGGTTCTTGTCACTAAGAGTACCTGATACACTGCTCTCCAATCCTGTTATTTTACTTCTGCAAAAATCTTCACTGATTTCTTAGTTCTGCTCAGCGCTTCCCTTTGGGATTTCTCTGGATCATTTTACTAGTCCTTACTGCTCAAATATATATTTTGGAGCAAGGCTGTCAGTACCCCCTGCAGAAAAAGACCCTTTCCCCAGCTTGACACTTTCCACAGTCATGTGTAGCCCTAATGTGTCCTGGTATATCTCAGAATCCTTAGCATGTACCCCAGAGGTCCTGGGTGGCCAAAACATGTGTCTCACTCCCAAATGCTGGCAGGACCATGTGGACCTCCCGGGAAAGTATGGGTACTGCAGTGAAATGGAGAGGGCACATCTGTCTAAATGGTGCAATGGCTTATTCCGAGCTCAAGATGATCGTTGCTGTGCATGAACATGGGCCCAATGTTGCCAGGTCTTTAGATTTTTCAAGAGAAGACAGATACCAAGGTATTATGTGAAAACTTCCAAGTTTTAATGGTGGCAAGCTCTTCACATTAAACAAAACAAAATAAAGCCCATGAGGACCAATGCTGTGCTGTGTTAACAAAGCAGGCCTGTGGCTTTCTGGTTCTGACCTATGGGCTTATATGTTTTATTGGCCAGATTTCTGGGTGCTGTTTCTCTCTCGGGGGTCTTAGGCCTCCTGGGAACAGCTACAATTTCTCCTTTAGTAGCTATAAAAATTTCCTTCTTTCTCTCATGGGGTTCATGACATTTCGATTTAGCCATTTCGTTGCTGTAATGATATTCATATCTAATTTGTGGCCATAAAACATAACTATTGAACTTAAAAAAAATCAAGTGATGTCTTTAACCCTCACTCCATCCCTGACTTTCAAGCCCTTATCATCCTTGTGTCCCTGAATCTCACTCTATCCCAAGACCCCCAGAGGTGACAGGAGTTTAGAGATAAGAATGTCTGTAACACACAAATCTTAGTGACAAAAAGGTGTGCATTTTGATGGTTTAAGTTTTAGGCTTTGTGAAATGACCCAAAGTTAAAACAAAATATCCTGCTTAAGATCTTGAAGAAATGAGTGTTCTTAGTCCTATTTCCTACTGGCAGTGGTTGTTCCTCAAAGACTGGGATATTATAGGCTCACAGTGCCTTTCCCCAATACTTGGTACAGATAGATTTCAGAATTCACAATTGTTCATATTTTGGAAATGTAACATATATGTTATGGAACACTTCCTGTACAGTCTGGAACAGCACCTAATAATCAAATATGCCAGTATATCTATAGCAAAATAGGAATATTCATACTAAGTGTGATAAATGAAGACCACAACTAGCCACATATCAGTTCAGGTCAGGTTTTGTTGCTGTTGTTGTTTCTTCAGGTCAGGTTTTTTTTTTTAAATTAATTAATTTTTTTAAACATCTTTATTGGAGTATAATTGCTTTACAATGGTGTGTTATTTTCTGCTGTATAACAAAGTGAATCAGCTATACATATACATATATCCCCATAGTCCCTCCCTCTTGCGTCTCCCTCCCACCCTCCCTATTCCACCCCTCTAGGTGGACACAAAGCACCGAGCTGATCTCCCTGTGCTATGTGGCTGCTTCCCACTAGCTATCTATTTTACATTTGGTAGTGTATATATGTCCATGCCACTCTCTCACTTCGTCCCAGCTTACCCTTCCCCCTCCCCGTGTCCTCAAGTCCATTCTCTACATCTGCATCTTTATTTCTATCCTGCCCTAGGTTCTTCAGAACAATTTTTTTTTTTTAGATTCCATATGTATGTGTTAGCATATGGTATTTGTTTTTCTCTTTCTGACTTACTTCACTCTGTATGACAGACTCTAGGTCCATCCACCTCACTACAAATAACTCAATTTCATTTCTTTTTATGGCTGAGTAATTTTCCATTGTATATATGTACCACATCTTCTTTGGATAAAGAAGTCCATTCACCTGTCGATGGACGCTTAGGTTGCTTCCATGTCCTGGCTATTGTAAATTGTGCTGCAATGAACATTGTGGTACATGACTCTTTTTGAATTATGGTTTTCTCAGGGTATATGCCCAGTAGTGGGATTGCTGGGTCATATGGTAGTTCTATTTGTAGTTTTTTAAGGAACCTCCATACTGTTCTCTATAGTGGCTTCACCAGTTTACACTCCCACCAACAGTGCAAGAGGGTTCCCTTTTCTCTACACCCTCTCCAGCATTTATTGTTTGTAGACTTTTTGATGATGGCCATTCTGAATGGTGTGAGGTGATACCTCACTGTAGTTTTGATTTGCATTTCTCTAATGATTAGTGATATTGAGCATCCTTTCATGTGTTTGTTGGCAATTTGTATGTCTTTGGAGAAATGTCTATTTAGGTCTTTTGCCCGTTTTTGGATTGGGTTGTTTGTTTTTTTGATATTGAGCTGCATGAGCTGCTTGTACATTTTTGAGATTAATCCTTTGTCAGTTGCTTCGTTTAAAAATATTTTCTCCCATTCTGAGGGTTGTCTTTTCATCTTGTTTATGGTTTCCTTTGTTGTGCAAAAGCTTTTAAGTTTCATTAGGTCCCATTTGTTTATTTTTGTTTTTATTTCCAGTTCTCTAGGAGGTGGGTCAAAAAGGATCTTGTTGTGATTTATGTCATAGAGTGTTCTGCCTATGTTTTCCTCTAAGAGTTCTATAGTGTCTGGCCTTACATTTAGGTCTTTAATCCATTTTGAGTTTATTTTTGTGTATGGTGTTAGGGAGTGTTCTAATTTCATTCTTTTACATGTAGCTGTCCAGTTTTCCCAGCACCACTTATTGAAGATGCTGTCTTTTCTCCATTGTATATTCTTGCCTCCTTTATCAAAGATAAGGTGACCATATGTGCGTGGGTTTATCTCTGGGCTTTCTATCCTGTTCCATTGATCTATATTTCTGTTTTTGTGCCAGTACCATACTGTCTTCATTACTGTAGCTTTGTAGTATAGTCTGAAGTCAGGGAGCCTGATTCCTCCAGCTCTGTTTTTCTTTCTCAAGATTGCTTTGGCTTCAGGTCAGGTTTTAATGCCAAATGAATTACAGAAAAGATTCTGGTTTTGGATGTCAGAATTATGGATGAGGGACTATAAACCTATACACGAACCATAGTCCTGTTGCTGTTCAGTGGCAATCTTCTTAGTGTGGCTTCCATGGAAGATCTCATTTTGATCTTTATACTAACCCATGCTTCTGTAGCTTATTGAATCATAAAAGTTACATAAGGCTTTAAAAATTTTCTCCATTTTCTAAATTTCTTCAGTGAATATATATTTATAATTAAAAATATATTATAAAATTCACTTGAAATTTTATGAAGTTGGGGCAGTAGGATGCCCATACTTAGTGTGTGTGTGTGTATGTGTGTGTGTGTGTGTGTGAGAGAGAGAGAGAGAGAGACCTGATGAAAACTTAACTTTGATTTTGCTTTTCACTGCTGTAGCATGAAGTTCTCCTGTCTGTGAGCACCTCATTAGGAAGAGGTGGAAGGAATTCCCTCCTTGCCCACCAACCTCCTCTTCCTCTGTCCACCCCTTGACCCTTATGGGGGGTAAACAGGCCTTGGTGTTTTATTTATTTATACAATCTTATTAAGGTAATGGCAGGACACTTTGGTTTCAGGGGGGCAAAAAGGCACCCCTGGGAGAGGAAGAGCAGTTGCAAGTTGTACAAGGATGGATGGATGGGTGGATGCCTGTACTCATGCTGGCATCGTGCCTCTAAGGCAGCAGGATCTCAGAGAATGACCTCTTGGGGCCCTGAACCGGTTGGTAACTAATGGTGGTGGCATTTTGAGCCTAGGTTACTCATCACAGAGGGAGTGGAGTGGGATCTGCTTAATCAAAGTTGCCTAGACCAGTAGTGACTAGGAAGGCTTGACTGCACCACTGCGGGGCCAAGAAAGGCAAGGGCAGGGGAGGCAGCTGAAACAGACCCCATGGTGCCTCCTCTCAGACAGGAAGTTGAAGGGGCTTCCTTTCCAGACTCTGTAAGTTCCTGGGGGCCTTGAACCATCCAAGGGAGAATGGGGCACTCCTAGAAGGTAATGCTGAACTTGGACCAATCTTGAGAAAAATAAATGTGACATTCCTTGCATCTGAAGACTGAGTCACTGTCTATAATTATTACAACTGAAAAAAGGATTATAATATAGAAAATAATTATATCCAGGTTTTAAGAATTTGAGTGTCTCTCATACTATTATTTAGGATTATCTGACCTATGTAATAATGTTATAAAAAAGGGGAAAGAAAATAAATTGATCAAAGTTCTGATATGGTGGGGAGATATTAGATCTCTAAGGAAGGATTGGAGGGGAGATGACAGGAAGGGAAAAAGTCTTAGAAATAGGGGATTAGAGGGAACCCACTCTACAGACTTACCAGGGGGCTAACCAGCTTCTAGAAAAAATCATAGTTAATCAGTGGTTCCCAGTCTAGGATCCTGAGCCCCTAGAGGTCAGTGGAATGGTGCTGGGACTCTTCGAGCAATTTTCTGAATCTCTAAAATTCAGACAGAAATCATGCTTTTCCCTCTGAAATGGCTGTATGGGCTAGCAAGAGCACGTCTCTTTGCTTTTGTGTGGGATTCTATTGCTTGAGAGTGGGAACAGTGATTATCCAACACTAATCAGAAGCCATGTATACTTCTAAGGTGTATCAGTGATTAATAGAAAAAGGGGAGAGACAATGACTCAACAAACATAGTTTGTTTGATGGTCAAAAACACTGCCAAAACATAGTATTGGGTAGGGGCATTTATAAAAGAAGTTCTCAGGAAATGGCTGGGAACCCTTGTGGACACGATTCTGTCTCCCATATTCTCTGAAGCCAGGTAGCCAGTCATTCCCTGTGACTGGCTGCCCAGCTCAACAGCGTTGTCCCTGAGGGCTGTGCAGATGGCTGGCGGCCAGCTGTCTCCTGATGGAGCTGCTCTTTAAATCAGTAAATCAAAATAGACTTATTTTCAAAAGAGTAGAAGATTTAAATCCTCCTTGTTGATGGACATTTAATCATTCTCGTTCTCATTAAGTGAACTTGGACCAGTCCTCCATAGCATTGTGGACCTAGGACTCTTTGGATCTCTGACGTTTTTCCCCCATCATCTTCATTTACCATCTGCTTCTTTCTCCTGCCATCTGTGGGTGGTCTGCTTCTCTCCCTCCACATACATTTCCATGGCTCCTGCCCATCCACCTCCCAACCTTCCCCTCTAGTCCTGGTTCATCAGGATTTCTCCTTTACAGTTGTTCTGTTACTGCAGAGCTCCTACTATGTTCTAGGTCCTGTGCTGGCTCATGTGCAAAGTTCCCAGCAAAGCCTAGTTGCTAAGAAAATGTTTATCTCTTTCTACCATTCACACTGACTTCCATGCAGGAAAAAAAATCCCATTTCATCCTTTCTGTGTGAGGTCACGTTATCAAGGCACAGAAAATCTCATAGGTACACTTAGTCTTCTGCTGTGGTAGGAGTTGAGTGCGGGACAGTGTGTACATACATCCTTGCAGACCTGTCCTAAGCATTCTTAAAGGTGTCTGTCCACAGGGCAGTGGGTAGCAGGGTACAAAGGACAACTGGGATTCTGCCGGAAGTCTAACTCTGTTATAGGGGTTGCAGAATTTCCCTCTGGACCCCTTGGTCTGATGCACTTAGAGAAGGACTCCTACATGCTTGTGATCTAGAAGTTGGAAGGTAGAATGGGAAAACCTTCCTCTAAATCTGTGTTCCCGTAAATCGTTTTTTTTTTTAAAGTGTATTTTTTTATTTAAGCACATCACTTTTCTTCCTTTCTTTCTTTCTTTCTTTCTTTCTTTCTTTCTTTCTTTCTTTCTTTCTTTCTTTCTTTCTTTCTTCCTTCCTTCCTTCCTTCCTTTCTTTCTTTCTTTCTATCTTTTTTTGGCTGTGTTGGGTCTTCGTTTCTGTGCGAGGGCTTTCTCTAGTTGCGGCAAGCGGGGGCCACTCTTCATCGCGGTGAGCGGGCCTCTCACTATCGTGGCCTCTCGTTGCGGAGCACAGGCTCCAGACGCGCAGGCTCAGTAGTTGTGGCTCATGGGCCTAGTTGCTCCGCGGCATGTGGGATCTTCCCAGACCAGGGCTCGAACCCGTGTCCCCTGCATTAGCAGGCAGATTCTCAACCACTGCACCACCAGGGAAGCCCCCGTTAAATCTTTAGCATCTTCAGATTACTGCTGTGGCTGTTTAATTGTGAGCCTCCCTTGGCTGAAAGAGAAAGCCTTCTTCAGTGGTGCCTGATTCCTTGTAGGAGGGTTTGGTGTTTGTTAGTGGCTACCCCTACCCACACTATGAGGCTAGGGGCAGTTTGGCTGAAGATGCTCCAATCCTCCCAAATTGGAGTGAAAATTAAAGTTCTAGTCCTTTAGATTCACAGTGGCTATATTAGTTTCTTAGGGCTTCCATACAAATGACCACAAACTAGGTGGCTTAAAACAATAGGAGTTATTCTCTCATAGTTGAGGATGCCAGAAGTCAGAAATCAAGATGTTGGCTGGGTCGACTCCTTCTGGAGGCTCAGAGGGAGAAACCGTCCCAGGCCTCTCTCTTTGCTTCTGGTGCTGAGCTGCAGTCCTTGGCATCCTTTGGCTTGTGGATGCATCACTTCAATCTCTGCCTCCATCTTTGCATCACCTGTGTCTCTGTGTGTCCTTTTTGTTTCTTATTAGGACACTCCCATCGGATTTAGAGCTCACTTTAATCCAGTATGATCTCATCTCCATCCTTACCGTCATTATATGTCTAAAGAGCCTATTTCCAAATATGGTCACATTCTGAGGTCCTGGGTGGACATGGATTTTGGGGGGCACTATTCAATCCGCTATAGCGGTCAACCTAGCATGACCCTCCTTTCCTCTGAAAGTCAGTCCCTCATCCACTTGGTGGTATCATCATGCCTTATAAAATACCTTACTGTTTGCAAGTGCTTTTTCATCTGATATCTAATTCGAGCCCCTCCCTCTGAGACAACTGGATTGGGCATTACCTTTGCTAAATCTCACCTGTAGAATGTGTGCAAGAAGTGCTTTGATTAAGGTAAGTTTCAGAGGTGGGACTAGCTCCCATGTTCTCCTGATTCCCAGAAAGAATGCACTGTGCCCACCCCTCTTCCCTATTGGGATGTGTGTCGGGGGGAGGGAAGCTGTGCATTTCTTTTTATTTTCTGACCAACAATCACATTCAGTTATTAAGTGTTGAGCTCACTGAAGCTGTGATAAAAAAAGCAGCTGTAGATCCTCCTATTCTCTCACACCCCGACAGTGAGGCTGGGTTCATACCCGCCACGCTTACTCCTATGAAGAAATGTTGCTGTTTGGAGACCCAGGCTTGGCCCAGGATCCTAGCACCACTCACCACCACATACCCCAGCCCCTCCCCTCTCCTTGAGAGTCTGGGCTCTGCAAACTGCCCATTGGAATGGTAGGAGGCTTCCCATTCCTGACACATTGTCCCTCATGGAGGGATTTATTAATGGGTTAACTGAGGCTGCCGAGGCTGAATCCTCTCTCCTTATGAAAATGAGGACTTTCCCAACACATTAGACATACTTATTTAACACACATAAACCATTTAAAACCAACCAACATATATAGACCATTTAAAAAAGACAGAAAGATATCACAAGCTCAGCAGTGTGCCTGAGAAATGTTTGTCTTCAAGGCGATGTTTAAGTGGAGAAAGCAGACTTGAAAATGGGAAACACTTGTACTGAAGTTACTTATAGTTTGTTCCTTGACTTCTTTGGGACTCAGTTTCCTCATCAGTAAAATGAGAATTACAATATCTCTTTGTCTACTCCATCTGAGATAACGTTTTCCAAAGATTCCTTGCATAAATTAAATTCCATCCAAATAAAAGTGTAATAGTTAGAAAGTCCATAACCCGTGTGGTTCAGTCCCAGAGCAGCAACAGCGTGAAAAAACATGGTCCTCAGAACTAGGAGACTAACTCAGGTCCTGTGCTAGGATGTCACGAGCGCCATGAAGAGGATATAAATTGTCATCCCCAGTTTCCTTGCTCTTGCCACAGCCCACCCTAATTTTTCCTCATGACTCAGGCAGAAGAGCCTGATGATAAACAAGCTGGAGACCTCTTTAGAGGACCAGAGCAGTGGAAGGATAGGCACGCACAAATACGCTAAAAATTATAGTCTCTTATGTGATGGGGTAAACGTTTTTAGGCTGGAGACCAGAAAACTGCTTTTGGTCGAAAGAGTAGGGTTGGTAGACCGTCATAGCCATGGTCTCAGGCCACGTCTGCCTGGCCAGATCTCCAAGTGGTGGAGAACAGAAAACCTCTGCTGCTCAGGGTATCAGAGAGCTGTGCACTTCAGTTCTGGTGCAATTCACTGGAGCTCCTGGGGCTCCTGTTGTCTTCAGTGCTGAGAGGAGAAAGCACTTCCGGGAAAAGTCATTTCTGCTTGTACCTGTAGATCAGTGGTTTACTAGGGGTGTGGGGAGGTTGCCCTCCCGCAGCACAACCCCATTCCCAGGCACATTTGACATGTCCAGAGACATTTTTGCTTGTTACAATTTAAAGAGGGGTTGTGTGCTACTGGCGTCTAGTAGGAAGAGGCCAGGGTTGCTGCTAAACATCCTGTAACACACAGGACAGCCCCACAGCAAAGAGTTATCTGGCCCCAAGTATGAATAATGCTGAGGTTGAGACACTGCTGTAGACCTTCCTGGTCATCTCTTGCCATCACAAGCTCTCACCCCCTAAGCCCATCTCAGCTGTGTTCTGACCTTGACCTATCCCAATTTCCAGGGAACAATTTCTAGGGAAAGAAATAGACTATTTCTGGGAGAGTAGATGGGAGCTGAAAATTAAGAAATTCTGACTGCGCGTTGGAGGGAAAAGGGAGGTCAGAGCTGATTGATTTCCCTGCCATTAAAAATGGGAAGTAGCGTTTAAAGAATGAAGAGGGACAAAGGGGACATATGCTAAGAGGAGCACCACATGCAAATGAAATGCAGTTTGAGCCCAAAAGCAGGGAATTGAAACAGGCTGTAAACAAACGGCATCCATTTTCAGATGAAAAGAGGACAGCGGGTCCCATCAGCCCCGAGAAGCGTATCGACTGGACAAACAGGTTTCACGTTGACATTTCCCAGCAATGACAAAGGCAGTAAAATACCCAAAACAATCTGATTCCAGTGGCAGTGGTATCTCTTTAATGGTGTTTTTGTACCAGTGCTGATTTTCACAAGGCAGCATTGGTGAGACGCTGCCCTTTCCAAACTTCCATGGAAATATTTTCCATCATTTTGACATTTCATTTAAAACGAAATATAGGAGATATTAAAAATTCATGCTCATGACAGGTATTATTTGTTTGACTTTGAAATACACAGTGAACGCACTGTTAATGAACGGTGAGGGAAGGGTCAGGATTGTGTGCACGTGCATATTCATGGGCTGCTTCCTGACTTCAGAAGAAAACAATTGCAGAATCAAAAAGGGCTGACCTTTTATGGTTCTAAAATCCATGAGTGTGTGGTTATGAATAATTGAAAATGGAATAATAAAAATGACCCTTTTTGGGGGTAGTTCAGGGAAAAGCAAAATGCCATGACTTTATCCTAGAAACATGAACCTCAGTTATTTCTGAATTTGCCTGAATTACATGAATATCTCACTTGAAACATTACAGGGATGCAATCACATTAATTCATCCAACTGCCAGCATGCCATCTGTGCTTCTCTGTAGTCTTTCTTCCACCCTGAGGACAGTGCAATGGCTCCCTCCCTTTGAATCCTCTATTCTCCTCCCATTTAGAATCTAGGAGGAAATTGCTTTTTCCTAAGCTGGGAGAGACGTTTTCTGCACTGTTCTGGGTGAAGTGAAGGAAAGGGACTGTTTGTGTTCATTACCATTGGCACAAGAGAAGGGCCACCATCAGGGAATGGGAAAAAAGAGTGGAAGGAGAACCTAGTTCCTCATGTAGTAAGACCAAAGAGGGTAGCCTTCTATTTTCTCTTATTCAAAAACATAATTTATTATTATTATCTTTTGGTGAAATAGAAAAGAATAGCTTTATTTCTTTTCCAGGCAAAGGGGGCCACAGTGGGCAAATGCCCTCAAAACTGTGTGTCCCCATAATTTATTATTATTACTTAAAAAAATTAAGGTGTAGAACTGTTGCATTCTTAAGTGTTCTCCACCGTGCAAAATCTATGAACACATCTCAGTTTTCTCACTGATTTCCTTTATAAATTAAATAAAAGTTTCATTTATTCACAAATCCTTTCAGCATGCCTGCCATCTGCTGGGTGCAGGGGCGAGACAGGTGCCAACCTTGCAAACATTATAGTCTAGTGGGGGGATGGGCAGTGCCATGGGGGAGGGTAGGTTACTGCAGACGCACATGACAGGGGGAACCAGGCTGGTCTGGAAGTTCCAAGAAGGCTCCCTGGTGAGCCTTGAAGAAGGAGTGAGAGATGACCTGGTAGAAAAAACAACAGGTGTTCAGCCTCCTGAAGGGGAGATGCTTTTCTAAGACGATCCCCCAGCCACCACAAGGGTAACAACAGCACAGAAACATCAAGAGAAATTAGCTCTCGGGTGACGCATGGTGGGATTCAGGAGGCCTGGATTCTAGTGTTGGTTCTGACATTTATTAAGGAACAGAGAGGTTGGGCTATTTGTTCAAGGTCACACGGTCTGTTTTCTCATTGTAATTTCTGCATGTGGGAAATGGTGGGAGCATGAGGTTCCAGGCTGAATTTAGTGATCTGAATTCTATTTTTGAATACGCAGTAGTCTCTTACGTCTGTGCATGTATGTAAAGAATACTGTAAATCAATATTAGTGCTTTTATTTTCCTTCTTTAAGATTTTCTATGAAGTTATGCATATCCCATGGGCTATGGAACTAGAATATAAGCTCTAAGAGAAAAGGAAGGGACTTCCTGGGTGGCGCAGTGGTTAAGAATTAGCCTGCCAATGCAGGGGACATGGGTTCGAGCCCTGGTCTGGGAGGATCCCACATGCCGCGGTACAGCTAGACCTGTGCGCCACAACTACTGAGCCTGCGCTCTAGAGCCTGCGAGCCACAACTACTGAGCCTGAGTGCCACAACTACTGAGCCCGCACGCCTAGAGCAGGTGCTTCACAACAAGAGAAGCCACCGCAATGAGAAGCCCACACACCGCAAAGAAGAGTAGCCCCGCTCACCACAACTAGAGAAAACCTGCGCACAGCAACGAAGACCCAGTGCAGCCAAAGATTAATAAATAAATAAAAAAAGAGAAAAGGAAACTTGTCCTTCTTGTTTACCACTTCCTAGGAGAGTTCCTGGCACACAGTGGGTGTCTGAGAAATAAGGCTGAATGAATAAATAAATTTTATTAAAAATTAACAAATTACCTGTTAGTTAACATCATAATGTGAAAAGCCAATGGGGCACAGTTTTAGAGGCCAGGCCCCTTGTTCAGGTGAGAGTGCCAGGAGGAAGTGTGGGGCATAGGGTCAACAAGTGTTGATCTGAATGAAGTTTTCACTTTTTATCCAGATTTTTCAGCATCGGGTATGTTAATTTTTTATGTCAGCAAATTTAACATACCTTATTTTTTAAAATTTATTTATTTATTTATTTATTTATGGCTGTGTTGGGTCTTCGTTTCTGTGCAAGGGCTTTCTCTAGTTGTGGCAAGTGGGGGCCACTCTTCCTCGCGGTGCACGGGCCTCTCACTATTGCGGCCTCTCTTGTTGCGGAGCACAGGCTCCAGACGCACAGGCTCAGTAACCGTGGCTCACGGGCCCAGCTGCTCTGCGGCATGTGGGATCTTCCCAGACCAGGGCTGGAACCCGTGTCCCCTGCCTTGGCAGGCGGATTCTTAACCACTGCACCACCAGGAAGCCCCGACATACCTTATTTTTAACAAAGCAAAGACTTTCCTGAGTGGACTCCAAGTAGGAGATAGTGATGGAAACAAGCAAAAACCAAGAAGGTGGATAGGACATCAGGTTCACTATCAGAAAAGATCCTATAGAGGCTAGTAGTTCAAAGAAAGTCTGATTTTCGTTCTTTCTCATCCCTCCCTGTTACTTTTCATATCGAATTCCTACATTTAGTCAGATACTTCCTCCCACTTCATATTTCTAGCGTACATTTCCCTTCTGTTCTGCAACCCCAGTAAGACTTTAAGATATCAACTTGACTTGACATAGTAATATCTTTACATCTTGTAGCGCTTAACCCTTTCAAAGATATTGGTATTAGGATCTTACAAAAAACCCACAAATCTTCCCACCCTTCATGAAAGGGGAGGCATTTTCCATTCTCTAGATCAGGAAGATGACACATGGTGAGAGGTCTTCCTTAGGGTCACAGAGGGGATCACTCCCAGCACCCTCAAAGTTGGATACATCAAGAAAGGTGTAATGAAGAGACTCTGTACAGAGGTTTGTACATGGTGTAGGGAAAAATCTTAAGAAGTAGTGCAGAATCCTAGAGCTGTACATAGTGGGGCTGTTGTTACTTGTAAGTCTGAAGGCATGAAGTGATTAACAGAACCCAGCAATAGGGAGGGATGTGCGGAGGGGACCACCTGAAAGGAACTAAGACACAACCACCTGTTTGTGACACCACAGGGGGAAAGCCAAGGGAACAAACACCTCTGCTTCCATCTCCTCTATCTTGCTGATTTGTTGTTGGTGCTCCCTCTCCAACAAACCCAACTGGAAGGCAGAGGCAAGGAAGTCCATACTTGTCAATCTCCTGGCAGCCAGTAGGTTGAGCAAGGGTGGAGAGTGATCTAGAAACTCAGGAAGAGGTCTGTCACACCCACCACTCTGAGGTGGGTTGGGACTAGAGGTCACGTCTCCAGATTTCCCTCTCACTACTTGTCCGCATGCCATGCTTTCCTCCAAATGAGAGAATCTGAATTCACAGCACCTGGCCCCAAACCACCTGCGAGCTCTTTGATCCCTATATCTTGAGGATTTCTGGTTGGAAGGCAAAACTTTGGGTAGATATATTATTTATCCACTTATCATCCCTGCACATACTTAACATGGACTATTGAAAGTGTATCTAATAACTGATTCTCCTGACCATTTAATATGAGAATTTGTTCCTTTACCCCAACTGCAAAGTGATTATTGATACAGAACAACTGATTACATACTCTAGCTACACATATCAGCATGTTGATTATGTGAAATCTCATAAGGAATTATAGTCAATGCTAATCATTGTGTAAGTGAAGGTCAAACGTTACATCTTCTATTGGTGTCATCAGCATTTTTAGGATAAATCTTTGAAGCACACAAATTAATATTGGGATACATGTCAGCACTGAGGGCATCTGAGAAATTAAATGCTTGTGGACTACGTAAGAGAGAGTGCAAGAGAGAGGAAAAATATACCAGGGTCCCCATGCACAAAATTGTTGGTTTAAACTACAAAGAATACAATCAGTCAGCTTTTTAAAAGAGCTAAATGTAGCTCAGATATTTGAGTTAGTCAGAAATACTGCTTCCCAATTTTAAATGTTTAGTCAGTGAGCAGCTGTGGAGAAAGACCTGCGTGCATGCGTACTCTGTTTAAAAGTATAGCTGGGAGTGCATTTGTAGAGGCAATATATATAGTATGGTAATTAAAAGCAATTCTTGTGGATTAAGACATATCTGGATTCAAATCCTGGCTCCACCACTTGCCAGCTATGTGATTTTTCTGAGCCTCTGTTTCCTCCTATGTATGTAAAATAGGAATAATAATAGTACTACTTGTATCAGTTAGCTCTTTCTACAGTTATACTGCATAAGAAATGTAGCATAGAACCTCATAATCACAAAACCTCAGTGGCATAGAACAACAGTGGCATAGAACATTTATTGCTCATGTGTCTGGAGTCATGTGGATGTTGGCAAGGGTGTTGCTGATCTTGATTGGACTTAATCACTTGTCTGGGTGTTGACTGGCTATTGGCTAATCTAAATGGCCTCATTTGGGATGACTTGGGTGACTGGCTGTGCTGCATGTGTCTTTCATCCTCTAGCAGGCTAGCTTGGGCATAGTCTCATGGTGGTGGCAGAGGGCAGGATCAGTAAGCAGAAACACAGAAGCACTTTTCAAGCCTGTGATTGCTAATATTCTTTTGGCCAAGGCAACATGGCTAAGTTCTAAGTCAGACTGGGAGGACACTACACAGTTACATGCAAAGAATGCAGCTACAAGGAAAGAGGGAGAGTTGGGGCCATTAATGCAATCAGTCTACTGCAGGATAATGAAGTTTAAATGAGATAATACTCAGCAAGTACTCAGCACTTGGTGATCATTTAATAAATGGTAGTTGTTGTTATTATTACTATTCCCTATTCATATCACAACTGGCATCTATTAAGGTCTTTTGTTTTCTAAGCTGGTCTTTGTGTGCTACTTTATGAGCTTATAGAAATTCTTGCTTTAAAACAGAATGGAGAGGTTTGGGTTTAAAACCTGGCTATAAAACTCACTCTTAATACAACCTTACTGTGTATTGTGGTGGAAAGGAGTGTTTGTTGGGGAGCCAGACAGACCTGGTTAAATATTTTGACCATTTTCTGTTCTTTGATCTTGTATATTTACTCCTCCTCAGTCTCCTTAGCTGCAAAATGCAGATACTTGTATTTATCCTGCTGAATATTTTTTTTAAAAATTAATTTATTTATTTATATTTTTGGCTGTGTTGGGTCTTCGTTTCTGTGTGAGAGCTTTCTCTAGTTGTGGCAGGCGGGGGCCACTCTTCATCGCAGTGCATGGGCCTCTCACTATCGCGGCCTCTCTTGTTGCGGAGCACAGGCTCCAGACGCGCAGGCTCAGTAGTTGTGGCTCACGGGCCTAGTTGCTCCGCGGCATGTGGGATCTTCCCAGACCAGGGATCAAACCCGTGTCCCCTGCATTGGCAGGCAGACTCTCAACCACTGCGCCACCAGGGAAGCCCAATCCTGCTGAATATTTTTTAAAGATTAAATAAGAAAAATATGTTTTATGTCTTTCTCAATATTTGTCACACAATTTGTATTCAATAAATGGTAGCTATTATTATCTATAACCTTCATAATCTATGTTTGTAGAAAATTTGGAAAAATAATTACCAAATTTCTGTTTTTTTTAACATCTTTATTGGAGTATAATTGCTTTACAATGGTGTGTTAGTTTCTGCTTTATAACAAAGTGAATCAGCTATACATATACATATATCCCCATGTCTCCTCCCTCTTGCATCTCCCTCCTACCCTCCCTATCACACCCCTCTAGGTGGTCACAAGTCTATTTTATTTTTATTTTTTGTTTTTTAGCCACACCACACAGCATGTGGGATCTTAGTTCCCCGACCAGAGATCGAACCCATGCCCCCTGCAGTGGAAGTACGGAGTCTTAACCACTGGACCACCAGGGAAGTCCCAATCTCTATTTTATTTATTTCCTTTTTGATCTTTATTATTTCTTCCCTTCTGCTGACTTCGGATTTTGTTTGTTCTCCTTATTCAAATACTTTTAGGTGGTGGGTCATGTTGTTTGAGATTTTCTTGTTTCTTGAGGAAGGTCTGTATTACTACAAACTTCCCTCTTAGAACTGCTTTTGCTGAATCCCACGGATTTTGTTAGATTATATTTTCATTTTCATTTGTCTTAGAGTATTTTCTGATTTATTCTTTGATTTCATCATTGACCCACTGGTTTTTTAGTAGCATGTTGTTTAGTCTTCATGTGTTTGTTCTTTTCCCATTTTTCTTTCTGTGGTTGATTTCTAGATTCATATTGTTGCGATCAGAAAACATGCCTGAAATACTTTCTAAATTATTAAATTTGTTGTGGCTTGTTTTGTAACCTAGTATGTGGTCTATCCTGGAGAATACTTCATGCACTCTTGCAAAGATTGTGTACTTTTTTTTTTTTGGATGTAGCGTCCTGTAGATATAAATTAAGTCCAACTGGTCTATCGTGTCATTTAGGACCTCTGTCACCTTACTGATTTTCTTTCTGGATGATCTGTCCATTGATGTCAGTGGGGTGTTAAAGTTTCCTACTGTTATTGTATTCCTGTCAATTTTTCCCTTTACTGTTTATTATTTCATCGTATAAATATATACTTCATTTTACTGTTGTTGGATAATTTGGGTTATTACCATTTGGACTCTTAAGAATAATGTTGCTATTATCAGAAGTGTATGTACTTTCTTTGTTTGTATGTGTGCACATTTCTGTTGGGTATATACCTAAGAGTGGACTAGCTGGATCATAGGTATGTGTGTGTTCATCTTCAGTAGATAGTGCCAAACTCTTCCAAGATGGGTGTTCTAATTGACACTTCCACCTGCAGTACATAAAAGTTACTGTTTACATTCTCTTTAACACTTGGCCTTTAAAAAAATTAGCTATTCTGGCAGGCACTTTGGTATTTTGTTGTGGTTTTACTTTGTATTTCTCTAATAACAATGACGTTGAAATTGAACACCACTTCATGTGTTTACTTGAGCCATCTAGATATTCTCTCTTCAGATGTATGTGTTCAAATCTCTTGCCCATTTTTCTTCTGGTTATCTGACTTAAAATTGATTTGTGGGAGTTCCTTTTGTATACTGGATAAAACCCTTTGTTGAAACATGTATTGCAAATATATTTTCTCACACTGTAGTTTTTTAAAATACTCTTCTGTAGTGTCTCTTCATGAACATAAGTTCTTAATTCAAAGATAGTCAAATATATCATTCCCATCTTCCCTCCCTTTTACTATTTGATTTGTTTGTGTGTGTGTGTCTGTGTGTGTGTGTGTGTGTGTGCATGTTGTGTTTAAGAAAATTTTTTCTGACTTGGATAACAACAATCTCCTATTATTCTCTTTAAAGTGTTTTTTCTGTTGCTATTTGTTTCACATTTGGGTTTACAAGGTACCTAGATTTGAGTTTTGCATAGAATGAGGTAGGAATCAAATTCTATTGTTTTCCATGTGGACATTCCATTGTCCCAGCACCTGTTAGTGACAATACTGTCCTTTTCCCATTGCTCTTTAATGCTACCTTTGCTTTAAATCAATGTCCATATATGTGTGTATCTGTTTCTGGGCTTTCTATTCTATTCCATTGATCTATTGTCTATAAACTTTAGTCTAGAGGGTATTACATTTTTAAAAAGGGTTTTGCTACATAATGAAGGTGGCTTTTTATTTGGATCTTTTTAAAAAAGTAATAGATAGTCCTTGGAACTACTTTCCTCACAGCCAGTTAGACTGATTCTGAGAAGTTTCCTAGTTGTTCCAGCTGTAAGTGAAATTACAACAAAGTCAGTGACTAGCAATTCATATTCGCTTTTTTTATTGTTGCTGTTAATAGTCCTTCCTCCATTCTTTGTGCTTTCAAATATCTCTCTTGTCTCTGGCAATCTACCATCTATCTATCCTATTTTTACATTCCTCTCATTACTCCCTCTTAACTGGATGTCAGAAAATTTTGCAGAGACAAAAACATGATTACAACACAACCCTTTCCAGGGACATTTGTGTTTTACAGTGGTCTCCTTAGAACAAAATGCCTCCAAAACCAAAAGGAATGGATCTCTCATGGTAGAATGTTAGAATTATAAGAGGGCCACAGATGGTTGATTTTGTCATCTGTAATATGGCAAAATAGGACTGGGTGACCTCTAGTTCTGCAGTCCAGAGAGGGGACACTATTTGCTCAAAGTCACCCAATTAATGTGTGCAAAACAGGAACAATAATCGGTATCAGAAGATACATTTATAAGGATTTTTTGAGGGATGTCTTCTTAGTGATCTTAAAATTTTACCAGATGAGTAGTAATTTATTCAGCTACCTCCAAAGATGAGCTCTTTTCTGAATTAATTATTATGGAATTGCAAGATTAGACTGCAGTCCTTCATTTAAAACTGCTTTAAGCAAAAGCGAAAAGACAGAAAGGCCTTAAGGTGAACCTTCCTTTAGTAAAATATTACTTGTCCCCATCTGGTTCTTTTAAAGAAATGTTGTCTTACATGCTTTCCCCCTTGTCAGTTGTGGCCCTGAGGCAATGCTTCAGCTGCTTGGGTCAGTTTCTATTAAGACATATTTCCTGTGAAGACCATGTCCCTTTCCTTTATTTTGGGCACCCCTTCTTAGAGGTGTCAGCTAACTGTAAGAAGTGAAAGACCCCATTACCACTTTCCTCCCTTAGATTCCATGCAGTTAGATCAGATTAGATAAGATTCACTTCACTTTGATCCAATTCTCTTCAAATGTTTTTTGAGTACCTAGTATGTGCTGAGCACTGAGGTAGGCACAAGGAATACAGAGATGAATCAGATAAAGCAAGATTCCTGCCCTAGCAGTGTTGATATTCTAATGGGGAGGCTGGACATAAAGCAAGTAATGACAGTTATGAGAGAAGGTTTGGGTGACACCAAAGCTTTCCAGGTGTGTTCTACATCCAGGAGAAAAGGCAAAGGCCAGTCCAGGGCTGTTACTTCATTTTGGCTCAAGTTACCATAAAACTCAGACAATACTGGCTCTTTTTCTCTGCCTAACCCACAAAATTTAGTTACATTTAACAAACATTTATTGACTAACTAACTGATAGGAGGCATTGTGGTGTATGCTAGGGGAACAGGGCTCAGAAGAGAGGAGAAAAGGGACCTGAAGATGAATAAGATATGATTCCTGATCTCAAAAGGCATGGGATCTGGGGGTGGGGACAGTAATAGGATATAATCATAAAAACAATGTAAAATGTGCTCTAAGAAAGACAAATGGGACAAGTGAACGATTTTGAACTCAGGGGCCGGGGATACAATTGGGGGAATCATTGTGAGAGGCTCATTGAAGGAAGAGATATTTATGGTGATCTTTATGGGATCAGCAGGGTTAACCAGAAATTATGGGGAAAGGTTTCTGGGTAGAAGGTCTGGCAGGAGAAAAGATACAGAAGCAGGAAGCTGTAGTTACAGGCGAGTGGTGGGAAAGTAGAGGCTGGAAAGGTACTTGGGTGGACCATGATATGGAAGACTTTATGTGAAAAAAAAAAAAGAAAGAGCACACATCTAATTTGGTTGGCAATTGTTATTGAGGGAGAACGTACATGATCAGAGGTCTGTGCCTTTGACATATTTTTCTGCCACTAGCAGGACAGAGGGTTGACTGACAGGGGAGGGGATGAGGTAATCAATTGGAGGTGATTGAAATAGGCTTTACACAAGGGCCTATGAATGCAAGAAGAGTCTCGGGGGAGGGACACTGTGGACAAAGGGGCTATAAGATTGAGCTACAGAAAACCTTTTCTTCTCATATTCCAAGATGAGTTGAAGATTTTGCACCTTGGTAATGTGGACAAAGATGGTGTGTATAGTAGGCAGTTATCGTTTGTGTTTTTGGACTTCCCACTGTGTGGGAATTTATGCGGAGCAGGTTTCTACCTTCTAAGGAGCAGGCTGGGAGGGGCCAGGCCTCTCATTAGCTCTAGGTACCTAGGTGTAGGCACTCAACCCAGGTTTAGCCACTTTATCTGGTGGGACATTGAATCTGTGGGGGAGGAGTGATGTGGAGACCCAGGGGCATAGCCCCATAAAAATAAAAGCACATGGAAATAAAAACACAACAATTTGATGCCCCTGCATCAGTCTTGTCGCACTGAGGGTCCTCCCCATCTTGGCTATCACCACCTCGACTACACAGACCTAGGATATGGACTTGTCTACCCTCACTTCTTTTTCCTGGGCCAAGGACTTTTTCAGCTTATACCTTTCATATGGGTCCTACTGTGGGAGCTAAACAATCCTGCCCCATGGCCCCCAGCAGCCCAGAGTGTCAGGCCTGGTCTCCCCCATCTTTCGGTGAATTCAGAGGCCAGGGACGATGACTCGCTGTTGCAGTATATATTCCTAGCCACAAACACGTTTTTAGGGGGAAATGGAAGTGCTAAATGTGAACTTTTAGCTTTCTGACTGCTGAATAAATAGGTGAACAACCTTGAGACAATGTATCTTAAGTGCATAGCCAGAATGTATTGTTTTCCTAGTCATCCATTTCCTACATAAATAAGTGTCCTGGCAGGAGAACTAGGCCATGTGTGTTTTACTTCCATTACTGCCAGCAGCAGCCTGGGAGGGAGATGGGGAAGGCCTTGTGGAAAGAGCTCACTGGGGATTCAGAGGTCAGCGTTCTAGTCCTGTCATTGTCACCACGTGGAGGTACGGTCATTGTGGTGAGCTCCTTGTCTATTTCCTCATTTATAGTAAGGTCATTTTGGCAGGCGTTAAAAGCCACACGAGCTGCTTTTCCCTCCCAAGTGTTTCCAGCTGTCCTCAGATGCAATCTCAATGCATTTGTACAGTGCTGCCTGCTGAGCCTGCCCAGAAATATCCATCAAGGTCGAGACTCTAACACCTTCTCTCCGTCCTTCCTATCCCTGACTGTCTCAAAGAAAACCAACGGTAAAGAACAAAGGATTGGGGGTCAAGTGAATTGGGATAAAGCTACTCTGGGTTCTGGATTGACTAAGGAAGTTTTTCCATTTCTCTGCCTGGAGGATTAATGAAGGTGCCTTTTTTCTTTCTTTAGAACTGGGAAAGCTATGAAAGTGGCTGCATTGGTTTCAGAATTTGCACCTTTTCTGGTGCCAGGGTGACTGAATAAGAATGACCTAGGAGGCAGGTTAAGAGTACAGATTCTGGGGGTCTACGCTCTGAAGTTTGGATTGGGATCCAGGCATCTGTATTTTTTAAAAAAGTTTTGTGCTATGATTCTAACACACAGCCGGGCTTGGAAACCTCTGTGTTCTAAAGTTTACTTCCCAGATCTTGCAAGATTATTGAACCTTATTTGAATGAACAGTATTTATTCACATCATTTGTTTACTAATAATGTTTTTGTGTATGTCTTTTTTTCTATGGGCTTGTAAGATTGAGGGCAAGTGGCTATTTTTAGTTATATTTATAACCTCAGTAACATCCAGAAGGTATTAATTTTATCAGTAAATTAAACCAGAAACACTGTGCACGTTTATTCAGCTCATATGAAGGCATTGGTATGTTAGATTTTGCACTGGTGGGTGCTTCATGGGTTACTTGTTCACTTATTTGTTTTTACTTTCCGATAGGACTTCTTCTTTCTCTTTCTTTTTCCTTTTGCCTCTTTTCCTTTGCTGCTCCATGTTGTATTTCTTGCTTGTAGAGAATCATATGATAGTACAAGGCTGCAGAAGAAACTCATCTTGGTTGGTTATCTCAGCCAAGGAAGAGTAGAAAACTCATGTCTCTGAACTCTTAGTCCTAAGTCCTTTTCACTAAGCCAACAATTCTGCCTCTCTTCCATCCTGTAAGTAAGAGAAAGTTTTCTTTTGTTTCCTCAGAAACACAGCCCTTCTACAATGCCCTCACTTCCCATGGAGATGGTCCATTTGAGCCCTCCAGGTCTTGCATCACAGAATGGATGCAGTTGCAGAGATAAATGCAATGAAACAAATGTTATCAAGGCTTTCCCTAAGCTCCTAGTAAAGGGATTTACACATAGCAGCTATGGAACAAACTCAAACAGTAATTGACCCCACCAACCACCTCTGATTATTCAAGGTACAATAATCTCAAGGGGCTTCATTCATCTCTTTGCTGGAGTCTTAGCTGACTGCAGAATAATTACAGGGAATTCAAGTTAAGACTTAGAAAGTTTTTCACTGACCGGTGGGTACTACTGGCTTAGTAAAACTCAATGCACTTATAATTAGTATAAGCCAGCTGCAAGTAACCTCTTATTAAAATGCAAATTATTGGCACCCTACTAATAAAGACATGGATTTCTATTTATGTAAAGTAATTGTAACAATATTCCTAGATGCTACCTAAATGATTGTTCTACCCATCTGCCATCACAAATACTTCTATCTTTAGAGGGCTATGTTACAGTTAGAATATATTAACTAGATTTAAATTTTAAAATATAAATTCTCAACATGGTTTGAAATTCTTCCTGTTGATGTAATTAAAGTTTATAATTCTTTATTGATTTAAATTTTAAAAAGATGCAAATTATTAAAACATCTATTACCAAATAAGAAAAGTTTTAAATATTAGGGATTCCAAGAACAGGGATGTGTGGTGAACTTGAAAAGCTTGATGCCAATTATGTGCTTCACTGAATTAAAATGAATTGGTGTTATTAATAAAGACTCAAATGATCTACCCTGCCAGCCCAACCTTTAACCACCTCGCATTTCATTAGAAATGAACTTTTCAATTAAGATCTGTCTTCCCACAATTTCCAAATTGAGTTTTCCAGACTTGTGATTCAGTCACAGAAGCTTAAGAATCATGGTAGGGGTTAGGGGTGGGAGTAGGGGTGGTGGGTCATGCCCAATTTGCCATGACAGCCTGCCAGTCTCTAATACAATATTTCAACTTCTTTCAGAGTAACGTGGTTCCTTGTTTAGTCCCTGATAGCGAATAATTTATTCAATAAAGTAGTGCAATTTAAAGGAAAACGAATGAAAATGTTTACACTTGGTAGCAGCTCTCTAAAATAATATTTGCTGCTGAAAATTGAAATGACCCTTTCTTTATTTTGGTAAGAAGAAAAGGAACAGCTAGGAATAAAAGCGTTTAAAGACATTCATATTCTCAACTTAGTTTATCCTATGAAGAAGAGCTTTTCCATGCAAATGAGAAAATATTCAATTTGAAATATTCCTTGAAACTAGATTGGTTTGCAAATGTTTGACATGTTAATTATTTTGTAAGTAAATAGAGATATGATTTAAGGCATGAATCAGCATTTCTCAAAAAAAAAGAATCATTAGTATATTTATTCTGATTTGATGATCTCTTTAAAGTGACATAATTATTTTGGAGGCTCTTCTCCACCTTTACCTCCTTCTTTCTTTAACTTTGCTTCACCTATCTTGTCAGATTACTCAGAGTTGTAAAGAAATACAATGGCAGAGCTGGTTATTTTCACCATTTGATGTAACTACTTCCTTCTCCTTGGCCAGTATCAGCTGGATAAAACTTGTGGGGTTTTTTTGGGGGTGGGGTAGATTTATTTGGATGTCTTCCCTTTTTATTATGGGTACGTATCATCTCACTACCAGTTTTTCAACAAGATCTCTGTGTGTAATAAATGGTAGCTGGTGTAATTCCTGATGAGTTCCTCAGGGCTGGGGCCCTGTTTGTTCACTGCTGTGAGCCCAGGGCTGTGAGCGGTGCCCGGCACACAGTGACCGCATAATGATCCCCTCCTGCCTCAGCTGGTCAGCCTTCTGACCTCCCATCCCCTGTGTGGAGCCTCCACTGTCTCCTCAGCTGTCACCCCAGTGCAGTGTACACCCCTCCTCACTCCTGGGTCGTGCTCACACGGTTCTCCCCCTGCACCTGCTTCCCTCCTCCTCTCTGTCTGACCAAATCCTCCCCAGTCAACTGTACTCGAGATCCATGTCCTCCATAATGGTTTCCACTGGCGCACACACTCCTGGTTTCCATAATCTGTATCTTGCCATCATGTGCTATCATAGGGTCTTGCTTAGTTCTTTCAGGCTTTCGTGAGAGATGGTATTTGTCCTCACGGAGTTTGGGCCTAGGTGAGCAGCTTAAAACTTGTATGGGTGTATGTGGTCCTTCAAGGACCGGGCACAGCACAGGGGCTGGATTAGATGTCCAGCAGATGCTCACTGCTGATTGACAGCCTCTCTCCTCTCCACTGCAGTGAGTTATGCCTGCTTCACCTTAAAGGCTACATCTGTTTGGTCATGACTTCAGTTCAGGTCAAAACATCTCTCTCATGTTCCTAAGCTGCCTCTCATCTCTCTGGATAGTTCAGCAGCCTCTATAGAGAGGTTGTGTTTTTAACGTTTGGTGTTTTCCTGGTATCTTGTGTCCTAGCCTCAGTGCCGTTGCCCCTTTCTGCCTCTGGTTGCATTTACCTGTCCCTCTCTCTTCCCAACCATAATATATCATCAGTTTTTTAATGATACGTTTTTATTTTGGTCTATAACCCTCCTAAACATGAGAATACTCACTCTCTATTAAAAAAAAAGAATTAATAATTTGTACTTCTCACTGTCAGACTGACCTTTCCTCTACTTAGTTCAAATTACTGAGCTTTTATTGTATTGAGCCACTCTTTCACCCTTAAATTTCAAAAATGCCTTTTTCTGTCAAATCTTATTTAGGAGGGTTAACCGAAGAAGATGACTACATGTAGAATGTTGACACCCAACAGGTTCCTGGAAATAGATGACCTTGGATATGGGCACTGAGATAATTAGCAAAAGAGAATTGACAGAGACCAATTGCTTCCGAGACAGCACAGGATCACAATCAAAAGAAGGGCGGCAGAAATTGAACAGATAAGCTGATCAGAGATAAACGCTTACCAAGAGACTTGGAGTTTTAAAGAAAACCATTGGGGTACCTGTTATTCATTCAATAATAATTCCACAGCATGGATTGAGCAACTACTATATTATCTGCACTATTGTAGGCACTGGTAACATGGAGAAATGAGAAAGGGTCACTGACCTGCTTACAGGCTAGTGGGGCAGCGGTCAAAGCAGGGGCAATGATAGAACACATAAAATGCACTCACTGTCTTGGGGAGAAAAGTTGATAAATTTAGTTTGGGTTCTTTGTGTTTGAGGTACCTGTAGTATATACAAGTAGAACTGTGGTAGGGGGTGACTTCCCCATTACAGAGACGCTCATGTTGCAGGGCAGATGTTGGTCATCTTGCAGAAGGGATGGCCCTTTGGAGTAGATGAGCTCACAGAGCATATGAATGATACCATGTTTATTTTCACAATTCCTCTGTGTGATACCTTCTCTTTAATAATGCTTATGGAAGGGAAGGAGGATTCGGTGAGCATCCAAGCCCTTGGCCATAACACCCTTCTCTTAGAAGCAGAAATCACAAAGGGGATGTCTCCTTTTTGTAATCAGGGTTATAAAGGCAATTTAAAATGTTCCATGGCTTATTTCCTACCTTTCTAGGCCGCTTTGTAGATTGACATCTGAAATGGCCTCCAACCTGGCAGCCCTGTTCTAATGATCTAAAATGAAAGAAAGGGGAAATGTTTGTATTTCTTGGGAAAAGAATACACATCACTCCTTAAAAAGAAGGTAAATCTATTGAAGGAAAACAGATTTAGCACTTTAGTAAATTTAAAACAACAAGTTTTTCCTTGTTACCAAAATCCAGTCATCACAGGAAGTTCAGACAATACAGATAAGAAAAATTAGGCAATAAGAATCCACCACCCTGACATTACCATTGCTAACAACTTCTTGGCCTTATGACCATTTTTTCCTGTGAAGATATTGATATATATTTCATAATAGTGGATTCATACAAAGCATACTATTCTATATAATCTGCTTTTTTCATTTAGTAGTTGTAGTCAGTATGTTTTGTTTCACCAGTTTGGAGGTACAAAATGAGTTCACGTTACTTCTAATATTCAAGACAACACACACACATATTTCCTGTAAAGACCATGTCCCTTTCCTTTATTTTGGGCACCCCTCCTTAGAGGTGTCAGCTAACTGTAAGAAGTGAGTCATTTTCATAGCAAACTTGCACCATCTCTTGGGGGTCCTTGTCAAGGTGTTAAACTCTGTATCTCGGGGGACCACCCCCAAGTTAATGAACACTTCTCTATTTGAAGTTTATCAGTCACCTGGATTAAGCACCCTCAGAATCCATTCCTGTGTGCACATGTACTACCCTGGTACATGCTGGTACATGAAGATGCCTGTCAGCTAGGTTTACAGCTCTTTTGGGAGTATAGTCCCTTTCCTTCCTATACAAGCCTAGCACATTGCCAGCGGGGTTATGCTGTGATTTAACCCTAGGTATAGACCTAGTGGTCAGGAGGGGAGGAAGGGCAGATGCTACTGCCCTGCTGTGGAAAGATCTTCCAGGATGAAGTAGAAGGGGGAGTACTAGCTTTGAATAGGGAGGGCGGGCCACTTCTGTGGTTTCAGAAAATTCAGAGGAGCCTAGGGAATGAAAATCTTCAGGAGTATCCTCCTAGACGTCTTCATTTCATGTCAGGTCCTAGGTTTTCATAAGTAGGGAATACTTGCCCTGACCTTGGCATAATAGATACACCTTGTTGGGCATTCAACATTTTTGAAGTTTAGTCACTTGGACCATTAAATCCTGGCCTTGACTCTTGGTTTTCTTTGTCCTTGAACTGCAGGAGACAAGGAATTCTTTGTGCTACCACAGAGGTCCTCTGTCTTTCACACTTGTTTTCAATTGCTTATTAATTTCCCTTAGCATCTAGTTTATTTCTGAGAAGCATCAGTGCACCTTGACAATAACTACCCAATCTCATCGTCCTTGTAGTTATTCTTGTTTCAAGAATAACTAAGTTTCAAATACCTGATATACTGCATCAATGGATGGCAAGAGGCAATATGTATATGGTCTTTCTTTTTATTAAGAAACATATTGTACTAATATTATAATTAGTTTTGTATATTGGTCTCCCCTGGTTCATGATTTCCTCAAGGGCAAGACCATATCATATTCAGTTTTGTATAAATGTTTTTGAATAAATGTAGGAGATATTTTGAGGGCAGATGGGTTTTTGGAGGTCTCTTAAATTTTATCATAGATTATTATTTCTATTACCTATGAGTAGGAGTAGTTTAAAATTTATTTTAAAAGTCCTATAAAATATTGTTTATATTTTAAGAATTCTCCCTTCATTGTTCTTAAATCAAATTAGATGTGGATCCACAATATTATCATCTACTGGGTTCTTGAAAGCCAATCTCAACTGTTTGAAAGTTGAGGTCTTCTAAAATGTTTTAAGACATACAAAAGATAATGCTTTTTAATATTAAGACTATAAAGACTAAAAATAGATTTTGAAATACTGATGGCTTGTGGTTTCTCTGGAATATGACTTAAAAAAATAATAGTCATAGGTAATATTCAAAAAATGCCTACTATGTGCCAAGCACTTTAAGTGTATTCACTTATTTAGTCCTCATAACAACCCCATGAGAATGTTACTATTACTCTTCTCATTTTTTACATGAGGAATCTGAGGCACAGAGAGGTTGTAATTTCCCCAAGGTCACTCCATTCCTCTTAAACGGACTTTCAACTCAGTTGGTTTGGCTCCAGAGCTGTAACACATTTAAGCTGTATTTTAAACAAAATTACTCAAGATTTTAAAAATATATCTTCTTTGAAAAAATCTAGAGCCTACTAAGAGATATTTATAAATTCAGTTTTCAAAAAGTTTATATTGTTTGTAGAATATTTTCTGTTAGTGTTATAAAATCCAGATTGAAAACAAACCTCATACAACATAGAAAAGACACCTGTGAAGTTTTGTGTTCTGTATGATTATAGGCTTATTTAAGCATCCTTTCAGTTGAAGGCACATCCCTGGTGTCATTGGTTTCTTGTCTTAAAGACTGAAAGTGAGGTGCAGCCCCCAGGGGGGAATGACGGCCACATCCCCATCCTTTCATTAAAGCCCAAACCCGCCCTCATTGCCTCAGACCTTCTCTTCGCCAGCTCTTCAATATAATCACAGTCTCACTTGATTGTCAAGCTGATCAGGTCCTGCTAACAGGCATTTGGGAATGGTAATTAGGACTTAGTGCATGGCCTTTATTCGAAGAGGACTGACCCAGCTGTAACATACCATAAATATAGCCTTGACAAAAGCCTGAAAATTGGTTCTGGTGGATTGTCTTTACACGGTGCTATGACTCATTGCTTAATTTCTTTCTGATGCTTTTGCCATAAAATTTCTGAAGTCTATAATTTTTGTAAAAATATATATCTAATTCATAGTGTTAAAAATGGTTTCAGGTAACTAATCACATTTATAGGACATCTCAATCCTAGGGCATTTATACTTGCTCTTCATTAAAAAAAAGTGTAAAGGATTGGTTTATTTGCTGTTTTTATCAATATCAAATATATTAAACACCTATTATGTGAGAGGTACATAAATTTAATTCTGCCTGCTACCCCCATCCCCCAAGGTATCATGTACTCAGTCTGTAAGAATCTCTATTAGAAGGTGGTCACCCTGTTTATCATATTGTGGTCAGATGTAACACTGCTGGTTTAGATCCCAGAACAGCAATTGGGAACGAAAACATTTCCAGTCCTTATGGTTTTTGCAACACGAGGCATAGTCTCAGCACAGGCTCCAGCCAGCTGCTCCCAGCTCTTATCGGACTCTGTGGAAGCCTCTGTGAGGTTTCTGCACGCCATAAACACTGATAACTTCTATCAAATGCCATCGTGGGCAGCTATGTTCCAGCCACTGTCCTTTCCCTCCCAATTCCACACTCCAGCCCAAAGTTTAGTGTCTTAGTGAAGGTAAGCTACTTGAAGACAAATTCTTCTACCCCTATGTCCCCAGGACCCAGAGTAGTGCCTGTCATGTGACAAAGGGTCAAAAACTGCTTGCTGATTCAAATATGGTACATCCATGAAACCATGCTATTTACTTTTTCCCTCCCTTTTCATAAGGGTCTTAGTTCTTAACATTGTTTGTAGGTTTATTAGTTGAGATATTTTGGTTAACTCTTGGTTAACTATATTTTTTTCATGATGACAAAAATGACATGCATTACTTATAGCTATTTTGGAAAAGAGAAAAAAATTAAAAAGTAAATAAAACAATGCTACATATTAACTATTAATTAATTGTCTGCTTTTTTGTTTTTTCATTTGATATCATAATTTCTAGATGGTTTAGATCATGTTTTCTACTTGTTATTATATTGGGAATCTTCCCCCTTATTAAATATTCTTCCAGAATAACCTTAAGTGCATACTTGCATGAGAGTTCATCATATGAGATGTATTATCTTCCATTTGCCTTTCCAGATCCACTGTCTATCCTTCTCCACCTTATTTTCTGCTTCTAGAGGCTGATCTCATGGACCATATCAAGGGCCCTTTGGCTTCCCATTGGGTTTGGTCCATGGGAAGCCCTGGCAGGAGATGGGAGAGAAGAGAGTGAGGGAGGATATAAAGGGCAGGTATTTTATTCCTTTGACTGTCCCTGGCAGGTCACCTCAGTTTGGCTGTGTCCTCCCACCAAAGGCTAAGTCTACAGAGTTCTCTCCTTCTGAGATCTAGTAACCCTTCTCTCCCTTGCCTTTTTAGATGGAGGGGCTTTGGCCAGGGTTACTACACTATCTGTTGTAGTTTCCTGACACACACCTTTGTAAATAGTCACTTAAATATCCTTTTTTGAGTGTCTCGTCTTTTCCTGTTGAGACCCTGACTGATATACACCACAGTTTAATC
Organism: Balaenoptera borealis; assembly: GCF_965194805.1. Classification (NCBI taxonomy): domain Eukaryota; kingdom Metazoa; phylum Chordata; class Mammalia; order Artiodactyla; family Balaenopteridae; genus Balaenoptera; species Balaenoptera borealis. The sequence continues at coordinate 88,023,439 of NC_138866.1, forward strand.
ATTTCATGGGATTACATTGGTATAAATAGTGTTTCAGTTGAACATTCTTGTACCTAGATCCTGGTGCTAATTTCTGATTTTTTTAAAAAATTCTAAAATTAGCATTACTTGGTCAAAAATTAAAGGAAAATGAGGTAAGGTGATTTACATATATCCAACTTGCCTTCCACTGTGAAATATCTATTGTAGATAGTCATTTGCTATTTGCTTTTGAAAGCTCAACATCTGAATCTCATTCCTGTGGGGAGAACCCTAAAAGTGTGAATCTTGGTGATAAGTAAGGCCCTACTTCTCACTTTAGAAATGAAGGAATCAGATATTTCTTCTTTACTCCCTGACAATAAACACTTGGGTACATGAAGCAGGTTTTGCCATTAGTTGTTCTTGCCCTGGACTTGAATCTGAGAGGAATATGGATCAGAAGATGTGAGTGACACTTAGAGATTATACACAGCAGGATGGGATGGCAGAATTGCAAATGCAGTGGCAGGGTTACCATGGGAGCAGAAACAGTGGCACAGGAGAGCATCCTGTGCACGTGGCCCCAGCTGTTGCCTTGCCTGACTATGTCCTTGCTCTCTGCTACCAACTCTCCTGGTTCCTGCCTGTATTCTAAGCCTGGCTCTCCAGCCTCCCTGTCACTTGGAACTGATCCATTTATCATTATGAAATATCCCTCTTTATTTCTTGAAATATTCTTTGTTCTGAATACTAGTTTGTCTTATATTGATGTAGTCACTAGCTTTTTTTGAGGGGAGTTGATAGAAATAATTCTTTTTTGTGGTGATGGTTTTTTGGGTGGATGCATATGCTGAAAATTTCCATGTTTTACACTTAGAATATGTACACTTTAGTTTAGTTCAACTTGCTGCAATAAAATTACAAAAAATGACACCAGTTGGTCTTTTCAAGCATTCTTGAACACACAAAGAGAAATACCATCAGAAGTGCTATAGAGTAATAAAAATAATATTATAATAAAAAACTCCAAAATTATATGTATAGCACTTTCTTTGCACAGAATGGCTTTTATGATTTACAAGTAGCCTTCATGGACATGTACCTTCATGGGTATGCCAGCTTTGTAGACATGCTTTGTGGGTGTGTGACCTGTGTAGTCACAGAGGATTCTGAGCTTGGTTTAATGCTCTGCTGTCACCATCTTAAAATTCTTTTTTGGGAGGTGGTGGGGAGGGAGCTTAAAGTACAGAAATTTATTTTCTCACAGTTCTGTAAGTCCAAGATGGAGGTATCCTTAGGTTCTCCTGAGGCCCCTCTTCTTTGCTGTGTCTTCACGTGATCACTCTAGCTTTTTATGCTTAGTGATTGCATGGTATATTTTCCCATGCTCTTATTTTAAACTATCTGTGTCTTTATATTTAAAGTGGATTTCTTGTTACTCTTGGCTAGAAGCAGAAGTGGCCTCTCTGTTACTTTTCTGAACTACTTTGTTCCTTCCTGTAAATTTATTTTCTGTTTAACAAGCTGGAGTTTAATTCTATGATTTGCCATCAAGAAACTTGGTGGTACAATATTGGTACCGGGAGCAGACTGTAAACAATAGATCCTCAAGGAAAATGGAGGAATCCAGGCTTGCTAGTTGGGGCAAAATGCAGTAAAATTCCCTTTATGTTAGGGGATGGTCTTCTGGCAGCTCAGGGCATGCAGTGGTGAAAAAAATCCCTTTTTATCACCTGGAATGGAGAGCTCACTGAACACAAAGTTTAGAAAAATAAAATGGCTCTTGGGATTGAAGAGTGTGAAGGGGATGAAAATTTAAAATACTGTGGGATGGGCTGCTATAGCCAGACCTAATAGGAAGGGAGACAAGTGGTAAATATCAGAGCCTTCCCCTTCTGCCTCTTTCTCACTCTGACTGACATGGTAAGGCTCCTCATTTTCCTGATTTGTTATATTCTGAGTAATTTTGGATTGTATCATGAACACTGTGAATGTCATGTTGTAGAGAATGGATTCTATTAATTTCCTCTGTGAGTCACGTATTTTCATGACTTGGTTGGATATGAGCTCCAAACTCTTTTTTTTTTTTTTTTTTAAGACCAATGTCAGTTCAGTTCATACCTTTTACCTTTAGGTGAGGGGCTTTGAATCTGCTCTATGCATGCATGGTCAGGACTCAGCCAGACCTGTGGGCAGGCAGAACTTGGGTATTCCCTTTCTGACTCTTTCCCTTCCAAAATTTTCCCTTTCTCCAACGACCGTAGTTACCTTGGACTCGTACTGATTCCCTAGACCAAAAAAATCATGATTTTTCCAGCCATGCTTGGTGCTCATGTATGCTACTGAGCCTGCCCTCAGGCTAGAAGACAAGCAGGAAATTGGAGTGTTTACTCTGTATTAACTCTCTCCTGTGTGCTCAGACTTCTCACTGGAATCTACTTTTCTTCACCCTCTTGTGCTTCCATATAGCTCGTTCCTGTATGTGTCCAGATTTCCTAGTAGCTACCTGTGGAGGGTTTATTCTCTGTGGATAATGTAGAGGATTTATCCTATGTGGGGCAGGATGTTTCCTTGGCTATTACTAGAAGCTCAATCCTTATTTAAAACATCTCTTTGTTTTTTCTCTTCATGTTTCTAGAACGTCCCTCTCCCCACTCTTATGGATATGATATGTCCTTCAAAAGCCTTCAGGCTTGCTGTAAAATCTGGGTCTCTGAATGTTGTTACATGTTGAAGGGGGCTTAAAGATTTTTCAGCTGAACCTCTTCATTGCACAGATGAGAAAACCGAGGCCTCGAGGGAGCAAGTAATTTACCTACAATAAGGGGTGGCGCTGCTGGGGAATGTGGGCGAGAGCCATCTGAGAGAGACCCGAGTTTGCCAAGGAGAGACACATCTTCCGAAGAGTGAAATGTAATTTGTGAACCCTGTTGGGAAGAAACGTTTTCTTTGATGCCTCTCTGCAGCAGTGATAAGGGTAGTATAGACTTAGAAGCTTGAAATGAGTAAGAGAAAGGACTTCTTTGGAAATCTTGTCTGAAACTGCCATAAATTTTAGAAACATCCAGTTGGAAAACACATCAAACATGTCTTTTCTCAAGCAAGTCGTCACATTTCATTACCATGGCTGGTTTTCTATTTCGGTCTCTCTCTCCTGAAGCAGCTGTGCTCATGCTGAAGAGACAGAGGCTCAGAGCTCGAGTCAGATGATGACATGTGTTGCCTCAAGTGAGAAGCCTTTACCACAAGGCTTAAAGGTCCTCTCAGTCTTTGTTTGCTTGTCTGTTTGAATAAGAATATCCAGGGACTTCCCTGGTGGTGCAGTGGTTAACACAGGGGACACGGTTTCCAGCCCCGGTCCGGGAAGATCCCACATGCTGCGGAGCAACTAAGCCCGTGAGCCACAACTACTGATCCTGCGCTCTAGAGCCCGCGAGCCACAACTATTGAGCCCGCGTGCCACAACTACTAAAACCCGCATGCCTAGAGCCCGTGCTCTGCAACAAGAGAAGCCACCACAACGAGAAGCACACGCACTGCAACGAAGAGTAGCCCCCACTTTCCATGACTAGAGAAAGCCCGTGTGCAGCAACGAAGACCCAACGCAGCCAAAAATAAAATAAATAAATAAGTAAATAAAAAGAAGAATATGTAGGATTCCCCTAATGTCTTCCTTCTTCCCCCATCTCTCCCTTCTCTCCTACTCCATCAAAATTGACAAAATTTGAAAAAGATGGCCTCAGTCTCATCTCTTACCAGTAGTTACTCTACACCAAACCTGAATCTGGACACCTTTTCTATCCAGACATCTTGGTAGATTGGATGGTTAAAACGTCTTAAATTTATGCTTTCTGGGTTTTTGTTGTTGCTGTTGTTTAGATTCCAGAATCATAATAGTGAGTTAAGGGAGTCAGAGAATAAAAAAAGTCAAGTCAAGCAAGGAACTTGGGGGGTAGGGGGAGGCTTGAACATAATATTAAACACAAGTGCCTAGAAGTAGAAGAGAAGTATATTAAGGTATAAAATACTTAGTCCCTAAATTATATAAATTTGATGTAATTTATAAGAGGTGGGGCTTTAAAATAGAAAGAAATGTGGATTTTAAAAAGGTGACTTCATTTAAGTTGGGCAACTTAAGATGGGAGTTATTCCCCCAATGGCATGCACTAACCTGTGCAGGTAAGATGCTGTCCTGCCAGTGTTCCTGGGACTTGAGAGCCATTTCTTCATCCCAAGGAACACAAATTTAAACAAAGGCAATCAAACAAAAACACTCAGCTCTTTATTAAATGAGTAAAGCAGGGGTTGATTTATAGACCTGGAAAATTGCATTTCCTCACGCATAATCACCACCCCACAAGAAACTGTGAAATCTCTTCCTGCTCCGAGGATGGACTCCTCTTCATAATGGGGGTGGGAGTTTTCAGGCTCAGCATTTTAGATGAATGTGGCATATTTAGGAGGAATTTGCTGCAGGGGCTAGCATCAAGTGGTTGCACCCATGTGTTTGTAGGATGGATGAGCAGTTGAGGGGATACATAACTTATTGTCAGCCTGCAGTAGCATCTTGTGACTGCTCTCCTGGGTTGGGGTTCACGTCAGTAACCCCACAGGTATGAGTCTTTCCTTTGGAGTTCAGGAGGTCAGGAAGTAGCAATTGGACACGAAATGGTTTTCTCTGAAATCAGTTTTTAAAAATAAGCTGTTGCCATCAGTAACTTTCTCACTTTAAATGGAACTGACACAATGACCAAATAATTGGTGGTGATTGCCGGCCAGGTGTCAGATTTAATAAACCACTTAAAGTGCAAATCTTCTAAAGATGTGGTTAGTTCTTCTCATTGCAAGATAGGACTTTCATATCCTTTATTACCTGGTTACTGTTGCTTGTATTTTCCTTCAATATCATATTTCCTGCTTTTTAATAAAAGAGCTGTCATTTCTAATAAGAATTGAAAAAAAAATCATCCAGGGAAATAACACAGTTGATGGGTATCACAAGCTGAAACATACCAAATAAGTACACATCTTCAAAAGCTTACAATAGAATCTTGATTCTAAGTTGGACCTCGTGCTGGGATTGTAACTCATTGTGTGAAGTGGGAGGATTCCTCATTTCTGAGGTTCCTCAGTCTGAGCCCCTTGTCTCCAGAAGGCCTCCCCCTTGAAATGAGTAGTGGGCTGAGTAGAAGCTGATCTTGGCTGAGTAGAAGCTGAACACAATTTCTACTTTTTGGTGAATGGAAACATATCCCTTCTTTATGGCCCATGTGATAGAATGAATTTACAATATGTTACCCCCTCCCTCATTAGAATTTTATACACCCATGCCCTTTGTCATATGACTTTGCGGTCCCTCCCATTAAGTGAGGAGAGTGTATTTCCCTACTCTGTTGATGTTGGGATTGGTCACACGGCTTTCTTTGGCCAATGGGATATAGGTAGAAGTGGCAATATGCTAGTTTGAAACCAGGGCCTCAAGAGGCATCATGTGTTTCAGCTATGCTCTTGCACTGAGCATGTTGTACCTGAGAAAAACATGCCCCTTATAGCCAATAAGGAGGATGGGAGACTCAATGAGCAGACCTGATCCCCACTGATCTGCAGTCTGAAGCAGAGCTACCCCAGCTGACCTGTAGTGAGCCAGAAAAGCAGATGCTTATTGACACAAGCTCTTGAGTTTTGGGGTGGTTTGTTATGCAGCATTATTGTGGCAATAGCTGACTGTGATAGATCCCTAGCAAGATAAGGAGTGAGTCTGTGACCTAAGTGTGGTGCAAAAGATGCAGGGCAGAGGGGTGGGTGTTAGACAGACCTTCTGCCCAGCGGCTGTGACTCTGTTAGAGTCAGGCAGCATGGCAGGGAGGTTCTGGGGGTGGCAAAGCTCTGTGGAGCTGTGGTCAGTGGCTGGAGTCAACAGGGCTGGTGGTGGGTCCTGAGTAGATTGTTCTTATGGCAGGGTCTTCACTATGCCTCCCTGCCCTTACTGTCCACCCAAGTCTTGTTGGCCAGGCCTTCCATGGTTCTGAGTCACTCAATATCCTTTGGGTAAACTCCCTGATGCTTAGATTTCCCAGAGGTATGCTGCCTCTTTACAACCAAGAACCCTGACCAATACATCATGAATTGGGAAGGAACCTGGTTTTCTTATGATTATATCCCCTTGGCATGGCTTAATATGTGTGTAACACTGTCCTAGATTGTCTCCTATAATCCTCCTAGCCCCTCTATGCACAGGACAGCAGAGTGGCTCAGAGCCCTCACTTCACACACAGGGTTTACTCTCTGTGTCTGCAACTGTGTCTGTGTGGGCAAGCCGTTAAACCTCTCTGTACCTTAGTTTCCTCATATGAAACTAGGAATAAAAATAATTCTACAAACAGTTTGTGTGTAGCTTAAAACAATACCTATTCTATGATAAATTCTCAATTAAGAATTACCTGTAAGTGGTAGTATAGAAATGATAATGATGAGATGCTGCTCTTGCTATATTAGTATCACCCTGTGAGATAACAATGACCTGTGATGCTTGTCCTAACTTGCACAATGTAAATAAATGGTAGAGCTGGGATCTTCCTTGCTCTCCTGACTTTCCATAGTTCCAAAGCCTTTTATGAGTTAACATAATGCAGTGGTTCTGAACCTTTTGTCCTGCATGGCTTATGTGTCTACAGCATCCTAACAACCATGCCCTGCTTTTGAAGATGCTCTTCTTGAGCTCTTCCTACTATGTCCATTTTGGTCAACATAAGAACCTCATGCCTCACTTCTATTCCTATCATTCTATTTAGATCCCTACATCTGGATCCCTACTCCTACATCCTTATTTGAGAATTTCTGAAGGGTCATCTGTTCTTTCTGATGGAAGTTGTGCTTTGGGTGTTATAGCTCCTAGGGGTTGGGTGGAGAGAAGAACGATGAAGATTATTAAATAATCTAGTTGGTATTCTAGGGTGGTGTGTTGATGGTGGTAGTGGAAGGTGTGCCTTGAGCAAGCATCTAGGAAGATGCAGCCCTGGAGCCAGGAGGCAGTAGAGGAAAGCCCTGGAGGGGCACCAGCATTTCAGGATGGAAGAGTCTAGAGAAATTTTCACTTCTTTTACCTAAGACTCTCCCTGGTTCAAGAATGTTGCTGGTACCAAAATGTATGGTCAGGGCCCTCAAGATGGCTGTTCTCTTGTTCTCTGTACATCCCCTGCTCCACCAGTCCCTGCTTCACCTACACCCTATGCACGTGACTGACCTTCCTACATACTTGCCCCACCCCCCAGCTGGTGATTGTTCTTATCAAAGGGGGGGTGAGGGGCGTGCCCGTCTACTGGTTTCCCTGGTAACTAATGAGCCCACCTGACATCAATTCCCTTATAACTGATAGTCTCCCCTTCTCCCTGGGAGCGAAGACTGCCTCCACGTCCTGCCTGCCTGCCACCCACCACACATATGGTGGGATGTTGCTCCAGGACCTTGCTTCAGACATGTAAGCTTCCCCATTCATTAAACCACTGAGGTCTCTGTTGCTGACTCCAGGCTCTTTCTTCAGGCTTAAAGCTGGGCAAGTGTAGGCCTTATTGGCCTGCAGGGTGCAGCCCAACACAAAACAAATATTACAAGTTTAAAGCTCAGCCTCAAACTCAGGTGTGTGAAATATCACTTACTTTATATCCTATAAGTCAGAGTCACTCTTCCTCTGATAGATACTTAATAGCCATTCTGAGGATTCCCCCTTTACACTGCCCCCTGCCCCCCAGCCTCTGCCTCCTGGACTTGGGTCAGTGATCCAGGTATTACTCAGTGCTGAGTTTGGGACATGGGGAGAATTGCGGGGACCTCTGTGATTGCTCATCGTCTCTAAACTGAGACATCCTATGTGTTTGTCCTCATGGGCCTTTCAGTTGTTGGGACACTGTAACTTCCTGAATATGCCGGGGCTCTGAAAATCTTTGTTGAGTCCAGGGTGTGAACCTCGCACAGCACTTCCTCTTGGGGCCTGGCCTCCTCCTTGGTTGCAGTGCCAGGAAGTGGGGGTCTGGATCCCTGCTGATTTGGGACACAGCCCTCTCTTCCCACTCTTCCCAAATCTCAGGGAGTCCTTTTCTGGTCTGAGGGCAGTCTTCTCTTTCCATGTTTCTCCATCCTCTTAAGTCTCTGCCGCACCTTTCCAACACCCCATCTCTGCTCTTCTACTTTCCTTCCTACTTCTTCCAGAAACAAGTGGAATTCTCCAGTGCTAATTTTACTTTTTGAACCACATACTTATCCTGGGGTACTGAGCAGAGAGCTCTGCTATTAGCTTGAATAAAGGAAAAGGAACTATGGGGAATTCTCTATACTCATTGATTAATATGTCCAAAGATTTTCTAGCCACATGAGCAAAATTGAACATGATACTCTGCAGATTATTGGAAATCAGCTCTATCACTGCCAGTCAATTCCTGAACAACTCAATTTGCAATTCTGTGCCTCAGTTTCCTCATTTGCAAATAGTGTTCTTGCCAACTCTCTAAGCCCAAGGCATTCTTAAGAGGATGAAGGAATTAAGAGATATAAAAGTGTTTTGAGAGGAGAAAAAAAATACTACTACAGCTATCTGGAATTAGTAAATGAACCCCTCGGGACTCAGAGGAATGCTAGAATATCTTGTAGCGGCGGTAGTATTTTGATATTGAATTTGTAGAAAAATATAAGCACTGAGCAGAGGATGAGGGAAGTGAAGAATGAAAACAAAACCTCATACAAAAAGATAATAATGATGTTTCTCATCTCAAAATCATCTCCAAACTGCCCTTTTTCCTCCCATCAAACAGTTGATGGGCAATGAGATTGTGCTTATTTGCAGTTAAAGTTATTGCAATGCTGACAAATATATATGTGGAATAGAATAATGGAACAGTCCCATTTTATCGCCAGTGTTAGCCATTTGCTCCACAGGGCACAAAGAACGTGTGGGAGAGCTCTGTACCCTGCATGATTTGCATGTAAAATGCATCCTTTTTGCAGGATGTGCCTGCAAAGAGTGCCTTGGTGGGGTCAGGAGTTTGCGTTGGGTCATTGTGGGTCTGATGATCACTGCAGAGTCACTGTTGACTGCTCTGGCCTTGGCTCCATTCCTCTCCTCCTCATTCCTTTGATTCACTGAAGAAATTGCTGACCTGGAAGAGTCCTTTAGGGCTGTTGTCAGCCTCAGGCTGAGGGAGTTTTCCACCTTCACAACCATTGGGTTCAGGGATTTCTCCATCAATGACCTTGAGACTATAGCCCTTCAGCTTGGAGACTAGTAATGGTCACAAATGCAGCCACAATGGGGAAGAGAAAGTAGAGCAGATACTGTTGATGCCCTGCCCCTATCCCTCAGCTTACCTGGGTTTATCAGCTGCTGTGAGAGACAGTTGCTTCCTACCTCTAAACACCTGTTTCTCTTTTGCTCGGCCTGAAAACTTGCTCAGGTGCTGCTTGAATTTGCTTCACCACGGCAGGCCGACGTGGAAATATGTGCGTGGGAGTTGCATCCTCGAACAATGGAGCGTCTCAATCAGTAGGGAACAAGTCAGTGTCTCCAAACCCCCGCCTCCCATCTTTTAGTGCAGTGGTTCTCAGAGTGTGGCCTCTGGACCAGCAACCTCAGCATCACCTGGGAACTAGTTAGGAATGCAAACTCTTGGGCCCCACCGCATACCTTCTCGTCGGGAAACTCTGGGAATGGAGCCCAGCCGCCGGTGTTAACAAGCCCTTCAGGAGGTGCTATTGTGTCCTCAGGTTTGAGAACTGCTGCATTAGTGGCATGATTCTGTGCTGGCTTCCACACATTTCCTCAGACAGTGTAGATGGGTTTGAGCCCCAGTTGCTCACAGTGGTTAGCTGGCCAATAACATACCCTTTTTTGACTCTTGTTCCTTCCCTGTCACACATTCCCTACTTCCTCATTTGTACTTCTGAGGATCACTTCCCTGATAAACTACTGCCTCCAAAGCCTCTTCTCAGGGTCCGCTTTAGGGACATGACAGACTCAGGACAAAAACCATCTGCTGAAGGCCTACCTTGTGTTGGGTGCTTTATACATATAATCTCATTTAATTATCACAGATGAGGAAACTAAGGCTCAGCAAAATCAGTTACGTTGTCCAGAGTCACCCCGGGTGAGTGGTAGAGTCACCTTTTAAATCTCTTCCTGTCTGACCCCAAAGCCCACACACATTGACCACTGCAAAGCCAAACAACTCATAAATATACTGGTTAAGAGCAAGAGTTCTGGAGTCAAATATTTGTGTGTTTAAGAACCAGTTCTACCACTTCCGAATTGTGTCAACTTGGGGAATTTTCTTCACCTCTCTGAACCTCAGTTTCTTCTGTGCAAAGACAGTCTTGGTCACCTCCCAGTACACGCACCGTAGAATTCACAGCACTGTGTACACAGGACACCGTGGTGGCTAAATATTTCATTTGATCTTTACAACAACTTGAGATAAGTCTCCTTTTCCTCCTTGTTTTAAAGAGAAGGTGGCTTGCATTTGCTTTCCCAACTCTCTTCTGGTGGGTTCCTGAAAACCTTCAAACAGTTCTTGCTTAGTACAGATGTTAGTGTGTTACAGTTCAGCAGGACTATTCTGGTGAGATGCACACCAGGAGAAAAGTCAGTACTTAGGAACATCATGTGAGTTTAGCAGGTAGCCGGCAGGAGCACCCTTAACAGGGCACTTAGCACTGCTGTTTACTCCAGCGGCGCCAAGAGCCCAGGAAGGAGGGATGGGAGCTGGAGCTGAAAACGACCTTCAGCATAAGGTCACTGCCTGTTTTTAGGGCTGAGGAAGAAGATGGAAAGGAGGTAAGCAATTTGTCCAAGGTGATATTCAGAGCAAGCCCCAGTGGGACTTCAGGGAAGGTACACCAGGAGAACATCTCGCCTCTTTTTCTCGGCCTGAATCTAGGCCTCAAGACCTGCTTCTGCCGTGTTGGTGACAGTTATCAAAAATCTGGACACAACAGAGAGCAGATGTTTATGGCAGCAAAACTATTTTTACTACCCTCATTCCCACCTCCAAAGTCATTCTAAAAAATAACTCCTGGAATTTAAAGGCCCAAAGAACCCCATGCACATAAGCCTCAGTTCTCCCCGGTATAAACTAGACACCCTGGTATCAATTCCTTCCCAGGGTGCCCAGAAGTTCTTTCTCTGAGAAGACAGTGAATCCAGTGGCTTCTGGCTACTTTTCCCCAGCCACTCAGAGACTTGGTAAATTCTCCAGAATTTTCCCAAACTGAAGATAAGAAAGTGACCTGAAGCTCAGCAGAGTCCTGTCTCTCATCGTTATGCTCAGAGGCTTTTGAGAGGATAGGCAAAGCCCAGCTCTGGCTGCAGAGGGCCTGGCTCCCAGAACCGCCACATGGGTCACACCGATGGGTGACTCCTGGAAGGGGTCAGCTGGAGCCATGCTGGTTCCCTGCAAACACTGACTGCGTATCTCCCCTCTTTCAGGCAGGCGGGATCGTAGGATAGAGAGGCACCAGCTGCTACACAAAAGCACAGAACCTCACTTTCTCCTTGCCCAGGCAAAGGGCTGCTCAAGCTTAATCCAACCCCAGTTACCTTCCTCACTCCCTTTTGGGCCTTGAGCAATAAGAAAGTTTTCCAAAATGTTCCCAGGGCCAGGTTTACTTCAGTTGGGTTGTCAAAGCATGATGAATTTGTGCTAAATCAGGGTATAAGTCGGAATTGCAGCATTGAAATTATTACTTTAGTTATGTGTTGTGTAGAGTTATAAAATACACTGAAAATGTAAAGACTGTTAAAGCATCTTATCTATATTTAAACAAAGCTACTGAAATTTGAAATATACTTCTACTAACAAAGAATAAAAAAATATAATATTTCTAGACATAAGTATATATTGTGTTATATACATCATCAGAAATCTTACTGGAGAAAGTGGTAAGGAGCTGTAAGATTGTAGTTTAGAATAGCTGGTATGGGGGTGGGGTCAGTCATGAAATGAAATATTATTAAATGCAAACAAAGTAAGAGCTATTTATGGCTTCACCATTTATAAATTTGATGAACCCTTTTTAATCCATTTCTATTTCCTGCCTGCACCTTCTCCAGGGGGTAATGAATTCCACAAATTTATTACCTGCTGTGTGAAGTAATACTCCCATCAAGCACACTGGGAAACCAACTCTTCCAGCCAGGGAAGGTGAGTGAACTCTCTGTCAGGGATTTCTGCTTCTTAAGTGTGGCAGGGCCATTTGTGAGATGGAGGAATTTGCTGACAATTGTGTCATTGTGACGTGTCGTTTTCATAAATTATGTTATCATGCAGATTTAGGAAGCTTGAGCAATTGGTATAATTTGATCTTATGGACACTGAATTGTATTTCCGTCTTTGGAATGCCTGCTGGAGAACATAGAGGATATTTATAGCACCCACAGCTTGAGAGTAGGGCTTCATAGTCTGCAATTTTGTATTAGTCTCATTTCTGACCCTACTTTGTGGTTTTCCTTTCCTTTCTCATCTACTTTGAATCTGTTATCTTGCTATATTGTATGCATTTTTGTGAGGAACAGTAAACCCTTTTTGAACATGAGATGAGGAATTGGCAAAGCAGAAACAGATGCAGACAGACACATACAGGCTGAGGGAGAGAGAAACATGCAGAAAAGATTAGGAAAGGAGAGACACAGACAGGGATGGAGAGGAATCCAGGAGGGGAGACTGGAATAATACAGACTTCCATGTGGGATTTATGGAATTCCTATCACTACTCACCTCATAAACCTCATCAATAGAGCATTCTTTGTTGATTTTTCCAAAGTTTCATGCTTCAGTTAATCGATCTCTGAATAACGACCAGCAAGCAGTAAAATACATTAATTACTCAACCAAACAACAGAACTCATCGATGGTCCTGTAGAAGCATAACCCATGCGTCATATTCCACTTTTTAAAAAAATTGTCAGATTTACTTAGGTTTTGACTTTTAAAAAAATTCAGCTGTAGCAAATGGCATCTCACCCGAGGCTTTGAAACTGCAAACCTCACAAGAGCAGTTCCAGTAAGAAAAGGAGCTACGAGCAGAGCAGATTCAAGGAAGGAGGCAGGATTCTAAACAGTGAGTCTGTTTAGATTAAGCTTTTTTGATAAACTATTTATCATTTCACTTTCCTTTGTCCTTTTTCTTTTTGCTCCTTGGGATTTTTTCCTGTTCCCTTTCTTCCACAGGCTCTTCAGCCCTACTAACCAGACTTCTCTCTTTTCTTTAAGATTGCACCCCAGGCCACCTCCCTTTGGTGTGCCAAGAAGCTCAGTTCTGTCCACTTTATTATCCCTGTACCCTACTAGACTCTAGGCCTTACTTTCCATATTCAGAGATTCATCAACGTGCAACAAAGCTCTTCTTACTGGTCAAGATTCTTCGTTGTAAACAATAGAAAATGACTCTGGCTAATCTAAGCAGAAAAGGAATTTATTGGAAGGCCATAAGTAACTCTCAGAATCAAAGGAGAAGCTTTACAACCAGGCTCAGAAAATGGGCAGGAATCAAAGAAAGCTCAGCAAGCAAGAATGCTGCCAGAGGGGACTTCCCTGGTGATCCAGTGGCCAAGACTTCATGCTCCCAAGGCACGGGGCATGGGTTTGGTCCCTGGTCAGGGGACTAGATCCTGCATGCTGCAACTAGAGATCCTGCGTGCCACAACTAAGAGCCGGTACAACCAAATAAATAAATATTAAAAAAAACAAAAAAGGACACTGCCAGGGTCGTACACCAGTGGTCTGGTTGGCATGCTCCTGTGGGCACCACTGAAGATAGACAACTTGCTGTTGGTGGTGCTGCAGCCACTGTATGAAACATGATAGCCGCTGCATCCTTGATTCCATTGTTGCAAATAGTTTCTGTCATTATTTCTTTATTTCAACATCTTTATTGGAGTATAATTGCTTTACAATGGTGTGTTAGTTTCTGCTTTATAACAAAGTGAATCAGTTATACATATACATATATCCCCATATCTCCTCCCTCTTGCGTCTCCCTCCCACCCTCCCTATCCCACCCCTCTAGGTGGTCACAAAGCACCGAGCTGATCTCCCTGTGCTATGCGGCTGCTTCCCACTAGCTATATATTTTACATTTGGTAGTGTATATATGTCCATGCCACTCTCTCACTTTGTCCCAGCTTACCCTTCCCCCTCCCCGTGCCCTCAAGTCCATTCTCTACGTCTGCGTCTTTATTCCTGTCCTGCCCCTAGGTTCTTCAGAACAATTTTTTTTTTTTTAGATTCCATATATATGTGTTAGCATACAGTATTTGTTTTTCTCTTTCTGACTTACTTCACTCTGTATGACAGTCTCTACGTCCATCCACCTCACTACAAATAACTCAATTTTGTTTCTTTTTATGGCTGAGTAATATTCCATTGTATATATGTGCCACATCTTCTTTATCCATTTCTCTGTCTGTCAATGGACACTTAGGTTGCTTCCATGTCCTGGTTATTGTAAATAGAGCTGCAATGAACATTGTGGTATATGACTCTTTTATTTTTTTTAATTTTATTTATTTATTTATGGCTGTGTTAGGTCTTAGTTTCTGTGCGAGGGCTTTCTCCAGTTGCGGCAAGCGGGGGCCACTCTTCATCGTGGTGCGCGGGCCTCTCACTATCACGGCCTCTCTTGTTGCAGAGCACAGGCTCCAGACGCGCAGGCTCAGTAGTTGTGGCTCACGGGCCTAGCTGCTCCACGGCATGTGGGATCTTCCCAGACCAGGGCTTGAACCTGTGTCCCCTGCATTGGCAGGCAGATTCTCAACCACTGCGCCACCAGGGAAGCCTGACTCTTTTTGAATTATGGTTTTCTCTGGGTATATGCCCAGTAGTGGGATTGCTGGGTTGTATGGTAGTTCTATTTTTAGTTTTTTAAGGAACCTCCATACTGTTCTCCATAGTGGCTATATCAATTTACATTCCCATCAACAGTGCTAGAGGGTTCCCTTTTCTCCACACCCTCTCCAGCATTTATTGTTTGTAGATTTTTTGATGGTGGCCATTCTGACTGCTGTGAGGTGATAACTCATTGTACTTTTGACATGCATTTCTCTAATGGTTAATGATGTTGAGCATTCTTTCATGTGTTTGTTGGCAATCTGTATATCTTCTTTGGAGAAATGTCTATTTAGGTCTTCTGCCCATTTTTGGATTGGGTTGTTTGTTTTTTTTGATATTGAGCTACATGAGCTGCTTGTAAATTTTGGAGGTTAATCCTTTGTCAGTTGCTTCATTTGCAAATATTTTCTCCCATTCTGAGGGTTGTCTTTTCATCTTGTTTATGGTTTCCTTTGCTGTGCAAAAGCTTTTAAGTTTCATTAGGTCCCATTTGTTTATTTTTGTTTTTATTTCCATTTCTCTAGGAGGTGGGTCAAAAAGGATCTTGCTGTGATGTATGTCATAGAGTGTTCTGCCTATGTTTTCCTGTAAGAGTTTTATAGTGTCTGGCCTTACATTTAGGTCTTTAATCCATTTTGAGTTTATTTTTGTGTATGGTGTTAGGGAGTGTTCTAATTTCATTCTTTTACATGTAGCTGTCCAGTTTCCCCAGCACCACTTATTGAAGAGGCTGTCTTTTCTCCATTGTATATTCTTGCCTCCTTTATCAAAAATAAGGTGACCATGTGTGCATGGGTTTATCTCTGGGCTTTCTATCCTGTTCCATTGATCTATATTTCTGTTTTTGTGCCAGTACCAGACTGTCTTGATTACTGTAGCTTTGTAGTATAATCTGAAGTCAGAGAGCCTGATTCCCCCAGCTCCGTTTTTCCTTCTCAAGATTGCTTTGGCAATTTGGGGTCTTTTGTGTTTCCATACAAATTGTGAAATTTTTTGTCCTAGTTCTGTGAAAATGCCAGTGGTAGTTTGATAGGGATTGCACTGAATCTGTAGATTTCTTTAGGTGGTATAGTCATTTTCACAATGTTGATTCTTCCAATCCAAGAACATGGTATATCTCTCCATCTGTTTGTGTCATCTTTAATTTCTTTCATCAGTGTCTTATAGTTTTCTGCATACAGGTCTTTTGTCTCCTTAGGTAGGTTTATTCCTAGGTGTTTTATTCTTTTTGTTGCAATGGTAAATAGGAGTGTTTCCTTAATTTCTCTTTCAGATTTTTCATCATTAGTGTATGGGAATGCAAGAGATTTCTGTGCATTAATTTTGTACCCTGGTACTTTACCAAATTCATTGATTACCTCTACTAGTTTTCTGGTAGCATCTTTAGCACTCTCTATGTATAGTATCATGTCATCTGCAAACGGTGACAGTTTTACTTCTTCTTTTCCAATTTGGATTCCTTTTATTTCTTTTTCTTCTCTGATTGCTGTGGCTAAAACTTCCAAAACAATGTTGAATAATAGTGGTGAGAGTGGGCAACCTTGTCTTGTTCCTGATCTTAGTGCAAATGGTTTCAGTTTTTCATCATTGAGGATGATGTTGGCTGTGGGTTTGTCATATATGGCCTTTATTATGTTGAGATAAGTTCCCTCTATGCCTACTTTCTGGAGGGTTTTTATCCGTAAATTGGTGTTGAATTTTGTCAAAAGCTTTTTCTGCATCTATTGAGATGATTATACAGTTTTTATTCTTCAATTTGTTAATATGGTGTATCACATTGATTGATTTGCGTATATTGAAGAATCTTTGCATTCCTGGGATAAACCCTACTTGATCATGTTGTATGATCCTTTTAATGTGCTGTTGGATTCTGTTTGCTATTATTTTGTTGAGGATTTTTGCATCTGTATTCATCAGTGGTATTGGCCTGTAGTTTTCTTTCTTTGTGACATCTTTCTCTGGTTTTGGCATCAGGGTGATGGTGGCCTTGTAGAATGAGTTTGGGAGTGTTATTCCCTCTACTATATTTTGGAAGAGTTTGAGAAGGATAGGTGTTAGCTCTTCTCTAAATGTTTGATAGAATTCACCTGTAAGCCATCTGGTCCTGGGCTTTTGTTTGTTGGAAGATTTTTAATCACAGTCTCAATTTCAGTGCTTGTCATTCATCTGTTTATATTTTCTATTTCTTTCTGGTTCAGTCTTGGAAGGTTGTGCTTTTCTAAGAATCTGTCCATTTCTTCCAGGTTGTCCATTTTGTTGGCATATAGTTGCTTGTAGTAATCTCATGATTCTTTGCATTTCTGCAGTGTCAGTTCTTACTTCTTTTTCATTTCTAATTCTATTGATTTGAGTCTTTTCCCTTTTTTTCTTGATGAGTCTGGCTAATGGTTTATCAATTTTGTTTATCTTCTCAAAGAACCAGCTTTTAGTTTTATTGCTCTTTGCTATTATTTCCTTCATTTCTTTTTCATTTATTTCTGATCTGATCTTTATGATCTCTTTCCTTCTGCTAACTTTGAGGTTTTTTTGTTCTTCTTTCTCTAATTGCTTTAGGTGTAAGGTTAGGTTGTTTATTTGAGATGTTTCTTGTTTCTTAAGGTAGGATTGTATTGCTATAAACTTCCCTCTTAGAACTATTTTTGTTGCATTCCATAGGTTTTAGGTCATCGTGTTTTCATTGTCATTTGTTTCTAGGTATTTTTTGATTTCCTCTTTGATTTCTTCAGTGATCTCTTCGTTATTTAGTAGTGTATTGTTTAGCCTCCATGTGTTTGTATTTTTTACAGATTTTTTTCTGTTATTGATATCTAGTCTCATAGTGTTGTTGTCGGAAAAGATACTTGATATGATTTCAATTTTATTAAATTTACCAAGACCTGATTTGTGACCCAAGATATGATCTATCCTGGAGAATGTTCCATGAGCAGTTGAGAAGTGTATTGTGTTGTTTTGGGATGGAATGTCCTATAAATATCAATTAAGTCCATCTTGTTTAATGTATCATTTAAAACTTGTGTTTCCTTATTTATTTTCATTTTGGATGATATTTCCTTGGTGAAAGCGGGGTGTTAAAGTCCCCTACTATGATTGTGTTACTGTTGCTTTCCCCTTTTATGGCTCTTAGTATTTGCCTTATGTATTGAGATGCTCCTGTGTTGGGTGTATAAATATTTACAATTGGTATAGCTTCTTCTTGGATTGATCCCTTAGTCCTTATGTAGTGTCCTTCTTTATCTCTTGTAATAATCTTTATTTTAATATCTATTTTGTCTGATATGAGAATTGCTACTCCAGCTTTCTTTTGTCTTCCTTCTGTGTGGAATATCTTTTTCCATCCCCTCACTTTCAATATTTATGTGTCCCTAAGTCTGAAGTTGGTCTCTTGTAGACAGCATATATACGGCTCTTATTTTTGTATCCATTCAGCCAGTCTGTGTCTTTTGGTTGAAGCATTTAATCCATTTACATTTAAGGTAATTATCAATATGTGTGTTCTTATTACCATTTTCTTAATTGTTTTGGGTTTGTTATTGTAGGTCTTTTCCTTCCCTTGTGTTTCCTGCCTAGAGAAGTTCCTTTAGCATTTGTTGTAAAGCTGGTTTGGTGGTGCTGAATTCTCTTAGCTTTTGCTTGTCTGTAAAGGTTTTAATTTGTCCATCGAATCTGAATGAGGTCCTTGCTGGGTAGAGTAATCTTGGTTGTAGCTTTTTCCCTTTCATCACTTTAAATATGTCCTGCCACTCCCTTCTGGCTTGCAGAGTTTCTGCTGAAAGATCAGCTGTTAACCTTATGCAGATTCCCTTGTATATTATTTGTTGCTTTTGCCTTGCTGCTTTTAATATTTTTTCTTTGTATTTTTTTTTTGATAGCTTGATTAATATGTGTCTTGGCGTGTTTCTCCTTGGATTTATCCTGTATGGGACACTCTGCACTTCCTCGACTTGATTAATGATTTCCTTTCCCATATTAGGGAAGTTTTCAACTATGATCTCTTCAAATATTTTCTCATTCTCTTTCTTTTTCTCTTCTTCTTCTGGGACCCATATAATTCAAATGTTGGTGTGTGTAATGTTGTCTCAGAGGTCTCTGAGACTGTCCTCAGTTCTTTTCATTCTTTTTTCTTTATTCTGCTCTGCAGTAGTTATTTCCACTATTTTGTGTTCCAGGTCACTTATCCGTTCTTCTTCCTCAGTTATTCTGCTGTTGATTTCTTCTAGATAAATTTAAATTTCATTTATTGTGTTGTTCATCATTGTTTGTTTGCTCTTTCATTCTTCTAGGTCCTTGTTAAATCTTTCTTGTATTTTCTGCATTCTGTGTCCAAGATTTTGGATCATCTTTACTATCATTATTCTGAATTCTTTTTCAGGTAGACTGCTTATTTCCTCTTCATTTGTTTGGTCTGGTGGGTTTCTACCTTGCTCCTTCATCTGCTGTATGTTTCTCTGTCTTCTAATTTTGCTTAACTTACTGTGTTTGGGGTCTCCTTTTCACAGGCTGCAGCTTCTTAGTTCCTGTTGTTTTTGGTGTCTGCCCCCAGTGGCTAAGGTTGGTTCAGTTGGTTGTGTAGGCTTCCTGGTGGAGGGGACTAGTGCCTGTGTTCTGGTGCATGAGGCTGGATCTTGTCTTTCTGGTGGGCAGGTCTGCATCCAGTGGTGTGTTTTGGGGTGTCTGCGACCTTATTATGATTTTAGGCAGTCTTTCTGCTAATGGGTGGGGTTGTGTTCCTGTCTTGCTAGTTGTTTGGCATAGAGTGTCCAGCAATGTAGCTTGCTGGTCGTTGAGTGGAGCTGGGTCTTGGCGTTGAGATGGAGATGTCTGGGAGATTTTTGCCATTTGATACTACATGGAGCTGGGAGGTCTCTGGTGAACCAATGTCCTGAACTCAGCTCTCCCACCTCAGAGGCAGAGGCCTGACACCTGGCCGGAGCAGCAAGACCCTGTCATCCACACAACTTAGAATAAAAGGGAGAAAAAAAGAAATAAACAAATAAAATAAAATAAAATAAAATAAAATAAAATAAAATAAAATAAAATAAAATAAAAAGTTATAAAATTAAAAATAATTATTAAAAGTTAAAAAAATTAAAAAGTAATAAAAAAAGAAAGAAAGAATGAAAGAAGAGAGCAACCAAACCAAAAAATATATCCACCAATGATAACAAGCACTAAAAACTATACAAACAAAAAACAAAACAAAAAAATGGACAGACAGAACCCTAGGACAAATGGTAAAAGCAAAACTATACAGGCAAAATCACACACAGAAGCATACACATACACCCTCACAAAAAGAGAAAAAGGAAAAAATATATATATAGTTGTTCCCAAAGTCCACCGCCTCAATTTTGGGGTGATTCGTTGTCTATTCAGGTATTCCACAGATGCAGGGTACATCAAGTTGATTGTGGAGATTTAATCCGCTGCTCCTGAGGCTGCTGAAATTTCCCTTTCTCTTCTTTGTTCACACAGCTCCTGGGGTTCAGCTTTGGATTTGGCCCCACCTCTGTGTGTAGGTCGTCTGAGGGCTTCTGTTTCTGCTCAGACAGGAAGGGGTTAAAGGAGCAGCTGATTCGGGGGCAGGCCGGGCGGAGGGAGGGGTACGGATGCGGGGCGAGCCTGCGGGGGCAGAGGCCGGCATGACGTTGCACTAGCCTGAGACACGCCGTGCGTTCTCCCGGGGAAGTTGTCTCTGGATCGCGGGACCCTGGCAGTGGCGGGCTGCACAGGCTCCCGGGAGGGGCGGTGTGGATAGTGACCAGTGCTTGCACACAGGCTTCTTGGTGGCTGCAGCAGCAGACTTAGCATTTCATGCCCATCTCTGGGGTCTGCGCTGATAGCCAAGGCAAGTCTCTTGCCTCTTCGGCAGTTCCAGACTTTTTCTCGGACTCGCTCCTGGCTAGCTGTGGTGCACTAGCCCCCTTCAAGCTGTGTTCACACAGCCAACTCCAGTCCTCTCCCTGGGGTCTGACCTCCAAAGTTGGAGTCTCAGCTCCCATCCCCCACCCATCCCGGCCGGCGGGTGAGCAGACAAGCCTCTCTGGCTGGTGAGTGCTGGTCGGCACTGATCCTCTGTGCGAGAATCTCTCTGCTTTGTCCTCTGCACCCCTGTTGCTGCGCTCTCCTCCACGGCTCCAAAGCTTCCCCCCTCTGCCACCTGCCGTCTCTGCCAGTGAAGGGGCTTCCTAGTGTGTGGAAACTGTTCCTCCTTCACAGCTCCCTCCCACTGGTGCAGGTACTGTCCCTATTCTTTTGTCTCTGTTTTTTTCTTTTTTCTTTTGCCCTACCCAGGTACGTGGGGAATTTCTTGCCTTTTGGGAAATCTGAGGTCTTCTGTCAGCGTTCAGTAGGTGTTCTGTAGGAGTTGTTCCATATGTAGATGTATTTCTGATGTATTTGTGGGGAGGAAGGTGATCTCCACGTCTTACTCTTCCTCCATCTTGAAGGTTTCTCTCAGTTTCTGTCTTTAAATCTTGAGGGAGTGATGCAGAAACTCAAACTGGACTGGCCTAGCCTGAGTCATGTGATTGCTTTGATGGTTAGAGAGTGATGATAGGGAACAGTCCCTCCTCCACTGCTGTAGGCTCTGCTTCCTACTAAGTACCATATCACGGGGTGATTTCCCCCAACCTGCAAGGAAATACAGATGCTGGGGATCCAAAAAAGGGGGAAATGTCCCGTGAAGTCTTCTGTTCTGGTCTGCACCATTTAGCGTCACATGGGGCCCTGGAGTATTTGTCAATTACTCTGAGTGAGATCAGAAGTCATTGGTAGGTTTAGATGAGATGGAGGACATGATCTGACTTGTGTTTAATAGAATTACTTAGATTATGTGTTGAGAATAGATTGCAGGAGCATGGGAGCAAAAGCAAGGGAGACCAGTTGGGTCTTTCTTCAAACTTTCTAGGAGAAGGGCAACCTATTATTTTGCTGGGATTTCTAACAGTGTCACATGCCTCTGCACTCTTACCCTCCTTCCCTAACCTACTGTTTTTCTTGGCTTTCAAATATAATGTGCCCCATTTAAAAATAGCCATTTTGAATCTGCTTTCACTTAGATTTGATAATTTCCCTGCACTTTTGGCCAGTTTCCAGTCCGGCCCTAGGAGTCAGTGTCTTAGAAAATCGGTTAGGTCTGCCTTCTTGGATATTGACCAAATGGGTGAAAAGGATCCTTCAATATCAGCTCAGCCAGCTAAGAAGCAGATCTTCCTCCACACATAGACGTGAAGGATGACCATTTTGGAGACATGCAGTTTCTCCCCTGCTTATATAGGTTTATAAACTTAGTGCATAGAATTCTTAGCTCAGCAATGGATTTGAGAACCTTCCAGTTCAGACATTTTTAAACAGCCAAGTACCTGTGAATTATTGTTTGCATAATGTTTAACTCAAAGTATACATTTTAACCTTGAGTCCCTTGGCTGGCTTCCCATCTGCTTTTCTTCATCCATGCACTGACTGAACAAATGAAAATTGACTTGACTTCTCGCAAACTCTGTCCTATCTCCTGGTGCTGGCGCTGCTTATTCTCTTCACTGTGTCATTCATTTATCTGCTGAATTTGCCTATTCTCTGGATGGTAAGAAATGTGACCTTCGTAAGAATGTCATTAGCTTTAACATTAGCTTAGTGTTCCCCAAGTTTATACTCTCAACAAATATTAATTCCCTTGAGTTTTTTTTTTAAGGGATTATTCCAGGACTTGAGATGTTAATTAATTAATTAATTAATTAATTTTTGCTGTGTTGGGTCTTCGTTTCTGTCCGAGGGCTTTCTCTAGTTGTGGCAAGCGGGGGCCGCTCTTCATCGCGGTGCGCGGGCCTCTCACTATCGCGGCCTCTCTTGTTGCAGAGCACAGGCTCCAGATGTGCAGGCTCAGTAGTTGTGGCTCACGGGCCCAGTTGCTCCGTGGCATGTGGGATCTTCCCAGACCAGGGCTCGAACCCGTGTCCCCTGCATTAGCAGGCAGATTCTCAACCACTTCACCACCAGGGAAGCCCAAATTCCCTTGAGTTTTTACCTTAAGAACCATCCTGAGAGAAGTGGACAGGGAGCCAGTGGCCCTTAAGTTTGGGTGCTTTTATTTCCCTTTATTTCTCTCTGACTGTAGCTCTCTTCTACTCTATTTAAGAAACGATTTACTTTCTTATGTGGACCACTGCTACATGAAATTTATTTTTATAAAATAATGGAATGAAATAGAGAGTTGGGAAGTAGAATATACAGAGAAGGGAGTTCAAGTATTAGTTATTTGATAAATACATGTTGGTTTGATTTGATTATTTTTCTTTTACTTGCAATATTTTGGTAATACTTTTCTTAGACGGGCCCTACTTTTTAAGTGACAGAAGAGATTATGAAAGAGAAAGCTTCGATTATTTGGGAGCAGAGAGAAGAGGATACTAAATAATGGCTTTAAAATCTCTGCTATGTGTGAATCCCAGCCAGGAAAAAAGTAGAGAATGGAGGCAGGCCCCATTTTTGCCAGAGTGGGTTTCTAAAAACTCTCATGAAGGAAATTTCATTTCCCTCTTTGGGCCTACATTCTTGACTAAGAATGTAACATAAAAAACAACCACGTAGGGGGACTTCCCTGGTGGTACAGTGGTTAAGAATCCGCCTGCCAGGGCTTCCCTGGTGGCGCAGTGGTTGAGAGTCTGCCTGCCAATGCAGGGGACACGGGTTCGGGCCCTGGTCTGGGAAGATCCCACATGCCACGGAGTAACTGGGCCCGTGAGCCACAGCTACTGAGCCTGCGCGTCTGGAGCCTGTGCTCCGCAACAAGAGAGGGCACGGCAGTGAGAGGCCCGCGCAACGCGATGAAGAGTGGCCCCCGCTTGCCGCAACTAGAGGAAGCCCTCGCACAGAAACGAAGACCCAACACAGCCAAAAATAAATAAATTAAAAAAAAAAAAAAGAAACTGCCTGCCAATGCAGGAGACATGGGTTTGAGCCCTGGTCTGGGATGACCCCACATGCCGCGGAGCAACTAAGCCTGTGCGCCACTACTACTGAGCCTGTGCACTAGAGCCTGTGAGCCACAACTACTGAGCCCGTGTGCCACAACTACTGAAGCCCACACGCCTAGAGCCCATGCTCTGCAACAAGAGAAGCCACCGCAATCAGAAGCCTGCACACCACAACGAAGAGTAGCCCCCACTCGCCGTAACTAGAGAAAGCCCGCGCACAGCAACAAAGAACCAAAGCAACCAAAAAAAAAGAAAAAAAAAACTATATAAAAACAACAACAACCATGTAGGGAGTTCCCTGGTGACCTAGTGGTTAAGATTCCAGGCTTTCACTGCTGTGGTCTGGGTTCAATCCCTGGTTGAACTGAGAGCCCGCAAGCCTTGTGGCACGGCCAAAAAAAAAAAAAATATTGTTTAAAAAAAAAAGCCAGCCATGTACATGGTCACCAATATTTACAAAGGAGAATATATTATAAAATCAATATAATCATTTAAAATAAAATTACATTTCAATTTATAGAAAATATACCTAAATATGCTGTATCTATTTACTATGGAAAAGCCTACAAAGTACTACAAAAGCACATGTAACGTATCAGATATAAACCTACTGCTTCATAAATGACTTAAAACATGTCAATTAATTCCTTCATGGTTTTTACAGCTAATATTTATTTTGTTTGCTTTTTTATTATTTAGAAGATTTATTAAAATAATTTTGATGACTTAAAGAACTGGTTGCAGGTAAATGGATCAGGAAGAAAGGGAGGTGTCTATGCATCTATCCTGGGACAAAGTCATTTCCACCAACCCCGGAGCTATTCCTCATGTGGCCTCCCAGTAAATCATTGCTTTGTGTTGTGGACAACAGTGATGGTTTGTCTTCCACGGAAAAGCATGTTTACAAATAAAGGCCTGTTCCCTTTCAGGTTATAGTAGGAAGGTCACTTCACCTTCTCTTAACCTTTAATGCCTCAGCCAGTTCTGTCCTGTTGCTGAGACCACTGCATTTTCTTTGCAGATAACACTTTATATGATTTATTCATTATATCTCCACTGCCACCATCATTTCTATCCTGGAAAACCACAGTAGCCTCCTAATTATCTTCCTGTTTCTACTCTTGCTTACCCTTAAGTCCATTAGTCAGAGTTATCTTCAAACACATAGATAAGATAACGTCACTCCCTGGTTTGAAATCCTCCAGTTGCTTTCCATTTAACAGAGGATGAAATGGAAATTTTCTACCGTGGCCCATCAGCCCTGCCCAGTGGGACCTTCCCTCTCTCCTCCCACGCTGTTCTGTGCCTGGCTCACTCTGCTCAGCTCACTGGCCCCTTCTCAGTGTTAGGATTCACCAAATTCCTCTCCATCTCAGGGACTCTGCACTGCTGTTTCTTCTGTCCCCCTACCAGGAATTTTCTTCTCCTGGTTATTTGTGTGGCTGGCTCCTTCTCAACCTTCAGGGCTCAGCTTAAGCTCCCTCCTTGGAGAGTCTTCTCTGGCCCTCTCATGGCTCCTGTTACTCTTTGTTATGCTTTCTCTTTTATTTCCTTCTTGGAGCTTATTACAATCAGTAACTATTTGGCTTATTTGTCTGTTTATTTTATTGTCTGTCTCCCACCAGACTATAATAATAGCAGATAACTTTTATAGAGACCTTGCTATGTGCCAGGCCGTGGTGTTTAACATGAATTAACTTGTTCATTATAATGATCCTATGAAGTAGGTACTACAGTATCACCAGTTTACAGATGGAGAAACTGAGGTACAGAGAGGTACAGTGACTTGCTCAAGGTCACACAGACAGAGCCAGGCTGTGAACACAGGTGGTCCAGCTCCAGCACCCCCACCTCTCACCTCAGTGCCCTGTTGCCTCCATGGTGGCATGTCTGCCTTTTCACTGTTTGCACCCAGTGCCAGCACAGTGTCTGCTGCATGCTATGGTGAGGACAGTTGTCCCTGTTGGTGTAGGTGAGAATCAACCATCTCCAGTGAACTGCTGGAGCAGGGCAGAGGGAGAGAGGAGCCTGGGAGATGAGCTTCCTCTGTAAAGAACTGTAATTGTTGGAAAGGAAAAGGGACTGAGTCAGCTCAGTGTCCATCACTCAGCTTTCTCTCAGACATCACCCCTACTCATCCTACCTGGGGACCCATGCAGAGCAGGGGTGTGCAAATTAGTGGTTAAAAAGATGGTTTACCCACAGGTATGTAAAACTCTGGCATGAGCTGTACTGGTGTTTCAGGGCACCTTTAACAGAGGAGACCGGCTTTCTCTGATCTCCTCCTCTCCTCCTTTGCTAAGGACCACCATCATGAAGGCTTTGGGGCAACAGTGGGGGCGCCAGAAAGTGGCAGCAGTGACTGCTGGAGACCATGGTGAGGTCATGTGTAACAGAGACCCCCTGCAGGCTGAATGAATCATACGTCAGCACTTTCCTGAGCACATTTCACTCCGTGTACGTGTGTGTCTGTGTTCATGTGTATTTGTAGAGTCTGAGATCTAGCATTAAAAGGCAGAGCCTAGATTCGTTCACTGGACTTGAGTTAATATTGTTAATATGACTTCATTGGTGCCATCCCTGGTGAGGCCTGGGGAAATGTAATTCTTTCACTATACAAACATTTATTTGACAGACACTTATTGAAATACCTACTATGTTTCAGGCACTGTGATAAGTACTATTGATATCGGATATCAATATCCTTGGCCTTGGGGAGCTTTCAATGGAGCTTAAAATGTAGAGGATATGAATGTGTAAATAATTAATTACAAAAATGTGATAGGTTATAGGATAGAGGGAAGTACAGAGTGCTTTGGGATTCCCAAAAAAGCAGCACTTAATTCAGACTGAGGTTGTGAGGAGAAGGCTGAGAAAATATCCCGGAGGAGATGACAGTTGATCTGAGTCTGGAAATGTGAGCAAACCTGAACAGACAGGGAAGAGAGTGAAGAGGGTCTGACTAGACACCCCAGCATGTACAGAGTCATGGAGGGACGAGAGAATGTGGGAAACCACAGGCATGGACACGTGAGAGAGTGGGTGTTGAGATGTGACACTGACAGCTAGGTGGGAGCCAGATCACTGGCACTTTAATGGGTTTGGATTTTATCCTGAGGCAGTGAGATCCACTGAATTTTTTTAGACAGAGAAATGCTATTATTAAACTATGTTTTAGAAAGGCCAGTGTGGAGAATGGCTTGACAGGGACGGAGACTAAAACGGGAGGCCAGTTAAAGACTATTGCAGTAACTTAGATGAGAAAGGAGGAAGTGTGAACTGAGGCAGGGCCAGTGGGCTGGAGAGGAAGGGAGTGATTCTAGAGAATTTAGGAGGTAGAATCCACAGGACATGGTGACTCTTTCGGGTGTGGGGGTGGGTGGAAGGCAACTTTAAGAGAGTTACTAAGTTTCTCACTTGGCTTAGTTGGTGGATGGGTGGTATCTATTGTTTAAATAGGAACTAGAGAAGGGGGAATAATTGTGTGTGTGTGTGTTTAGAGAGACGATTTCAGTTTTGGACATGCTGAGTTTAGATGGCTATGGATCATTCCAGTGGAGATGCCCAGTGGGGAGGGCTATAGAACTGGCACATAGTAGAAACTCATTATGTATTTATCAAATAAATGAGAATGATAAAGCTCTGGGGCTCAAGTATAGACCTGTTAAAGTCATCACTGCACCACATTATGTTTATGATCATAAAGATAGTTGTTGCTTTTATGGGAGTTGATAGAGTCATTCAGCACGAGTATACAGCTAAGAGATGAGGACTCAAAGTGGTCCTGATTTAAGGCATGGGGGATAGGAGCCTGAAAAGGAGGCATAATGAATTGTCAGAGGTAGGAGAAACTCCAGGAGAGATAAGGGACCTGGAAGCCAATGGTGGAGATGCCAGAGAAGGAGGCATTACTGATGGAAAAAAGTCAATAAAGGAAGAACTGGAAAGCTTCCAGCTAGTTTACCAGTTAGGAGGGAGATTGGCCAGATAAGTTTAATATTGAGCTTTTACCATGTGCCAGGCATGTGTGATGTGTCACATATACAATGGCACAAATATGCCTCAGTTAGGGTTCAGTGAAGTGGCGGAGGCTGAATCCGGATTGCATTGAGTTGATGAAAGAATAATTGATGAGAACACTCCCATTTACCATTGCAACAAAAAGAATAAAATACCTAGGAATAAACCTACCTAAGGAGACAAAAGACCTGTATGCAGAAAACTATAAGACACTGATGAAAGAAATTAAAGATGATACAAACAGATGGAGAGATATACTATGTTATTGGATAGGAAGAATCAATGTTGTGAAAATGACTATACTACCCAAAACAATCTACAGATTCAGTGCAATCCCTATCAAACTACCACTGGCATTTTCACAGAACTAGGACAAAAAATTTTGCAATTTGTATGGAAACACAAAAGACCCCAAATAGCCAAAGCAATCTTGAGAACGAAAAATGGAGCTGGAGGAATCAGGCTCCCTGACTTCAGACTATACTACAAAGCTACAGTAATCAAGACAGTATGGTACTGGCACAAAAACAGAAATATACATCAATGGAACAGGATAGAAAGCCCAGAGATAAACCCATGCACATATGGTCACCTTATTTTTGATAAAGGAGGCAAGAATATACAATGGAGAAAAGACAGCCTCTTCAATAAGTGGTGCTGGGAAAACTGGACAACTACATGTAAAAGAATGAAATTAGAACACTCCCTGACACCATACACAAAAATAAACTCAAAATGGATTAAAGACCTAAATGTAAGGCCAGACACTATAAAACTCTTACAGGAAAACATAGGCAGAACACTCTATGATGTAAATCACAGCAAGATCCTTTTTGACCCACTTTCTAGAGAAATGGAAATAAAAACAAAAATAAACAAATGGGACCTAATGAAACTTAAAAGCTTTTGCACAGCAAAGGAAACCATAAACAAGATGAAAAGACAACCCTCAGAATGGGAGAAAATATTTGCCAATGAAGAAACTGACAAAAGATTAATCTCCAAAATATACAAGCAGCTCAGTATCAAAAAAACAAACAACCCAATCCAAAAATGGGCAGAAGACCTAAATAGACATTTTTCCAAAGAAGATATACAGATTGCCAACAAACACATGAAAGGATGCTCAACGTCACTAATCATTAGAGAAATGCAAATCAAAACTACAATGAGGTATCACCTCACACCCGTCAGAATGGCCATCATCAAAAAATCTAGAAACAATAAATGCTGGAGAGGGTGTGGAAAAAGGGAACCCTCTTGCACTGTTGGTGGGAATGTAAATTGGTACAGCTACTATGGAGAACAGTATGAAGGTTCCTTAAAAAACTAAAAATAGAATTACCATATGACCCAGCAATCCCACTACTGGGCATATACCCTGAGAAAAGCATAATTCAAAAAGAGTCATGTACCACAATGTTCATTGCAGCTCTATTTACAATAGCCAGGACATGGAAGCAACCTAAGTGTCCATCGACAGAGGAATGGATAAAGAAGTTGTGGCACATATATACAATAGAATATGACTCAGCCATAAAAAGAAACAAAATTGAGTTATTTGTAGTGAGGTGGATGGACCTAGAGTCTGTCATACAGAGTGAAGTAAGTCAGAAAGAGAAAAACAAATACAGTATGCTAACACATATATACGGAATCTAAAAAAAAAAAGATGAACCTAGGGGCAGGACAGGAACAAAGACACAGATATAGAGAATGGACTTGAGGACACAGGGAGGGGGAAGGGTAAGCTGGGATGAAGTGAGAGAGTAGCATCGACATATGTATACTACCAA
The DNA here is from genome assembly GCF_965194805.1 of Balaenoptera borealis. NCBI lineage: Eukaryota > Metazoa > Chordata > Mammalia > Artiodactyla > Balaenopteridae > Balaenoptera > Balaenoptera borealis. The sequence goes on from NC_138866.1 coordinate 88,053,058, forward strand.
ATATAAAATAGCTAGCTAGTGGGAAGCAGCTGCATGGCACAGGGAGATCAACTCGGTGCTTTGCGACCACCTAGAGGGGTGGGAGAGGGAGGGTGGGAGGGAGATGCAAGGTGGGAGGGGGAGACGCAAGGTAGGGGGGATATGGAGATATACGTATGCATATAGCTGATTCACTTTGTACAGCAGAAACTAGCACAACACTGTAAAGCAATTATACTCCAATAAAGATGTTCAAAAAAAAAAAAAGAAAAATTGATGAGAAAATGGAGAAACAAGTAGAGCGCACAATTCTGTGGATAGGAGTTTTGGGGGAGGGTGGTGAGGAAAGAGACTGAGTGAAAATCAGAGGGTTATTCTCTTGAGGCAGTTTCCCCTTCCCTTCCCTTGCCTTCCCTTCCCTTCCCTTCACTTTGCATTTCATCTTCCTTTCCCCCCTCATTCCCCCTTCTCTCCCCCCTCCCTCCATCCCTCCTTTCCATCCTTCCATCCTTCCTTCCTTCCTTCCTTGACAGGGTAAGATCAGTGAAGAAGTGGGAAAGGTTGGGGTGGGTGTGTTCTGGACAAGAGGAGGAACAGCTGACAGGAACAGAAGTGTGGTTAGGAATGGAGGCAAGGAGGTGGAGATCAGAGAGCAGGAAATGAAAGGAGCTGATTCTTCATGGCCCCATTTTTCTCTCTGTGCAGAAAGAGGGGAGATGGTGAGACAGGGTACCTAAGAAGGGAGATGAAGTTTAGAAATTGCTAAAGTGAGGAATGGGAATGGGACTCGTCAGAGGATTGCAAAGCACCCCAGAAATTAGAAGCTTTTGATTTTGTGCTGCCCCTCTCACCCCACAAAAGTGTGTGTGTGATTCTCTCTCTAATGGTCCTGATGTGGAATGGAAAGGTAGTAAGTGGCCCTGAGCCAAGCTGGTGATTCATTGAATATTTGTGACAGACTCTTCAAAGTCTAATCCTTGGGTAAAACTATCAAAGATGAGTTAAAAAGAGTTGCAAGCATACTGCCAATTCATAGGACTAAAACTTTGCTGAAATAGAGAGTACCTCACTCACTCTGTTCAAAACCCAGCTACTAGGTCATTGCATTAAGACAGCCAGATGGTAGAATTCAACACAGATGGCTGGAAAACCCAGCAAATGAACAGGTGAAAATAGCAGTGGTGAGGTGACTCTTAACTGGGCAGGAAGAATGAAATACAAAGCAATGGAAAGTGTGGAATGTGGCATTCCTATATTTGCTTGCTATGTATTGAATACATTAACTTCTTTTGTGGAGGCACCGAGATATTTTTTCCCCAAACTCTGAATTTTCAGTTCTGTAATAAAGAGGATCTGATGAGATAAGTCACACCACCAGGGAAACGGCATAGACCTAAGGGCACAGCTGTTGAAGAAGACACTCCTCTAGCCTTTTGGATGATGGGGTAAGAATTCATCAAGCAGGAAGAAAGGCTGGGGAGCTCTGTTTTTTCCTCTAGCTTTACTGAGGTATAATTGACAAATAAAATTGTTATATATTTAAATTGTACAGCATGATGATTTGACATATGCATACACTGTGAAAAGATTCCCACAATCAAGTTTGCACATCCTTTTCCTCACAACATTGTTGTGTGTGTGTGAGTGAATGCTTAAGATCTACTCTCTTAGCAAATTTCAAGTATACAACACAGTATTATTAACTATGTCACCATGCTGTGACACCATCCTCAGAACTTATAAATGAAACTTTGTACCCTTTGACCAACCTCTCCACACTTCCTCCACACCCGCACCCCACCCCATCTCCTGGTAATCACATTCTACTCCCTGTTTCTATGAGTTTGACTTTTTTTTTTTAAAAAGTGTCCACATATAAGTGATGCCATACAATATTTGTCTTTTTTTGTCTGACGTTTCACTCAATATAGTGCCCTCCAGGTTCATCCATGCTGGTGCAAATGGCAGGATTTCCTCCTTTTTTAAAGGCTGAATAATATTCCATTGTGTATATATACCACATTTTAAAATCTATTCATCTGTCGAGGGACCCTTAGTTGTTTCCATATCTTGGCTATTTTGAATAATGATGCAATGAATATGGGAGTGCAGATATCTCTTTGAGATAGTGATTTCATTTTCTCTGGATATATGCCCAGAAGTGGAATTTCTGGATTATATGGTATTCTAGTTTCAATTTTTTGAGGAACCTCCATACTGTTTTTCCATAGTGGCTGCACCAATTTACATTCCCACCAGCAGTGCACAAGGGTTCCCTTTTCTGTACATTCATGCCAGCATTTGTTATCTCTTGTCTTTTTGATAATAGACAACCTAGCAGGTGTGAGATGATATCTCATTGTGGTTTTGATTTGCATTTCAGGGGACTCTGGTTTTGATGTTGCTCGGAGCTGTGTTTTATCACATAGTTTAATGTGGGTGTAAGTTGCCATAGAATTAGAGCTGGAGGGGGTAAACGGGCATTTGCATGCCAGTCAGGGTTTGAGTCATAGCCCAAAGACAGCTGCATTTGCACTTCATCTCATAGGGGACTGCCTGCAGGTCTCTTGTGAAGCTTTCTGTCAATGATAGGTGGATTCTTTTGTGATTCTGCCTGACCCACCAAGTCCCATTGCTTGCCTGCTCTCTAAGCTTAAGCCTGTTATTCTGCCCTGCTTGAGATGTACAAAAGTCTACTTTTTGCAGAGTATAGGATCACCGAGGTGTAGTTACAATGCCTCCTCCTGTCTCCTTCACCTGAACATGAGTTTCTATCTTAGATAGAGGATGAAAGTAGGATTTAGGTATTCTCTCCAGGGGTGTAGGTAGGGGTGTCAGGAAATAGTGGTTACTGTTAAGGGCCAAAAGGCTTATAACTGGATCTACTGGTTTTATATCCTTCTGCACTCCTCAGCAGAGAATTGGGCTGATGATGTCATTTCTCATATAAACTCCAAGAAATTGACACTTGTATCTGAGTGCCTAGTAAAATGACTTCCATCAATTGTTATCCCTGCCTAATAGCATTACAATGTTAATAACAAATAGTTCTCGCCAAAGACTTGGGGATTTTTAATATAGTTAAGTGTTGGTCTGTGGCTATAGGTTCCCTTCCCTCCAACCCCCAGCTGAAATCTTGTTAATTCTCACGAGCTAGTCTGAGCTGGAATGACCAAGTGGAAGGCCTTTGGGGAAAATGCCCAGTGAACTGTTAGAGTTGAGTGTTATTGCAGTAGGTGGCGCTTTTTCCTCTGAATCCAAGCCAATTTCCGGTACTGCAGTTGGCTAAGGACTGTGTCACATTCCAGGAAGCAAGAGCTGAAATGAGGACCTACCTGAAATCTATCAAAAGCCAGATTTCACCCCAAGCCTCACAGTACAGATAGTTGAATTGCAAGCAATGATTAGCTATGTGGGTAGATTAATAAAAAAACCTAGAAAGCATTTATACATATAGCTTCAAAATTCAATTTTGGCCAAGGTAAAGTCTTAACTCCCTATTTCGTGGAGCATTCAAGATAGTCAGAATTTAGCTGTTGTCTTTTAAAATACAAAATTTATTCTTACATCTATGAAACCTAAGATGCAGCTTTTTTTAAGATACAACTTATGTTTCATAGGATTTCTTGTTGTCTTTCACAGGCCTGGATGCCAGCTTCACAACCTGGCCATGCCCTATTTGGGATACTATATTTTACTGAGTTTAAGCAAGGCTATGTGTAATCTTATCTATGAGAAATTCACTATTTACAAACCACTGCTCAATTTTTCATTTTTTTTTCTTCTTTTTTCCAGCTACATCACTGGTTTGTGTCTCTAGCTGTGATATCAGGCAGGGAGTCTGGGTTAGGGCTGATGTCAGTCTAGTGGGGAATGAATTGATTAAGAATCCAGATTTTCTATGAACACTTAGCCTGATTAAAAGACGGATGTTTTGCATCATTGTACTCCATGTTCACTGTAGAAGAATTAGAAAATGTAGTAACTAAAAAAGAAAAAAACCCCACAAATCACCAAAATGGTAACATTTTGGTATATTTACTTGTAGACCCTCCTCCACCCCCGTGTGTCTTTTTCTCTACTTATATAAATAACACACACACACACACCTCTATCAGGCTGTCAAAGTTCTGACAGGAAGCAGTAGTACACTGCCTATTTACACTGCCTAGGGACTATTTTCAAAGGTGGGGCAGGGTTCAGGAAAACTGATAAAGTCTCCTGGGGCTACAGTGGGGAGCTATTACCACTCCTTCACCTGAAGGTCCTGATCTGGGAAGGCTAATGGGTGGATTGCATCCTCCCTGGCCCTTTGGCTTCCAGTAGAGTTCTGTCCATGAGAGGCAACATCAGAAGCTCCAAGGGCTTTCTGCCTGGATCCTGACCGATACCCACATCATTCATCAGTTCTCACAGTTTCTCAGTCATTGTATTTTGATTATTGCTTCTACCTAATTCTCTAATTCCTCCCCTTCTAGAATTCCAGTGAGATGTATTTTTAATCTTCTCATCTCTCTTACCTTCTTTCTTATCCATCTCTTTATCTCTCCTTGCTACATTTGGGATGATGTCCGTACATCTATGTTCTCATCAATCATCTTTAATCTCTTTCATTTGCTGAATTTTATGTTTTCACATCTAGAAGTTTTGTTTGGTCATTTTCAGGTCTGCCAGTTCTTTTTACACAGTGCCTTAGGGTTCTTTCCTTAGGGTTTCAAGTCTTTTTATTTTATCATTTAAAACATAATTATTTCATAGTCTCTTTCAGCTTGTTCTACTATTGACAATGAAAATTTAATTTTTTGCAATGACTGTATTTTGTAATTTTTAATTGTGAGCTCATTTTCAGCCAGAATATATTTGCTTGTGTATTTGTGTGCCTTAGAATGTTCTGTATGTTTGGGGGTTTAGAAGGCTTGCTTCCTTTTTTTTTTTTTTTTATATTTATTTATTTGGCTGTGCCGGGTCTTAGTTGTGGCACACGGGATCTTAGTTGCCTCATGTGGGATCTTTTTAGTTGCAGCATGCAGGCTCTTAATTGTGGCATGCAGGATCTAGCTCCTTGACCAGGGATTGAACCCAGGCCTCCTGTGTTGGGAGCGTGGAGTCATAACCACTGGACCACCAGGGAAGTCCCTAGAAGGCTTGCTTCTAAACGGTTTTGTGTTTGCTTTTGCTGGAAGCCCCAAGGATTTCACTTATTTGGGTCCCATTTTTACATTAATTTCTTGGCTGGAGATTCCCACACCATGTGAGTTGTATGAATTTAGTCTCCACATACATGTGTGGGAAAGGCCTAGGCCTGCTGTTTCTAGTGGGAGATCTTTCCTCTGAGCTGATGAGTGAAGCTCATCTCTAGCCCCCACTGTACTGATAGCCATTCAAGAGTCCTGGCTTTTTACAGGGGTGGGGGGAGGGGAGAGGGTGTTCAATTCCTACTTCCTGCATTGTACATTCCAAGACGAAGCTTCTTGCTCCTTTATGGATGTTAAGCCCCGGTCCTTGCTCATAAGTTTATCACTTTGGCTTTATGTTCCTCCTTCATTTCTGGCTCCTAGAGATTTTCCTTTCTTTTGAGCTCTGCTAAGTATCTATTTCTTTTAGTTCTTTATCCAGCATTTCTATGAGCTTTTACTGAGGTGAGTCTCTGTGTTCACATACCGAAGTATCCCTACATAGAGTTTGTAACTTGGTTTTCTGCATAGTCATTCTGATATGGAAAGATATCTGTTCTAGACAGTTAATCATCTTTAATGACTACTTGGCAGGAAGAGTCTGAAATAGGTTGTAAAGGGCTGTCTTTAGAATTGCATTTCCTGGGTTAGCATACTTTCTCCACTATTTATGTTCTGGAACTTGAGCAAGTTACTTGAACTCTTCATGCCTCTATTTCCTTACCTGGAAAGTGGAGATAATAATACATCTACTTGACAGGTTTTCTAGGGATGCTGTAACAAATTACTACAAATTTGGTGGCTTTCAAGCATCAGAAACTTATTCTCTCACAGTTCTGGAGGCTGGAAGTCCGAAATCAAGGTGTTGGTAGAACCAGACTCCCTCTGGAGGTTCTAGGAGAGAATCTGTTCCTTGTCTCTTCCAGCTTGTGGTGGCTTCAGGCGTTTTTTTTTGCCTGTGGTTGCATTACTCCAATCTCTGCTTCTGTCTTCACATTGCCTTCTCCTCTGTGGGTGTAGTGGGAACTCCCTCTGCCTGTCTCTTATTCTGTCTTGATTCCCATGTAAACCATAACTCTTGTTAGGCTCAGGGGAACAGCTACTGCCCTGTGGCTGTTGGTGTGTGTCTCAAGCAGGCACTGGCCCTTGGTTCCCAACAACACCAATACATTTCTTCATTTGTTCAATCCTGTAATTAACTTAAAATAGTTACAGAATTGCTGCACCAATACCGGTACAAGAAACAAATGTATCAATATTGAAAGCATTCAGGATTCATTTGCAGCTCTAGTTATCACTCAATCTTACCCAAGGCTGCGGATGTACAGTCAAACACTATGCTTTTAAATTACTTGGATGAGTTCTTTGTTTTGTTTTTATCTCCTTCACTATGGAGATGGAATTCACTTGAAATACAATTAGGTAATTTGTTTTGGTTTGCGTTTAGGTTTTTCTTTCCTCCTCTCATAGTTGTTGATTTCATTTCATTTTTTGAATATGCAGCATATTAACATGCTCCCATAAGTCAGAAACATACCAAAGGGTGTACTTAGAGAGATGTCACTCCCATTTTTATCCCTTCTACCCTGTTCTCTCCCCTCACACCTTGTAGGTAACCAGATTTGTTGTTTTTGGCTTTAAATGTCCTGTGTTTCTTTTTGTAAACACCAACAGATATATATATATATATATATATATATATATGCTTCTTATTTCACTTTCTTTGTTACACAAAATGTGCTCTTTTGCACTTTGGGAAGCTTCTTTCTTAATGGGAGAGGCAAGAAAGAAAGGGTGAGATACCACTTTTCACTATTTTCAGAATTCTTTTTAAGTTCTTTTTGCCTCTCCCAATACGTTTAAAGAGAGAGGACTCATCATCTGAGCTGGCTGTGAATTATGCTGTGTATACGAATCACCTGGGATCTTGCAAAAAGGCTAGTGTAGTAGGTCTTGGGTGGGGCTAAGACTGTGCCGTTGGAATAAGCTCCCAGGTGTTGCTGAGGCTGCTGGTCCCGGGCCACACACGTGGGTGTGACTAGACTGCGTCACAGGCAGTCTCCCTCGGCTCTCAATGAGCTTCAGACCACAGTTCCTGAAATGTCTTTTTAGAACCAATACACATACTTGTCTAAACTTGTTGGCTTAGTTCAGAGGAGGAGCTGGTCTCTGTATGGCCGGTGCTTCATTTTGGGGCTGGTGGTGATAGTTTGCTGGAGGAGATAAACACGAAACGTTCTTTCATATCTTGGTGACGTATGAAGTATCTTTCTTACTTAGTTTCTTCTTTGGTTCCCTTCCTACTTCTCTGTCCAGTGGCTTCATAAACTGCTTTTTTTTTTTTTCTTCCTTGCAAAGAGATTCAAGTCATTTGAGCAGGGATGTTAATTATTAACATCAACTTTGCTCTAAAAGGAGAAAGGTAGGGTGTGACCCATGTCATGGTGTACTATGACAAAGGGAACGCCATTTAAACCCAGGTACTTAGGGTCATTTGTGTCCTCCTGTTTCCAGTCTTTGGGAATAGGTATGGTAGCTTTAAACATCCACATTTTCCAGTTATTACACTTCTGCCTCCTTATGCAGCCATTCAACCCCTCCTCAGAGCCCTCCTCCAGCCCACATCTTTTCTGGAAGTCTTTGGGGCCCATTTCAACTGTGCTCAGATTCAAGTCTGTTCCTGTTCGTCTGTTTCATTTCCTTGGGGGTTGACACCTGCATCTCTCTCCTGGGCTTCCTCACACAAACCTCACTTACACAAACAAAATAAAACAGAAAATCATGCTTATCAATAAATAAATACCCGGAGGAGGTCAGCAGCCCACGAGTCCTACAAAGAGTTAAATTCCAAATGCCAATTTGGGCTAATTTTACTCTAATTTACTATGATGACATTGAAAAATAGACCATTTCATTTATTTCTAGCTTTATTTTATTTTATTTTATTTTTGGCCGCACTGCGTGACTTGCGGGATCCTCGTTCCCCGACTGGGGACCGAACCCGGACCCCCTGCGATGGAAGTGCAGAGTTCTAACCACTGGACCGCCAGGGAGGTCCCTATTTCTAGCTTTAAATTGAGGTAGAGTTGTGTCTAGAAATGTATTGAGCATGGTATGTTTCACTCTAGGAAAGAGCTGCAGTGGTTATTCTGGGCCTATGGCTTCTAATTAGTGAAACCACTTTAGTACTTCCCACCTCCCCCAGCAAACAAAAAGTCCAATTTATAATAAGAAGACCCCATGCCTTTTTATGCTGGAATGAACCTTAAGAATATAACTAAACTGAGCCCCCTCTCACTGCGTGGGGCTCTTCAGTCCTTCCTGGACAATAGTCATAATCTAAAATGTATTACACGTAATTTCAACACCATTTAGCACAGCTGTCAACCTGCCAAAGCAGAGCCCACAAACTGAGCTTCCATGGAGACCAAATCCTCTTCCTTTTAAACATGTCATTTGCACAGTCAGCTGGAGGTCACTTGGAAGAGAACACCAGGGAACTTTGGTTTGTGTCCCTTTGTTTCTGGCTACTTACCCTCTCATAAAAATATATATTCAATTTACATACGCATCAGCATAAGCTCCTCCAGCAAGTGCTGGAGGGAGAAGAAAACAAAATAATGTCTGAACCAGAGCTTTCATTTTCTGTTCGACTTTGAGGTTACTTTTTTATTTGGAGTCCGAAAAGAATAACAAATTGAATTCCTTTTATAAAAGTGAGACAAGGCAAAGGTTGGATAAAAATTCAGCTCAGTTTGTAAGTTAGTCAAGGAGAAAAATGCTGCCTTTCACTAATGGAATGCATATGGTCTATTCATTATTTTCTTAGCACCATGTTTAAAAAACTAAAAAAAATTTTAATTGAAGTATAGTTGATTTATAATGTGTTAATTTCTGCTGTACAGCAAAGTGATTCTGTTATACACATATTTACATTCTTTTTTAATATTCTTTTCCATTATGGTTTATCACAGCATATGGAATATAGTTCCCTGTGTCTTAGCATCACCTTTAAGGTTTTTTGTTTTTTGAGCAGGGCATGGGGAAAAGAGTTTTATGTATGTATGACTGAGTTGCTGACTGACAGAGTTCATGACTGGCTCTTTTGAAGTGAGAACAATCTAATCCTGGAGCCACAGAACCAGCTACAGATGTCACACTAGATCTCAGCTGTCAACATGCCATCTTATTTCATTGCTATTTTCTTTTGCTCTTGGCTTTCATCAGCCATTGTTCTTCAGATAGCTGGACCAAGCTGCAGCATGTTGTGAACACATTTTTTTTTTCTATTGGCAAAATTAAGGACTGCTGTTGCATGTCTGTTAAGCTCACTTTTAGGGAAATCTGTCATTTATAAATATATCCAGTGAAACTTGCTGTGCCCCAGAGTTACTCATACCACATAGATCTTGGAGGATAAGGTCACTTGGAGGTTGGGTACCTTTGTCAACCAAAAAACCATTTCTCTTTAAAGTGAAGTGATGTGAGAGAATGCCAGGATAAAGAGCTATTTAGGATATCTGCTGAGATTTCATTTCAGAGCAATAGGAAAAATACCCCACGAAACCCTTGGGAGTTTTTGGTGCCAAACTATTTACATCCTAGTGACTCTAAGCCTCAATGCACATAATCACTGGTATACAGAAGATCTCTAATTGCTGCCATGATAGGGAGGATATGGCCCGTGCCAAGGCTGTGGGCACCGCTGGAGTTCAGGCCTGCCTGGGCTTGTCCTGTGTACTGCCAGGACGGGCTGCAAGCTGCTGGCTTTTTTGAGTTTTATCTTCTTTTTTGCATAAGGGAGTCTCATTTTGGCTGAAGGAGGAAGGAGGCCATTTTGTGTGAGCTGTGTTGGTGGTGGTGGTGAAGGTGGGGAGACAGAGGACGAGGGAGAGAGGGGGATCACACCTTTGACTGGAGCTGAGGCGGAGGGAGCAGTCCTCAGTGACAGAGCCACTGGGTCTGAGATAGCACTTCTTATACCCTCCCGGCTCTGAGTGTGACCTGGAGGGAAAGGAGCATCTTCCCATTTCTGTAGGAGCTGCAACATGGCTCTGGCACAAGGAGAATGGGAAGAAATGTGTCATCAGGAGGGTATGGTGACTTTGGAAGCAAGGAAGGTTACACCCTCAGTGTGGTCTCATGGTGGGTATGGGCGGCAGAGGTGGTGGGGAGCTGCTTGTGGAAGGGGGTCTGGAGCAAGAGAGGAAAAATATGGCTGGTGTCACGTGGTGACCACTGCCAACAGATTGTTTTCTAAGTATGTGTGAGGTGCCCTCAGGACGCTCAGAGATAGAGCTGGGAGAAGCCTGCAGAAGCTTGAGAACTAGAGCTAGAAGCCAGAGCTGGCTAGAAGCTAGAGGGTTAGAGACATTAAAATTTTGGTATTTGTCATGGCTCTGTACCCACAGCCTGGTGAAGCTTGGGAAAATTCTAGTTATATTACCCAACACTTTCTTTTTGCTAGCAATATATACCAATGACTAATGCTAGGGTTAGTGAGATTTATTCTCTTAGGTGAGTAGAAATCACAAAGGGCCAATAAAAATTATGATAAGGTGTGTGCCCCCGCCTCACATCCTCTTGGCTCACCTTTCTACTCTAGGTGTTGCTATGGCAACCAGCTGTGCTCAGGTGTAACCTGATCGCACCTCACCTCAATTGCATCATTTATCAATTGCTTTCTGTCCTGGGGCATCTCTGCTACCATCACCTGGGACACCTGCAGAAATCTGCTCAGTCATTCTGACACAGCCATATACTCAAAAGTATGAGGAGGGTAGGACCCCATAGATAACCTTTGACCAATGGGTAATGGGAGCATATGGATAATTTCTCTCATCTTCTTTCCCTTGTGGGGACAATTCTGAAATACTTCTTACATGGCTCTTCAGAGTGTCCCCAGTAGGAAAGGACCCCAGTTGCCCAAGAGGGGACTAGCTTGATAACACACTTTATTTTGGCTTTTCCTCCTTCCCTGTTTCACTCTTCCCAGCCCCTCCACCCACATTCCCAGAAGTCCTTGTCTCAGGCTCCACTTTTTGGGGGAACCCAGTCTAAGACAAGGTGAAAGAGCTCTACATGCATTGGAGATCCCCTTACTTTCTTACCAATGACATCCCTGGAAAAACGTGAGAGTTGGTGGGGGAGAGGGATTGTTCAATTTCTAATTGATAGTAAAAATCTGTTATTGTCAAACTCAGTGAACATTTAATACTCTTTCACTATGATCTAGAGACTATTTTTATTTAGAAATCACTAAGACAGATCCCTGACATTAGCAAGCTCACAAATCATTTGGGGAGACAAACGTGTTCACAGCTTACAAAGTGGAGAGTGCTAACGGGAGGGTTAGCATGCATTAAGAGTGTAGAGAAAGAAACAGTTAATTTTGACTGGAAGTGGGAAGGCTTAGGGTCAGGGAGGCCTCCAGAGAAGAGAAGGCGTTTGATCTGGACCTCGAGAGATGGAAAGGCTATTGAAGATAGTGAATTAAAGAGCTGGAGAAGCTTGAAAAGAATCTTCCTTAAGTAGAATTGGGGTGAGTTTTACTGTCCTCCCAGCTTAAGGGGCAGAGGCCTGCAGCCCTCCTTGGCCCTAATTCCTCTCCCTTTTAATCTCCTAAATAGGGTTTTGATTGCTCTCTCACAGTCTGCTTTCTCAGAGGTATACTGCCTTACCTTTTCTCTTTATCTCTTTATTATTTATGCTTTATTGTCATCTTTTCTATAGGAGAGGGTCAGAGCTGTAGTTCTTTACCTCGCCTGTGCTCACTATGGAGACCTTATCTCTGGGTGCTGGACACTGGGAGGAGGCTTAATGCTTCTGAGGGGTCTCTCTTCTACCAAGAAGTGGGATCACCTTAGTCCAGATGGGGGTTTTCAGGTGTGATTGATTCACAAGATCACCGGATGAGATACTCAAGGACAAGTACCCTTACCTTGAGGGTGGAGAGGTCACATTCACAGGCTTACTTCTCTCCTGCTTCTATCTGCACTGCTTATATTGAAGTGTGGGTTCTTATATCACTGAGGCAGTCAGTGGTAAACAACGAGGTATTAGTATTTTCTTTTTGAATAGGACCAGAGATGTATTTATTTCTTCAAATGTAGAGACCTAAGAAGAATTATACAACTTGGCCCCAGGAAGGGAGGGCTTGGTGGGAAAGGCAGGTGACTAGAAGGGCAGGGCGTTGTCCTCAGTCAGATTCTCTGCTGATAACCTAACTCAGCCACCATCTGCATGTCTGTACCTCTCCGTTTCATTGGCATCCAGATAACACATTTTTGAGTTTTAATCTCCCAGTAAGGGAAACAGAATTGTCCGGGACATCTTGTCCCACCAGGTCAAATGAGAAAGTGTTAATGGTTGAACCTACCTCTGCTCAATCGGTTGACACTACTCTTCAGAGCAAAGTCCACATCATAGGTGGGCAATTGAAGATAGATGAGGGGCTTCCCTGGTGGCGCAGTGGTTGAGAATCTGCCTGCTAATGCAGGGGACACGGGTTCGAGCCCTGGTCTGGGAAGATCCCACATGCCGCGGAGCAGCTGGGCCCGTGAGCCACAACTACTGAGCCTGCGCGTCTGGAGCCTGTGCCCCGCAATGGGAGGGGCCGCGATAGTGAAAGGCCCGCACACCGCGATGAAGAGCGGTCCCCGCACCGCGATGAAGAGTGGCCCCCACTTGCCGCAACTAGAGAAAGCCCTCGCACGAACCGAAGACCCAGCACAGCCAAAAATAAATAAATAAATAAAAATAAAAGTAGCTATAAAATTTAAAAAAAAAAAAAAAAAAGAAGGAGAAGATAGATGAGAAGTGGGCATGGCAGGTATCTGTATTGCTTTCTCAGTCCATCTCATCTCTGGCTGCCAGACACACCCCTTCTCTCTAGCTGTACAAAGATGCCCTGCCTAACGTGTTCTATCACATGCATGCCTTGGGTGCTCACTTCACTTACAAGATAGAGGAAACCCAAGGGTAGCAAGGGGGAATGGGTGATCCTTTCAAGATAATATAGTTTGATGAGGTTCATTTATAAAAAGACTATAAAATTGTGGGTGAGAAGAACCACCAAGAATAGTGCAGTACCCAAGAGCTTGTGGCTTTGGAGCTGTTATCACCTTTTGTCCCAAAGGGATGGGAAGAGAGGATGATTTTTGGAACCTGGAAGAAGAGAGAATTGCATAGAGTCATGGGCATTGAGAGGATCAATGACTTCTAACTGAGGGCCATAGCCAGACAAGCGACTCTGCAGAGAGAGATCTAGGGAAATAATGACCTTGCTCTCACTTTTCCTCACTCATATCTCCTACTGGGGCTCTCCATTGGCCAAACCAACTGGAGCCAGAGGGCACACAGCCCTGTTTATATACGGCATACATGTTAGCCTCCAGGCAGAGAGATGGGTGGAGAAGGGTGGAGAAAGGATGGGAGGGAAAATTGGCACAGACACACAGCGACTATATCAAAAGATGTCTCAGGGTCAGTGTAAGAGTGTTCATTAATCTCTCCCCTTACAATCTACCACTGTTGTCCATCCCTCTGGTTCCATTGTGATCTTACCCAGCTGTTATTATTCACCATTCTTCCATCTATGGATTAAAATGAAGTGTGACAAATGCTCATTGAAGATACTGCTAATCAATCATAGCTCTCTTTTTCACTCAGCTTGGATTTAGTATCAACATCCTTCTTAATACAGTGGTCCAGGCAGCCACCCCCAATCAACTGGCATTGATTTGAGATGGAAGAAATTTGCTATCCCTTGCCTATTCAGTAAATCTATCACTTCCCCACTTCAAATGTAGTAGTGGAGGAAAAACAAAATATAATTGAGACAATTAGAATGAAATGGTAAATCTTGTCTTTAAAAAATGGAAAACAAAAAAATAGGAAGGTACTTTTTCAGTTCATGCACTCTCTAGCAAAAAAAGCAATCTAAAATATAGATGGTGACCACAATCCTTGTTTCTAGAATTAGTCACAGAGCCACAGCTGGCATTGAAGGCTTCCTCCATTGGTGCTGTTGCTGCACTATTATTATTTAACATCTGCAGTGTCCTAGACACTGCGTTAGGTGCTTTACACAATTATTTCACTTATTCCTTGTAGCAATCCTCATAGGAAGTTACTTATTTTCTCCACTATACAGCTGAAAAAGCCTCAGCTTAGTAAGATAAGTTACTTGCCCAAAGTGATGAGTAATTGTTAGAGATGACACTCAAATGCAAATTTTTCTGTGCCCAAAGCCTGTGCTCTTTTTTTCTTTTCTTTTCTTTCTTTTTTTAAATTGAAGTATAGTTGATTTACAGTGTTGTGTAATTACTGCTGTACAGCAAAGTGACTCAGTTATACATATATATAATTCTTTTTTATATTTTCCATTATGGTTTATCACAAGATATTGAATATAGTTCCCTGTGTTATATAGTGGGATCTTGTTGTTTATCCATTCTATACGTAATAGTTTGCATCTACTAACCCCAAACTCCCAGTCCTTCCCTCCCCCACACCCCTCCCCCTTGGCAACCACAAGTCTGTTCTCTATGTCTGTGATTCTGTTTCTTTTTCGTAGATAGGTTCATTTGTGGCATATTTTAGATTCCACATATAAGTGATATCATATGGTATTTGTCTTTCTTTTTCTGACTTACTTCACTTAGTATGATAATCTCTAGGTCCCTCCATGTTGCTGCAAATGAATGCCTGTGCTCTTGACCTTTAGGTAATAATGACTTATGTTTCAACGTTCTCTTTGGCAAACAATTCTGCTGGCTGGAGAGCCAGTGAGGTCACCTTTTCCAGTCCCTCAGCTGCCTACAACTTAAGCAGTTGACTTCTTCCTGGTTCTCTAGTAAGAATAAATACTACTGTGTTTATGCCTATAACCCTTGTATCTTAGATGCACATGTGTGAAGGGCTTGGGGAATCACGCACTATATCACACTTCTACCAGATCCAGTCCCCACCAGAAACTTGAGGAACTTTCTACAGTGGGTGGCCAGGCAGAAGCTGGTATCATACCACCCTATAGGAAGGACGTTGGCCACAACATAGATAGATAAACTGTTATGTAAAGTAAAGGAAGCCAAGACTTTCTCTGGTTAGGCTTTATTTAACAGCTATCCAGTGAGATAGCCAGTGAATTTTGATGTGTCAAACACTATGCTGGGTGCTGGGAGTATTAAGAATCAAGGTGATTAAAGACATTAGAATAGTCCAGAGTTCTACAGTGCACATTTTCCCTCTTGGGGCAAGGTTAAGTTCATTCAGGAGCCCAACACACATTCATCAACCTTGGACTGAAGTGACCAGTTTTGCACTGTCCTTCTCATCAGCAACTTTTGGCTGGGATCGCTTTTGAAGGGGAGCTGCTCCAGCCACTTCTGCATCAAAGTGCTTGGCTGGGTCCTGCTCATGTTGATTGTGTCCTGCTTGATGGCTACTTTCCTAGTGTGCTGGAGCCTTCAACATCTCTCCCAAGCACTCAGTATACTGAACAGGATACAGGACTGAGGAATCAAGTGTCCTGAGTTTGGACCTCAGTTCTGCTATTTACTTTCTGTGTTATCCTGGGCAAATTGCTTTCCCTCTCTGGGCTTTACACTTTTAGATGACAATAGCTTCTACAACCTATGGTTTTGCCGTTCTCATGGACACTCAAATTTTTCTGGAACCAGGCTGTGTCAGGTGTTGTAGCAACCTCTGTTTTCCTTGACAGGGGGAATCTTTTTGTAGTGGCTCTGGTTATTTACAGCTTTATTGCCTCCAGATGGACCAGCCAATGCAGTTTATTTAGCTCCTTGCTACTCCAGGTGTGGTCTATGGCCCAGTAGCATTGACATCACCTGGGAGCTTATTTATAATGTGGAATCTCAGACCCTAGCCAGACTTGCTGAATTAGAATCTTCACTTTTGTTTTTGTTTTGGTTTTTTATGGCCGCGCCATGTGGCTTGTGGGATCTCAGTTCCCCGACCAGGGATAGAACCCGGGCCATGGCAATGAAAGCCTGGAATCCGAACCAAAAGGCCACCAGGGAACTCCCTAGAATCTTCATTTTTAAGAGACCTCCAGGTGATTGGTACTAACATTAAAGTTCGAGAAGCATAAAGCCCAACGCACAGGAGAATCTGATTGATTCCTACAGCAATTAAATCAGAATCACTGTGGTTGAATCTGGGTACTCACTGCTCAGGTGAATTTTGGCGTGCAGCTAGAGTTGAGAATCTCTAGCCTCGCACAGAGTGGAGGCGTGTGTCTTTGTGCAGGATGGGAGACAGAAGATGGGCCTCTAATTCAGCTGGGGGAAGAAAAGTACAGAGAAAGCCTTCTGGAGGTAATATTTGAACTGCTTGGAGAACATGTAGGGTCCTCGAGGAAGAGAGGAGCTGAAGGGCTCTCCTGACGCACTGACCCCAGGGGAGGGAACTGCAAGGCGGTGCGGGGCGGTGGGGGGAGCCCAGGGCTGGGAGGGCTGCGGAAGATGAGGCAGGGGCCCCCTCTGCCATGCTTGGGAGTTCGTACTTCATCTCGGGGACAGTGGGGGTGGGGTGGGATGATAGCTGAAAAAAGTGTTTTCAGTGGAGAATGATGTAATTGGATTTGCATTTTAGGAAGCTCTGTCTTCCAGCTGATGCAGCAAATCCCTTGAAGGTAGAGGAGAATGAAAGCAGAGAGAACACCCTGGGGACAATTTCGAAGAAGAAACAAACTAATGTGAACATCAGGAAGGATGGAAAGGAAGAGAGAAATTGAAAATTACTTAGTTGGTGACTAGTTTATGAAAGAAGATAGTGAGGGAGGAGTTTAGAACGATCCCAAGGTTTCTGGTGTGTGGTCTGGGGGATGGTGGACCGTTCACAAAGATAAGATATAAAATATAGGAGAAAGAACAGGCTTGGGGTGGGAGTAAAGAAAAGGGGGAAGGAGGAGAAGATGAACAAGACTTTTACATGGTTAAGTTGCCTGTGAGATGAACTACTATAGATGTCCTGGAAGTAGTTGGATATCAAAGTTCAGAAGAATGGTCTGGCCTAGAAATGTAGATTTGAGAATTATTAATAAATAAAAAAGTAATCAATTATGTGTATTTGAATTTATAGGAATCCTTCCAAGGAGAGGGTAAAAAATCAGAAAAGTAGAGAGCTTTGTGTGGGGTATCCATCATTTGAAGATCAGATGCAGAGAGAGGTCGACACTTGCAGAAGTAGCCAGAGAGGTAAGTAGAAAAGTAGAGGGGAGGGTGTCACAGATGCCAAAGAGAAAAGAGCACCAAGGGATGGTACACAGAAATCAAGAAGGATGTGGGCGAGAAGATTTCCTGGACTTGATAATCAGGTCATTCTCAAGACAATGAGATTATTGGTGCTATTAGAGCAGCTTCATGAGTGTGTCAAATGTATTGATAGATTCTCCCTTAATACTTGATGGCTTGTGTTCAAGCAACTCATTTTTCATTTCAACAAATATTTCTTGAATGCCTTGTTTATGCAAGGCACCAGGGCTCTAAAGATAAATAAATGTAGCACCTCGACCTCTAGGAAGTCCCTGCACCTCAATAAGTTTGCAGGGATGGAGCACTCTGTCTCTTGGACTGCCCTCAGGTTGGCTGAAGACAGGTCTACAGATGCAGCCACTTATTGAGCCCCTATGATATGCTGGGAACTGTACCAACCACTAGGGATACAAACACACACGTTTATTGTGTCAACTGATTATCTGACCTTCTAGAGTTCTCTGTCTGGTGGGTGACATAGATGGATAAATAAACTCTACTACTAAATTTTTTTTAACTACTAAATTTTAAGTACTCTAATAGAAGTTTCAAGAAGATATCATAGAGAGAACATTCATTGAGCTTCTAATAGATGCCTAGGTAAACTAATGGTGTGACTTACTTGTGCTTCTGCTTGGAAAATCAGCTCTGGTTTGTGAATGAACATAGCCTGTGGGGTTGCAGGATAGAATCACAAGGTAGTAGGCTGGTTCCACATGGCTATTGTCTAGTGAGGGTTTGGGAATACATTCCTTTAGCATTATTTGAACAGTTTCACAAAGAGACATTTTACAGAGTAAAATTGAGAGAGGGTAGTTATCAGAACAGGTGGCTAAAGTTTCATTGTTTCATCACTGCCTTTCAAGGTAAACTGCCTTTTTGGGAAATAGACCCTCCGTTGTTCAAAGTGAAGTTGGAGGAGAGAGACTTTCCTGGGATCTCACTAGTGGTTAAGTGTTTAGACTCCAGGCTCTAGGGAGCATGTATTGGTGTGAAGATGGCCGGGGAGGTGCAGACTCATTGAATAGCTTTGGCTGTTTGTAGCAAGTTTTGATCAGAGGTGTTTTTCTCTTTGTGGGTATCTGGGGGAGAATCCTAGTGCGTGAAAGTCACTCTAAATATTTCAGACTGAAGCCTCTGAGGGGTTTGGGAAGCCAGACCTGCATTTTGGGGAGTTTGGAGGTTGTTTCTAGGTTCTTCTTAGTGGGATGGGATAACTGGCTGGGGAGCCCATGATCATCTTCTCTGCCATGAACAAAAAGCACGAAGCCTGAGGGTTGAAGTAGCAGCATATGAGTATCTTTATATGCAGTCACACTCTGTTTCCTTGAGGGAGAGGACGAGGTTCATTGTTATGTCAAAGCACAAATTTGGAAGGCAATTCGGTCTAACACATAGATTGTTGACAAAAGTCCTGTTTGTATGTCTGGAGATCAAAGGTGAATATGACACTCCACTCTCAAAATGAAGAGCCCTGGTCATGGAGATGACTTAAAAAACAAAATAAGTCTAGACCAATGAATACATAATGTATTCTGGAAACCTGAGAGGGCAGTTGATTCTTCCGTGGGCTGTGTTTTGGGAGGAGGAAGTCATTGAAAGCACAGAGAGGAGGTGGCACTAGTGCTGGCCTTGAAGGGTGAGCAGAGCCTCCCAGCAAATGGCGGCTCTGAGAAGAAGGGCAATAACAGAGGGGCTGAAAATTGGTGATGTCCAAACAGGACCCGGGTAGGCAGCTTTGTTTAGAGAGTTTAATCCTAAGAGGAACACGCAGTATTCAGAGACCTGAACTTAGCCTGTTGGACTAGCAAAGACCTCATTGGGGTCATGCCTGCCAGCCTCTCAGTGAACAGTAAGGAAACTAGTTGAGGACCCAAGGGGTGGAGGCTACAAAGTCACCATGAGGTCTTGGGCCTGTGCTGGGATTTGAAGCCCTTATTCCTGGTATAGTTACTGCTTTAGCCTCTCTCCCACATCTTCAACTGTTGTCATTACTCATGCATGAAGAGAGGAAAGATTGAAAATAAATCCTAATGTTCACGGACCAGCAATACTGTTGGCAAAGTAGGACTTGGCAAAAGCTGCCCTCTTAAGCCAAGGACACTGCACACAGAATCCAAGGCTGATTTCACCTCACTGGGTTACTGTCAGGATGATTCTGCTCAGTGAAATCCAATTTAAGATATGTTTGTTGAATCCATACTATGGGCAAGTCCCAGAGAAAATCAGATCCTCCCTTTCAGGACCAGCATGGAAGCTGCTATGACTTCATGTCCGTCATTCTGAGCATGCCTTCTACCGCTATTCAACCTAGAAGGATGCTTATCAGAATATGCTTTGCTTGTAGAAGCTTATGATCAACATATCTTTGAATTTCTGTAAAGCAAATGTGGGTTAAATAATGGCAGACTTTTCTGGGTGCCTGGTTGATCTCGGAGGGGATATCCATCCACCCTGGCTGCTGTCCCAGATGCTGTGAGTGGCACAGAGCATTTCAGGCAGAGTTGGTGGTGGGTCTCTTTTCCACCTCTGGGGGGCTGTCAAGCAGTGGCCCCTGGATTTTCATCAAAAGTAGCTCATGTCCCCCACCCTGCCATTGCTGAATATGCCAGGATTAATAGCATTTGGTCTTTTAAAGATCTGAATTATCCTCTATTTGTTTCTAACATGTTTACTTACCATTCTAGGAGCTGAGCTATCTGTTCTCTTAAACAATCCTGTTCTTCTGAAGGTTGTTACTTAGAATGCGAATAATTTAGTGTTGAAGCCAAAGACCACCAGGGATACACCTGGAAGAAAAACGAAAAGTTAGGTTTATTGAATTTGCTGGAGCAAAGGAGAAAGCCCTGGAGAGGAACTGTGGGCAGAGCCCTCTTTCAGGATTCAGGTTTGTGTTGGATGATTCTAGGGAGGGGTTAGGAGAGCAGGGGCCAGCTCTGGATTGGATGATGTCAAGAAACAGGGGCAATTGGGCGACTGGGTATCTTAATAGATTTTATCAAGGAGGCTGGTGGATTAAAGGTGGGCTACGAGTAGTTATTAGTAGAGAAACAGCACTCTGTTAGTCAGAAGAGGGGATGTCTCATCATTGTTGAGGTTATAGAGTGGCCATGTCTCTATCTTGTTCCAAACATAGCAGCTGTGTGGCCTTGTCTGAGCACCATTTATTTATTTTAATTAATTAACTAATTAATTAATTTTTGGCTGTGTTGGGTGTGCGCTGCTGCACGCAAGCTTTCTCTAGTCGTGGTGAGCAGGGGCTGCTCTTGGTTGTGGTGCGCGGGCTTCTCACTGCGGTGGCTTCTCTTGTTGCGGAGCACGGGCTCTAGGTGCGCGGGCTTCAGTAGTTCTGGCACGCGGGCTTAGTAGTTGTGGCGCACGGGCTTAGTTGCTCCGCAGCATGTGGGATCTTCCTGGACCAGGACTCGAATACGTGTCCCCTGCATTGGTAAGTGGATTCTTAACCACTGCGCCACCGGGGAAGTCCCTTGAGCACCATTTATATTCGTTGTTTTTGTTCAGCTGTTAACAGCACTGCTGGCTGCTGGCAGGGTCATTTTTCATGTTTTCAGTAGTTTCCTCATTTGTAAAATGAGAGGATAACATAAGATCAGTGGTTTTCTAACTGTGCTCCGAAGAAGGTTCTGTGGGGGAGCCTTGGGGCCACCATAGGTGGCTTGGGGAGGCAGAATGGACAGGGGTCCTGATGCCCTGACCTCCTCTTAATAGAGAAGCTATGCTCTTCCAGTTTTACATTGGGGATTATGTGTTAAACCACATTTTAAACAAAGATTCCTTTGCTAAAGAAAAGCTAGAAAATTGCTAGAGTGGACAAGCTCCAAGGTCTCTCCATTGCTTCATGGCACAAAGAAGTAAAACAGTTTGTCCTAAATTCATACAGCCAATTGGATTCAGTAGACTAGGTTTGCATCTCACCTCTGCCACTGACTTCAGAGTTTTGCTTATTTTATTTATTTTTTCCCACTGTGTCAAGAGCTGGTGGGACAGCCACACAGGAAATTTATTTTTATTCAGTCAAACCTCATGAAAAGGATTGCATTTAAAAACTGAAACTTATATAAGTTTGGCTCAACAGTGTGGGAGGACAAGAATGAGAGAAAATTAGTAATGGAACCCATTTTTATCACCCAGTAGGTGAGATCTGGGGAATCATGGGCTTCACATTATTCCATGAGTGATCAACTGTGTAATAGGACAAATTTAGCACAGATTAAACTAGGTTCTTATTTATTATACAGTTCTTTTGGGGATAACTATGCTTCCATTAATTTTACGAGATTCATCCTTATATGCTTATATTATTAGCTATTTGCTTATTAGGTGTTTATTTTCCACTCTACTGTGACAAAGTGTAATTTTCCCTTTATCCTATAGGTACAGTCTTAGCATATTTTAACTCTGTGTGCACTTTGGATGCTGCAGATCCTAAAGTTTTATGGTTATAATTCATGCCTTTATAATCATCACTGATCAGACTAGCAATTGATTAAGCTCATAACTTGTTCTAATTTGGACTTCCTTTGAGTTGACAACGACATACTAGAATTTGTAGTAATGATGTTGGGTGATTCTGCTTTGTCTGGGGATTTAATTGCTGCTGTTATCCCTCCATATTATATCCTTTGCTCCCTCAGATGTGAGATCTGGAGCTTTGAATGGGTATATAAACTTGGGGGAACAAAGGAAAAACTCATAATTCTATTTAGAATCTTGAAACAACTTATTAATGCACCGGGAGAGAGAACTCTGCTCCTAGAATCCATTCTTTGGTTGTCTGATTGAGCCAATTCAGCAGAAGGAAGGACTGCATGCAAACCTGATTAGATTCTAGCTCAGGAGACTGTTGCTCAGGGAACAGGGCAAGAAGAGTTGGACATTACTAGGCTGTGTTTCTCAGTGAGGCATTGTGGGAATCACTTAAGTGAACAAAGGATGACAGTCTATTTCAGGTGTCAGCAAACTATGGCAAATGGGCCAAATCCAGTCTGCTGCCTGTTTTGTATGTCCCCTTACTAAGAATAGTTTTTAGATTTTTAAGTCAGTTAAAAAAAATCAAAAGAATAATCATATTTCATGAGATGTTAAAACTATGGAACAGTCAAATTCCACTGTCTGTAAATAAAGTTTTATTAGAATACAGCCACTCATTCATTCCTGTATCGTCTATGGCTGTTTTGCGCTACAATGACAGAGCTGAGTAGTTGGAATAGAAACCTTGTACCCTGAAAAGGCCAAAATATTTACTATTTGGCTTTTTGCGGAAAAGACATGCCAACCTTTGGTCTCTATGTTAGTGTTATACAAGAAAAAGTTTAAGAACTTAACCTTAATAAATAATCTCATTGAATTTTGACTGCTTGCTGGTGAACACTTACTTATTCTAATATTTTTCTGGGAGTATCCTTTGGAATCAGCATATCTGATCTTATAGATAGGACTAGACAGGGGTTTAAACCTTTTTTTCTCCACTTCTTTTTCATTTAAAGGCACATTTTCCAATTATTGGACTGATCTTTACTGTTTGTTTGGAAAAAGTCATATTCTGTATCCTAGTTATTACTTTTTCTCCCTGTTTCTGCTCGTGGATGTTTTGCACAGAGCCAGGTTTATGTATGTTGATTTAGCTCATAAGGACTGGGGAAGTGAGTGTGCTGAGGCTTAAAGGTATCAGAAGTAAGGAATGCATGGAAGAAAGACTGAATACAAGGACGCAGCGTTCTGAGGGGCAGGAGAAAGGAGATGGAAGTCCTTAATAGAGTCATGATGATAATTTGTCAGCAACTGCAGACCAGCAAAATGCTGCTATTTGAAATTTCAGGGAACTGCTTGGGTTGCAGTTTATATTGCAGGAGGGATAGAATCTGGGGTAACTGGGCAGAAAATGCCTATTTTTTTTCCCACTTCCCAGGTCACTGAAGGATAGAATGAATTAATCTTTGGTTCAGGGTAAATGCAGAGAAGAGAATCTGAGTTCTCAAGGAGCAAGGTTAATGTGAGAGTGCTGTTTGTTATGAGCTCCCAAGAGTTCACAAGAAGATACCTGGATTTCCAGATAAGAACCCCTCCTGGGGACAAAGTGTTCTAAATTGAGGGGCATATTTTTCATTTGCAGGCTCATACCATCTGTCTTTTCTAATCATGCTTGTTACTTACTATGGAATATGGGTTGTTATGGTGATGTGAGGACAGGAACCATCTGCCTTGCAGAATCTTAGAAAACTTTATAGGCCTCATAGTATTGGTAAAAAGAAGGAAGAAGAGGATATGATGTCTGAAGACCAGCTCAAAAGTGTAAACTTTCACCAAGATTTATGTAAGTTACATTCCACTCTTCAGGGCATATTCTTTTTTTTTTTTTTTTTTTAAAGGAATTCCTTTATTTTTATTTATATTTATTTATTTATTTATGGCTGTGTTGGGTCTTCGTTTCTGTGCGCGGCTTTCTCTAGCTGTGGCGAGTGGGGGCCACTCTTCATCGCGGTGCGCGGGCCTCTCACTATCGCGGCCTCTCTTGTTGCGGAGCACAGGCTCCAGACGCGCAGGCTCAGTAGTTGTGGCTCACGGGCCTAGTTGCTCTGCAGCATGTGGGATCTTCCCAGACCAGGGCTCGAACCCGTGTCTCCTGCATTGGCAGGCAGATTCTCAACCACTGCTCCACCAGGGAAGCCCTTCAGAGCATATTCTTTGAGAGTATTCACCTAGTTCCACCCACTTATGTCACCTCTAAAAACTCATTTGAGTAAGTGACTTCTGTCCCGTAAGCCCAATGATCAGC
Organism: Balaenoptera borealis; assembly: GCF_965194805.1. Taxonomy (NCBI): domain Eukaryota; kingdom Metazoa; phylum Chordata; class Mammalia; order Artiodactyla; family Balaenopteridae; genus Balaenoptera; species Balaenoptera borealis. The sequence goes on from NC_138866.1 coordinate 88,077,285, forward strand.
AAGCATACTGACACCAGTCCTAGGGGTAACACCTTCTTGAACCTTCTCCAGCCTGGCAACTTTGAACATCTCATCGATCAAGTGAATATAGTATCCTGTATGTCAGCAACTTTGTAGTAAGTAGACTCTATATTTTCAGTACAATTGCTGAGGGAATTTATCAGCATTTGCTTCTTCACTGAGAGGGAGTACAGATTTTCACACTCTCCAGTTCACCTTCACAGAAGAGTGGACTTAAGAAAGTTCTGAGAATCTTTGCCACACTCTCTTCTAGGGATAAATGCTAATCACAGGCAAGACTGTGATCTGTTGTATGAGTTTAGTCAGTTTCCTGATCTCCTCACCATTCCCATGGCTTTCTTGTTACTAAAAGTGTCGAAGAAAAAGAAACTCTAAAAATGAAATCGTAGAAATAGAATAAGCTATAGGACAATATTTGTTTTATCACAGAATAAAGAAGGACTTTCTCAGCACAAACGCAAAGGGAGAAGCCATAAAAAAATCTGACTTGTTCTAGAACAGGGTTTCACAGCTTCAGCACTGTTTACATTTTGGGCTGGATAATTCTGTGTTGTGGGAGGTTGAGCAGTGCGGGATGTTTAGCGGCATCCCTGGCCTCGACTCGTTAGGTGCTAGCAGTAGCCTTCCCGTCATGGCAACCAACAATGTTTCTAGATGTCGCCAAATGTTTCCAAGAGGGTAAAATCTCCACTGCTTGGGAACCACTGTTCTAGAATGATTGTTTTAGATGCAAGGGGAAAAAAAGCCGTCTCATAGCCAAGTCGTGGGGGCTTATCATATACCTACACAAGGCCTCGTCTTGGAAATGTAGAATTTCAAGGAAACAAAGCAGGCTAAGGGGCTGACTCTGGCTTCTCTCTGGTAGGGTTTGCAGGGTTTCTTTCGGGGCAGCACTGCCTCGGTTCTCTTGCCCGTCTGTCCTTTATCCTCTCTACTCACTTGGCATCCTCTGTTTCTTTCGTTTCTGATCCCATCTCCTTTCTGCTTGCATATTCCTTTAGCTTGTCAGCTCTTCCTGTGGAATCGGTTCCTTTCAGATCCCACTCTGCTGCTATCTGTGAGACAGAGAAATTGAGCTCCACTAATAACCACATCTCTGCTCTGATGTCAGGCTGCATTATAGGCATGGGCTGCAGGTCAACTTATGGAGAAGCTGTTCTCGGGTCAGGTGCATATGCCTCATCCACCAGCTGTGACCAGCAAGGAAGGGTCACTTGGTATAAAGTATGGGGGCTAAGCAACAGGAACCGTGGACTGCTGACTCACTCAAAAGGCGGTGTGGAAAAAGTAGGTGCTGATCAAGATCTCTAGACAAAAGAGGAATTTTTAAAATTCCATCTATCAAAAAAAAAAAAAACAAAAAACAAAAAACAAACCCCAGTAGGTTTATCTGCATGAGATAAGCTGGGTAGAAAACTTAATAGGTAACATGGGATTACTATAAAAATGATTTTATAAATCACATGTGCAAAGTGTAGGAACAAGCAAAGTCACAAAACAAGAGCTATCATGGCTACAAATATTTGAAAAAATATTCACACAAAGTGTAAAAGAATTGTAAATTATTACAAGGCAAATATAAAGTTTAGCCTTTCAATTTAATCAAAAATTAAAAATGATAGTCTTTCATCCTATGTTGGTGAAAGATTGGCAGAATTGTCATTCTGGCACCGAAAGGAAAACTGCTGATGTTCGTGAAAATCAGTTCAGAAAGTTTTTGATATACTCTGGCAATATAAATCAAAGCACCAAAAATGTTCATACCTTTTGAGTCAGTATTTTCCTTCTAGGAATTTGCCCTAAGTAAATATTCAGAGATGTGAGTAAAGATTATATAGGAGGATGAAATATTCATCAGAGCATGTTTTGTTTTAACAAAATATTGGAATTAAATATCCAAAAGGGAATTGATTAAAGCTATTTACAAAACATATTTAGTGATATGAGAAATGCTCAGAATATTATGTTTAGTGAAATTAATGGGTTACAAAGCTATTTCAAGTATCATTCACATTTTGCATGTATTTGTAGAGATACATACACCGAATTAAAGTTGGAAGGAAACATTTCAACTGTTTAACAGTGGTTATTTATAGTTGGTAAGATGATTGATTTTTATCTTCTTATAACTTTTCTGTATCTTCTGTTTGGCTGATCTGTCCATTTGTGTAAATAGGGTGTTAAAGTCCCCTACTATTATTGTGTTACTGTCGATATTCCCTTTCAAGGTTGTTAACATTTGCCTTATATATTGAGTTGCTCCTCTGTTGGATGCATAAACATTTATAATTATTATATCTTCTTCTTGGATTGATCCCTTGAGCAATCTGGTTTTCCCAGGATCTTTTATTGAAGAGAATGTCTTTTCCCCACTGTGTAGTTTTGTCTCCTTTGTTGAAAATTAATTGACCATATAAGTGTGGGTTTGCTTCTGGGCTTTCTGTTCTGATCCATTGATCTACATGTCTGTTTTTGTGCCAGTACCATCCCGTTTTGATTACTATAGCTTTATAGTGTAGTTCAAACTCAGGGAGTGGGATTTCCTCTCCAGTTTTTTCTTCTTTCTTAAGATTGATTTGGCAAATTGAGGTCTTTTTTGTTTCTGTATAAATTTTAGGATTATTTGTTCCAGTTCTGTGAAAAATGCCTTTGGCATTTTGATAGAGATTGCATTGAATCTGAAGATTGCTTTGGGTAACATAGACACTTTAACAACAGTAATTCTTCTAACCCATGAGCACAGTATATCTTTCCATTTGTTTGTGTTGTCTTCAGTTTCTTCCATCAGTATGTTGTAATTTTCAGAGTACCAGTCTTTCACCCACTTGGTTAAATTTATTCCTAGGTATTTTATTCTTTTGATGCAATTGTAAATGGGATTCTTTTCTTAATTTCTCTTTCTGTTAGATTGTTACTAGTGTATGGAAACACAGCAGATTTCTGCATATTAATTTTGCATCCTGTAGCTTTACTAAGTTCATTTACTAGTTCAAATAGTTTTTTGGTGGACTCTTTAGGGTTTTTTTATATATAGTATCATATCATCTGCAAATAGTGACAGTTTTACTTCTTCCTTTCAATATGTACATGATAATCAACTTGATGAAAACCAAAGATAAGGAAAAGATCTTGAAGACAGCCAGAGAAAAAAGAAACTTTAGGCTCTCAGGTCAAAATGATGGACTAGGAAGATCCTGAGCTCACCTGCTCCCACAGACACACCAAAACTCCTACTACATATAGAACAACATCTCTGAGAACAACTGAAGACTAGCAGAACAGACTTTCTACAACTAAGGATGTAAAGAAAAGGCCACAGTCTGGTTTGGTTCTGTTGATTACTTTACACCTTGACAGTGTGTGAAAGTGTTTCTTTTTTGTGTGTCTCATAATTTTTAAAATTTGATCCTGGATGCTGTGTATAGAATAGTGAGACTGAGTAAAATAGAATTTATGTCAGGAAATGAGCAGTCCTCTTTTTATGTCGGGCTTTTAGTGGGAGGTGGTTGAGTTAATCTAGTCAATAGTTAAACTTTTGGGGGGTTATTTTTATAGTTACCTTTAGTCTACCCGAGACCTCAAATTCCTTCAACATTAGGCTGCTGGTACATTGTGTTCTGTGTGGGCCCTGAGGCTGCAGCAGCATTTTTCTCAGAATTCCAGTCCACTCTCAGCTTCCATTTGGTCTTGCATGCCTGTGCCAATGAGGGGTCTCTCTCCATACTCTTGACCCTTCTCAGAGGCAAACTGCTGTTACTTGTTTCTCATTGGTAGGCTTATGATAGGGTCAGGGTTTAGGGGATTTTTTGGTTTGTTTGTTTGATTTTTGTTTTTAAGTATCTTTCCCTTTAAAAACTCTCTGCAGAAATTTATAATGGTAGAATTTTCCTTTTGAGAATCTCTAATGCTGGAAAAGTATCTTCCCTTTCAGATAGTCTAACCCTGGGATTCCACTTATATTAAGAAAGTGTTTAGGATACATGCCCAGTTATACCGAGATTCTTATCATTTTTTTATGGTATATACAATGGTTTCTTAAGATTTCTATCACAACTGTTTCATGGACTACTACTTTCTTATTGGTCAAAGTATGGAATACCTGTTTTCTTAACTTTTTGAAAGACAAAGTAGCAGGAAAGTCATATACTAAGTCCTTCCAATTCTTTTTGGAAGTGTGAAGAGATTAAATAATAAGTGGAATCAGAAATTTTTGGAAGTTCTGCTTTTGGTAGAAAATGACTTCCAAGGAGGTAGGCTTTGATAATGTCAGACAGATTTGGTTTAAAATCTTGGTTAACTGTGTCACTTTCAGCAATTTAATTACCCTTTCTGAATCTCAGTTTGCCACCTGAGCAATGGAGACAATTGTATTTATTCATTTTTTTTTTTTTTTTTTTTTTGCAGCAGATATTTATTAGGTGCTTTCTAAGTTGCAGGAATTGTTTTAGGTTCTGGTGATACAGCAATGACCAAACAGACAAAAACTCAGCCCTCAAGGAACTTGTATTCTGTATTCACATAAAGGGCTTATGAAGATTAAATGAGACCTAATGTAAGTTTCCTAGTTCAGAGCGTAGTTGCTTTATGAATGCTGGTTCCCTTCTGCCTCATTTTAATATATGTTTCCTATCACTTCTAAAATTGGTACCTTTAATTTGTTGAGCTCTTTGGCTTTATTATTTTAGTAGTCAATGGTTTCCCAAGCAACAACAGCCTAGGCAATATAATTAAGGCATAAATCAACACTACATTTTTGTTCTGACTCACAGCAGTACTAGCAGAGTCTCTACTGTCTTTGTTCCCAAATGTCTCCAATCTCTTCTAGAGAGTCACCCAGAGAGTCCCTAAGTGCCTGTCTCTCCTGGCTAGCTCATGGCATTCCTGCTACCTGTGGCTCCCTTCCCATGGCCTACTACCATATTCTTCCCTACCCTAAATGCTTCTAACTTGACATTACCCTTATTGGGATGGCAGTAACTTTGCTCTATTTGTGGTTAAATTCAGAGTGTATGACATTGCATTGGTGCACCTCTCTCAGCTTGAAATTAGGGCATGGGATGGATTGACCTTATTTTTTCAATTCCCTTCAATGACCTTAGCTTTTTCCTTTTTTTTTTCCTGAAAAGTACAACTATTGTTTCATTTGCTCAGAATTCCTTCTCTCTTCTTCTCAGATATATAATCCTCTTCTTTTGTAAATGCCTATTTTGCCATTCCTATGGTTCTAATCTATATGTGTGGGGGCTACCATGTTCTTACATGTCATAGGTTCCTGGTCCCCAAACAATCTAGGGTGGCTACTTTTATTTTTTTTTAAATTATTTATTTATTTATTTTTGACTGTATGGGGCTTCGTTTCTGTGAGGGCTTTCTCTAGTTGCGGAGAGCGGGGGCCCCTCTTCATCGCGGTGCGCGGGCCTCTCACTATTGCGGCCTCTTTTGTTGCGGAGCACAGGCTCCAGACGCACAGGCTCAGTAGTTGTGGCTCATGGGCCTAGTTGCTCCGCAGCATGTGGGATCTTCCCAGATCAGGGCTCGAACCTGTGTTCCCTGCATTAGCAGGCAGATTCTCAACCACTGTGCCACCAGGGAAGCCCTAGGGTGGCTACTTTTAAATCACAGCACTATGCTTACCTGGTCACAGTTACAAGGTCCAGGTCTGGCTATAAAATTCAAGACTTTCAAGATTCTGGACTTTTAAAGGTGAAATTGACAAAGGAGCTTGAATCCCTTTACAGTAGTGAAGCTGTGGGATTGATTGAAAGTGTTGCCTTCCCTCATTCAATATACTGTTGCGGGGTTAATTGAAAGGCATTTTATTTCCTAATTACTTGGGAAGTCTTAACCTTTGTCTTGGTAAGTTTGGGCTGTTAAAACTGATTACCACAGATTGAGGAGCTTATAAACAACAGACATTTATTTCTCAGTTCTTCTAGGTTGCAGACTGCTGACTTCCCATGGTATCCTCATATGGAAGAGAGAGGGCTAGCTTTCTCTCTGGCCTCTTATTATAAGGGCATTAATCTCATTCATGAAGGTGCCACCCTCATGACCTAATTACCTCCAAAAGGTTCCACCTCCAAATACCATCACATTGGGATTAGGGTTTCAACATGGGAATTTGGAGAGGGACACAAACATTCAGTTCTCTCTGATTCATTGTAGATATGCAGCGTAGGCTCTTGCTACATACTACTTGCTCCTTAGAACATCCTGTGAGAAAATTAGGGCAGATACAATCTCAGTTTCTCTCTCTCCCTCTCAGTCACACACTCACGCACTTACACGAGATTAAAAGTGGCAAAATGCTTTGTTTGATGTCATATAAGTAGAATATTGCAAAGTCAAAATTATAACTCAAGATTCCTGATTTTAAGTTTTGTGTTCTTTCCGCTGTACTATAATGACTCCTTGTGACTTTTATATTCTCTATTAGAAAAATAATATCCAAATATGTTGCCTGATTTTGCCTCAGAATTGTACCACTTTTGTATCTCATCATTTTTTTAAACCTTATCTAAGTACTTCCTTAGGGTTTTCCTCCTTTGGCTTCTAGATTTCTCTGCATATTTTTTGATCCATTATACTGCTCCTCATCTATCTCTTACCAATCCTTGGTTGTTTCCTGGAAGTTCTATCTCCTATTTGTGTTTATGTTACTGGTTCTTACTAACTACAAACCCGGGTGTGTAGATGCCTGAGGTCTTCAGGTTATTCTTGGGCTGCTTTGAGTTTGGGTGCTTTGGGCTGCTTTGTGCTTCCTTGCAACAGAGGATCATATTCAGGGAAAAGGATCTAGGTTTTCCATAGCATGGAAGAGAGAAGGTACAGAAAGGGGAGTAGGAAAGTTGAAAAGCAAATGTCCCCCTACAACAGTCATGTTCTTCTTTGCAGAAGGCAGGCTTGGTGTGACTCTAAGAAGCGGTCACTCCCTGTTCTTACTTGGCTCGCTGGCCTGTTCTGCTAGATATGTGGTATTGATGAAGTCAGGATGCAGGTATAATACCCATATAACCATCTTCCCTCTGTTTCAGAGTTATAGACACCCCAACACAAGACAGACCCAGGAGGATTTAAGCAAAGACAGAATGGTGTCAGTAGTGAAGGGGAGAATGGCCTTTTCACACACAGAACATTGGGGAGCTCCTTCTTGTCACCACTGGAGGGCTTTGGGATCCTTCTTAGGGCCATTGCTTTTTCTACTATTGCCTTTTATGCAACTAAGAATAATATATTTGTAAGAAAGTATTCCTGAGTGAAAGAATGCTCTGTATAAGTACTGAATTTGTCAGCATGGTGGTTTAAAAATAGGTCCAAAAATTCTTTGATATCTTTCCCTCAATTCCAGATGTGGAGCTTAGTTACCCTTCCCTTGAGTTAGGGTTGGACTTAGTGACTTACTTCTAATGCTAGAATATGGCAGAAGTGATGGTGTCTGATGTCTAAAATTGGGACATAAAAGGCGTAGTGACTTCCTCTTGTTCTCTTTCTTGGATTATCCACTTTGGGAAGAGCCTGTTTCCCCATTCAAGAAGCCTAATGGAAAGACCCGTGTGGCTAGGAACTGAGGCCTCCTGCCAATAGTCACGTGAGTGAGCCATCAGAAGTGGATTGTCCAGCAGCAGTCAAGGCTTCAGATGACTGCAGCCCTCACTGACATCTTGGCTACAGCCTCAGGAGAGTTCTCGAGCCAGACCCAGTTAAGCGGCTCCTGAACTCCTGACCACAGAAACTGTAATAGGAAATATTTATTTTTAAAATCTACTACATTTGGGGGCTATTTGTTATACAGCAATAGATAAACAGAATTTGGTCATGTTCATTTGGGCTTGATTTAGATGCCAGTGTCCTGGGATTTGAGTTGATGACATAAAGGGATGAGACTTCTGAGGGATCTTGGGAGGTGAATCCATTCTGCATGTGGGAGGATTGTAAGTAATTTCTGACCAGAGGCCAACTGTGAAAGTTTTTAAAATGTGTCCACAAATTCTTTGATGCTCCTCTCTTCAAAGGTAGGGCCTAATTCTCCTCCCCCAGCAATGAATGACTAACATACCTGGCTTCTTCAGGGGTGGATTCATGGGTGTTCAACCTGTGCAGTTGCAGGGTCCCCTTGCTCAGAAGGGTTTTGCACTTGGCTTAATGCTCAGTTGTCCCATCTTGAAGTTCTTAATAAGTTTTGAACAAAGGACCTCACATTTAAATATTTTCAGTGGCCCCCGCAAATTATGTGGCCATTCCTGAGCTGCTTCTTTTGCCCTTACCTTGAGGTCACTGGCCTTTCTTGATAGTCAGCTTTCTTTCTATCCCCAGAGCCCTAGCGAACTCAATTTCTGTGGTCTTTGGGAATGTGGGATGTACCTATTCGCTTCACTTCACCTTAGGAAAAAAACAATTTCTCCTGGTCCTTTGAACCATCAGCCCAACTGGTGACCACAGAATTCTGAAGTCTTACTTAGTGAATGTCCATAGTCAATGTCCCTTGGCCCCCTGTGGTTCTCTCTGAGCTCAGGTGGCACTTCATTTAGCCAAATCCTGATTCTCCTCATCTCTTCCTTCCTCTTTCTTTCTTGGACCACAGAGCATCCAAACCTGTTATTTATTTATTTTTTTTCTTCCAGGGACTACCACACCTTTCTTCACTTTCTGGGAAGCACTTTTCCAAGCTTCTGAATCAGATTATTCATTGATAACATTAGCATTTAACTTAATTACAATTAAGTATTGTTTTTATCCAGGTTGGACACATTCTTTAATCCATAACAATTCTCCTTGGGAGAAGAGACTTTTCTTTTTGTGGTCTAGAGATTCACTGTTTTTGAGAATGTCCAAACCTTCCCTAAAATGTCAACAAACAGGCTGTCCTGAAAATGATACTGATTTTAGCTCCCGAGGAGCTGCTCCTTTGAGCAATAGCTCTCAAGCAGGAACTTATAGTGTGAATGTCTTCCTCACTCTGGTCTCAGCATTGTAGAATTTCCTACACATGCTTGGAAACACTGAAAGCATCATAAAGTCAGGGCTTAGGCTGTTATTTTATCTTCAGCATTTTTTTTTAATACTATGACCAATGTAATTTAACCTGCAAAATGGCAACTTGGGAGCTATTTGACATTCAGAGCCTGATTGGAGAATTTGTGCCATGACTTAGTTTTTTGGTTGACCAACTGTAAGCCACTTGACTTCCTCTTCAGAGCAAGCTAGTTAGAAAATAGGATGGAGTTTTAAAGGTGTGAGTGCTGTTTAAACTTGCCTCTCTCTCTAAGGTTGTTACCAATCTCCTCTGACATGGAGATGTCAAGAAGACATCTGGGTACACACTAGGAAAAAAACTCAGAGGAACTTAGGCTTTGGAGATGAGAGAGGGTTGAGGGCCTCATTAAGCCAGGTAGAATTTGTCCAAATGCCCACAGGGGGCAGTCTGGCCTTAATTAGGTCAATATTTATTCAGGCCCACATACAGGGTAAAGACTTTTTATTTTAGCTATCTTAGTGGCAGACCCAGAGATGCATTGTTCTGTTCAGACCCCCGTTCAAAGAAGGACTTGTTACTCAATTGTAAGGAATGTGGTTCACTGGCAGTCTCCTGCTATTTACGTCTTCAGATCCACCTCAGCCTTTGAGCCAGACTCCCCTAATGGATGACTTTGCTTCAAAGGGTCTCACTGGGTGGGCAGAGATGTTTGTTGTCCAATATGCATGATGGTCTGCCATCTCTCCCTGCCCAATCCTACCTCCTCCCTTTCTTTTCATAGTTATTACTCTTCAATCTGCATTCTTAAATCTGTCTTAGCATCTATCTGCTTCCCAGAGGACCTGACACAGTGATTCCAGAAGTGTTTGAAGAAAACAGGTGGTAAGATGAGGTTTTGGGCCTAGATCACTCACTGCCTGGTTGGCAAGGGGAACCCTATCTCAGGTGCTGTGTGGGGGCACAGATAGTCTCTGACACAAGGTGTTGGCCCAATTGCAAAAACTTTCCCTGGTGAATTGAGAGGTGTTCTAATGTAATGGTTTAGGCATTTGAAAAATACAGGAGAAAAACATCCATACAAGGGAAATGGAACTGCCTGGTTGTTATTAAGTTGCATTGATGCTTATTAGAGGGATAATGAAAAGCTGAAGGCAGTTAAAAATTGACAGCTAAGGAGGTCAGAAGCCCTTTTGGTAGCTTAAAAAGAGGTCTGTATCTTCAGCATTGGGAGAGAAGAAAAAGACCAAAATCAAGATTAAATAGAGTCCTGAGCTTCAAAGACAATTGATTATACAGCTGAGGCAGGTCTGTTATGCCAAAGTCAGGCCCCTGGTTGAGAAAACTGTCCCTATCCTGACACATGGGATAGGGACACTTTGTTGCTCGTCTCCCAGATGTTGACTCTTCAAACTCCTCTGAATTCTCAGAGCCTGCAGAGGTGGTCCCTTTCCCTAGTAAGAGCTAATATATACCTCTTTCATGTAAGAAGCCACTGTAGGCCGTTCTCCTGCAAGGTAACAGGCTTCACCCTGCCCCCATCAAGATAAGGCCCTACCTCTTCTCTTGGCTACTATTCCTATAACTGGGATTAAGTCATAGCATGTCCCAGTTAGGGATGTCCTGGGTCTGATAAGGGAGGAATGGTATTATACTCTCAGGGAGTTATAAGACCTAGCCAGCAGGTACTGACAGGAGCTAGGGAAGTGCCCATGGTACTGGATTTTGAGGGTTCTTGAGGGGCCGGAACATAAGATTGGGTAAAGAAGAGGTTACTGGCTTGGAGGTACTTTCTTAGGACACAGATTTAATATCTTGGCAAAGACTCCAGGGCATAGCACAAACTCACTGCTTGAGTGGCTTCTAGAAGCAAGAGGAAATGATAGCCCTTGCTGAGTGAAGTAGAAATGCCAGCATTATCATTGCAGATACCAGAGGAAGGAAACAAAAGTCTCAGGGAAGTGGGCATGCTGGAGTGGAGATATGTGAGGCCAGAAGATCCACCAGAGGATTATGTTCTATGGGCAAAGGACACAAACTTACTAAGGCCACCAAGAGGGTGCACTTGTGAAAGGTGCCCCAGCATCATTAGGCATGTCAGTGTTGGCTCTCCTTTGCAGAGCAGGCCTGATAGTAGGAGAAGTTATCACAGAACTTAACTAGTTGATAGCAATGGGTTTTGAAGGTACCATATTCCAAATTTAGGAGTGGTGCTTGGGCCCATATACTTGGTGACATAAGAGACTGCCATCTTTGAATGGGCTCCAAAACAAGAAAGGCATCATAGCACGTCCAGGCTGCAAATACAAGCAGATCTGTTGCTTGGGCTAGTTGATCTGACAAACCCTATCAGTGTGAGAATAAAAGTGCAGACCCCTGAAATTCTGGAGTAAGGCCATATTACCTTTTGAAAAGCAGCTCTTGGCACCCTAGCAGTACCTTGTAAAGACAGACTACTTGTTGATGAGGGCACACGTAACCATGAGTTCAGAACTTCCCATCATTTGCAAGGTCTTGCTGAACCTCCGAGTCATAAAAGCAAGTGTACCCAGCAGCAGTCCATTGTAAATTGGCAATGGTACATCTGGGATCTAGAACAAGCAGGATATATGAGTGAGTAGCCCAGAGCCTCATGGTATTCACCGGAGTTGCACCAGCAGCCCTTTCCTCCCCACATACTTAGGGCATTTAACATATTGCAGCACCCAGAAACAGTGGCCCGGTAGAGTGTTGGAACAGTCTGCTGAAGGTGCAGCTGAAACACAGGTCAGAGGCAACACTCTGATGATGTGGGGCCATCCTTCAGGATGCTGTACACACACATTAATAGAGCCCTCTATGTGGGACTACGTCCCCCAAAGAGAGAAAGAATACATGGGTCCAGGAACCAATTTAAGAAGATGGATTGAAATGCATTTTGATAGTGATTTATTTAAAAGAGGGAGGCTTATTAAGCAAATTAATGGTTAAAAAGGAAATGTTTATTTAATGACAATGGAGGACATTTCCCTGATATTTTATTAACTAGAGTGCTACGTTTACATGTATGCTTTATGTCCCCGGATTATTTACATTTTGAATTTACTTATAAGAATGTTTAATGTACCAAAAGTAATGGAAAAGGGCTTAAAGTATAATATTTGAAAGAAATTACATTTATTTCTCAAAATCTGTTGTAGAAGTGAGCTTTTACTGATACAAAAACTATATTCCTGTGCAATCCCTGAATTAGATGGAAAATGAAGACTTTGGTGAAGTGAATACATCACTTCTGGGGCTCCTTTTAGGCCTTTGGGAAACATTAGGTAACTGGTCACATGGGAAGGCTAAATGTTAGCAGGACTACGAAGAACCAGCAGGCATCAAGATATCAAAGTAGTTTGATTGACTCAGGGTTACATGTAAACTCCTATTTAAACTTATATGGAATCTTCTTTTCTCATGTAATAAAAAGTTAACCTTTGAGTTTTTCTTTTCAGAATCTTCTAGTGCCTAAGCATGTTACTTGGGAAATAAGTGATCATCCACAATCTCAAATCTTGGTGGGACAAGTTGCTATACAAGTAGATACAGTAAGTAGTAAAATTATAATACAGAATTAAAGGGCATAGAAGGCATATGGAGATTTGGTCAAGTGTACATTGTCTCAAGAACAACCCTTTTTTTGGGTTGTTGTCATAACTAGGTTCTTGAGGCAATCAATAAGTTAATATTTATTGAGTGCTACTGTGCAAGTCTTCCCCTGTGTCAGGGGCTATGGAGAACACAGAACTCTAAAAAATGGCCTCTGCCTGCAAGTAGCTTATATATTGTACTAGCTCAGAGTAAAACATATGAATACACGAAAACATTAGTGAACAACCTAACATTTTACATGATTAAGTGCTACATTCTATTTAAGAGAAGGTAAGGGCTTGGGGTACCCAAGTCAGCCATTGTGGCTGCTACACTCAGATTCCCTCCTAGGTTCAATGCTCGGGGCCATATGATGGGCTTTGTGTGGTGTGACTGTTGATTGGATCAGAGGTGGTCACATGGCCCCAAGGTAGCCAGTCTGTAGGCCAGCCAGCTACCTATAATATGGCCTGATGCAAACAAGGAAACAACAACAAATCAAAGGAGCTGGGTCTGATTCTTCCGGAAGTTTGCACCAGGAACTAGTGAGAGACTGAACATTGCGAACTGAGAGCTGAGTCTCATGTTCTTTCCTTCCTTCTCCCCTGGGGAGACAGGAACAAATGAGTGAAGAAATTCTAAGTCAGCAAAGGCTTTAACATTGGGGAGAGATAGATGGGGAGTAGAGGATGAGGAGGCTGGTTGGTAGAGAGAAACGGACACATGGAAAGTTGATGTTGATGGCAGGTCGCTTTACATGCCTTAATGAAGATCCATGAAATTCTCCCTTGAGTTACCTTGGACCCATATCACCTGCAGGGAGGTCTGGATTTTGTTTTTCCTGGGACTCCTGTGCTCGCACCTCCTTTCAATGAGCCCAGTGTCACTTGAAGTAATTTGAATGAGTTTCAATTTCTTGCAACCAGATAAACTTAACTAGAACAGTGCTATAGGAGATTGGAGGGAAAGTGAAGGCTATATAGGTAGAAAAAGAGGTGTTTGATTTGTGTGGAGAGTCTAGGTGTTTCTCTGTGATTTACTTCTTTCTTCTGAAAAAGTTCATGGGCTCCAAAAATTCTGGTGCATTTTGAGGTCCAATGAATCCAGAGTTTACTGCCATTCATTCACCAATGACAATGCACTGATGGTTCTCATGTACAAAAAAGGTAGGCTTGTTAGGTTTGAGCCCAAAGTCAGAACTTTCTTCCATTAGGTATGGAATGTTATTGTACATTGTGCCTTTAGCCCTTAATAGTACAGCTCTAATTGTATCTATTATTAAAGTATCGAAACAGTATTTATGAAAACTACCATTTTTTAAAAGCAGTAGATGTGAAGGTCTTAAAATTTTTTACTACAGATTAAAAATAACTGATGTTTAAAGAAATCCATGAAAGTGATTATTTTTTTATCGGTCAATGAGGATAAAACCTTCCATAGGTGGGGAATCCTTCATCTAAGTGTAAGGGAGCCACAAAGTTAACAAAGTTAGCAAGAAACTCTGCAGCACTGCTGAGCCCTGTGGGTCTCATTTTGCCTGGGTTTGATATACGTAATACAAAGGAAGCCCCATTAACAACTGCTCTCCCCTCTGGTTAACGAAGATGAAAAGCTTAGCGATCCTGAGCGTGGAGAAAGCAGGGTTTTTTCTCTCTTGACAGATTATATTCCAAGCAATCTGCTGAGAGGGGGAGGAAGGCAGGTCTGGAATAAAACTAGAGCCACTTTAACTTTGAAAATGGTAAGAGAAAATTAAAATAGCAAGAGCAAGAGCCAGTCCCGGAGGCAGACAGTTGTGACCCAAGCACTGATGAAATAGACAAGGAAAAATGATGACAGGAAAATGTGAGGGTGATGTGGAAGGAACTCTCCTACTACCCCACATCATTTACTTGTCAAATCTCTACAGTCAGCCCAGACACAGGGTGTGGACCATCGGAAGTCTGGGATTGGATATATATGGGGGGATATTTGTCATCTTTCTCAACTGTGAAAGATTCTCTTCCCTGATCCTACACCGCCACACAAATTCCTCCCAAGGTATGTGAGATGGGCCTCTAATGGTGAGGGTAGGGTACTCAGGCTAGCTAAAGTCACCAGGATGGCTGTAGGGTGGAGTAGAGTTTTCCACGAAGACTTCCGTGCTCCTGGGACACTTTTTGTACTTCTTCCACAAAATGGTAGATTTCTCTGCCTAGGAAAAGTCTTATTTAATTAGAGGAGAAGCAGCCATGGAATTGTGGAAAAGAAATGCTAGAGACAAGTAGCTCTTGCTTTGCTGTGTACCTAGACAGGTGAGGTGAACAACTGAAAGTACCAAGAACAGCAAGAAGAAATCTAGTTCAGCCTGCCTAGCTGTCAAGCAGACTTTCCCTCAAACAGCAGAATCAGCTCAGCCTGAATTAAGACCCCAAGAGGGGTATTCAAGTAGATCCTTCAGTCTAGATAGGAAGACAAAACATATTTGTTTATGTGCATATGTGTACACATATGTGTGTAGAAATAAATATTGTAGAACACCATAAAATCAAAAGTAACCTTGCTTGGTTTAGACAATTAGTGATGCTTGAGTTCTGAAAGGAAAGATATTAGCAAGGTTTAGAATACTCTGAAGATTTGGGGGATTACCTCAGCATGAGCCTTCTCTTGCCACTTTTGCATTCTGTCTCTACCCGTCCCCCCAGCTCAGTGCAAGAATGAGCACCTTGGAACATATGGACAAGTTCAGTTTTATAGAATATAAAGTTTGAGGGGAGCAGAGGCTGGGGTGGTGCATGTGGCTGGGAAGGTAACAGTAATGGTAATGGTAAGGTTGATGATGATAGCTAACGTTTAGACAGTGCTTCTAAGCACTTTAAATGCCTCAATAATTATAATCTTTTAAACAAATCATGAGGTGATAAGAACAACAATAAAACCAACAGTAATAACTATCTTAGCTGTTCATAGTTCCCAAGAAAACTGAAGCTTAGGCAGAAGCCTTCTATGCTAATTTTTTTTTTTTTGGTCATGCCACCACACAGCATGTGGGATCTTAGTTCCCTGACCAGGGATTGAACCCATGCCCCCCTGCAGTGAAAGTGCAGAGTCTTAACCACTGGACCGCCAGGGAAGTCTCCTCTATGCTATTATTTTATTAGGCAATGCAATCTCAGGTGTCATGGGTGAAAGACCAGGGTGAGTAATGCAGGCAAGGAGGGAGAGGCCATATGAAGATGCTAGCCATCTGGCCACCAGTATAACTAATTGCTCAAACCATGGGACTACATACCTGAGAAGTTACATAAATTCTGTCTCAGAACTATCCCTGGGTGGGAAAGAAAGTCTAGGGGAACAACTTATATACTGACCCTTGCCTCCCATTGTCCAGGGTGTTAACTTCTCTGCCTTTCCTCATTGTATATTTGAGCCTGTGGGTACCAATTAGGATCCTGCAGTAGCTTCAGCAGGGCAGCACTTGAGTGAGAAGAAAGGAAAGAGGCAAGGCACGGGTAGGAAGTGAGGCACTCTCAAGATGCTACTGCTTAAATTGGATAAGAAAGCACGAGAGCTGGAAGACACAGAAGGTAGAAGGAACTGCGGTGGTACATAAGCAGTGTCTGATATTGTTCTCCACTCGTGTCATGCAGATTATACCCTCCATGATATCCAGCTCCCAATTTACTAAAGAGATAAAGGGAATAATTTTTCTTTACTTTTTTTTTTTTTTTTGGTGAGAACACTATTCCATCCATTCTTTCTTGTGAGAGAAATTTTATCTAACCAGTCACAAAGTTTTTCATGGTGGTGCCTAGCTGCAATCTCTGAGTGACCTAAGGCAAGAGAGTTAGTGAAACAGGTACAGTTTCCATGATAGTGACTGTATCGAAGCCTTAGTTGATACTTAAAATCTACCTTTTCTATCACCAGTCTCCCTCAGCCTCAGTCAGCCCTTTAGCTGGTCTGGGTTGGCTGGCCTGTGGGATGGTGTGGACCTTCATCCCCTAGAGGTCTAAGCCCTTAGTTTCTTTGCCCTCATTTGACTGTGGTTGCTACAGTCGCCCCTTTATATTGTTATAGTTGGTCATTGAAACAAAGAAATACTCCAGGGCATCCTCTAGGTTCCACGCATATTCTTCCCTCTTCCCTTTGGGTGTGGACAACTTTGGTTCTTCAGGTAATTCTCTTGCCATTTCAGTAACTCCTTCTGTGTCTGCTGGTCTACTAACATGAAGAGCAAATTGATCAGGTGGTAGTCACAGCTTCAGGTTCAGTAGAATCCTTACTGTGTGGTGTGCTTTCACAGAAGTGCTTCCTACCCTCTCCCTTGAACTAGGGTTTCTAAGCCAGTCACGGCTAAGATTATGGGGTAGGAAGCACAATTCCTCAGTGGGTTCCTGGGGAGGGGTAATCAGAGGGACCATTCTGATCTCCACCCCTTGATTCTCAGACTCATGTATTCTAGCTATTAGGGACAAAACACCATAAATATATGTGTATTTTCTCATGTATATCCCTCTATTTTCTCATGTATCCCTAACAGCTAGGAAAAATGAAGTTGTATATAATTTCACAAGGTGTTATCCTTCAACTGGTGTCTTATCTGAATGTTGCATGTTGGGTTCCCTGGGTAGCTGACTCTGGGACAGAGATTAGTGTGTAGGAGTTTTATTAGGCAGTGCTATGGGCTCACCATCTTTAGAAGGGAAGGAATGTAAAGGAACCAGGATTGAGCAGAGAGAGCTGTTGGGCTGTGATTCAGTTCTGAGTTGGGGTGAGAAGGCCGAGTCTTTATACCTCTGTGCCAGTCAGTCTTGGCTGCCCTGGGGAAGATTCATGCCCTTGGGTGAGTGGATCCCTTTAGTGGGTACCGTTCCTAAAAAGGGCTGACCGCTGAGGCCTATCTGTTGTCAGCAGTCCCAGCACTTGGGGGAATATGTCCTTCTTTCCTGAAGAGGAACTTTGGTAGCGTATCATGGCATCCAGCTCACTGAGCCTTTTCAAGGACATGTCACTAGTCTATTAGATTGGCCTCTTCTGGGGGTAGATGGTAAGATCACTGTCATATGCTTATCATTACACCTCCTTGGCCATAGGGTCAGTCTCTCAGTTTGAGACACAGTCATTTGGGGTCCCAGGTCAATAGATTAGACATTCAATAAGCACTTAGATGATGGGGCTGGAGGGGATACTGAGGATAAGGAAGGTCAACTCATATCTGGAGAATGTATCTATTCCAGTAAGGATGATCTGTTACTTCTTCCAGGATGTAAGGTGTCTGAGGTAATCGGTCTTCCACAAAGTGGTTGGTTCTTCTCCTGGAGGAACTGTTCCATATCAAAGGCTAGAGATTTAGATCTGCAGTACTGGCAGAGGGTAGGTAAGCCTTGGTGAGAGGGAGGCCATACTATTGAGCTCTTGCGTAGCCGCCACTCTTGTCATCATGACTACTCCATTCATGGGCCCGTTGTGCAAACACTGATGGGCATTAGCAGAAGAAGCAAAGTGTCCACTGCCAGAAACATACATCTCTTCCCCAGAATTCCTTCTGCAGTCTTCCACTCTTGTTACTTCTGGGACCCTAACCAGCCAAGCCATTTTCTACCACCCGGGAGTCTGTGGCTATCTTTTTCTTCTAGCCACTTTTCTCTCCACACAAATTGGACCAGCAAGTATACTGATTATGGATCTGCCTACTAGGAGGATTTGCTTTTTCCTTTCTCCTTTAGGGCCACTCTTGAGGGGGGCTGTCTTATGAGAACCGGGCACGTTTTGTTAGCACCAACATATTTCCCAGTCCATCTGTGAACCAAGCCTGATTTTTTCCTCCCTTAGTTTGTCCTAGAGATGGAGTTTGTCATGAGCTGAAGGAGAGGCGTCAGTGCAGTAGAGGTCAAGGACATGGAGTCTAGGCTCTGTTCAAATAGTTTAATCATGGCTTCTGGACCTGCTCTATCTCTACTAAGTTACAGTTGCACACCAGAAGCTACTTTTCAAATGGTGAGTAGTTCTCTGATGCAGTAGTCTTGGCTGTGCTCCAGACTACTAGGGCTGTGTATTGTACCCCTCCTATTTGGGCTTGCTAAGGATTTTACACATCCGTGATAACCTGCTATGCGTACCATCAGCAACAGCGGATCTTCTGGGCCATACAACCTGAGTGGTAAGGAAACTTGCACCACAGCAAAACTGCCAGTCTCCTAAGTCACCTGGTACATGGGTTAGGTGTGATGTATACTAATATTTTTAAGTGTAACATATGCTACCTCCAAAATCCAAAGAAGTAATCAAACACTTCGTATAGGAGACAAGTAGTGAAACAATGTGTCTTTTATTTTAGAAGGGGTGTAATGACATGCCCCAGACCACTGCATTCCTTCAAAGCTCACAGATGTGGCAGGCTCCTGTATCTTCATAGGCTTTTTCTTGCATCTTCTAGCATAATGTGTCTTTCCAGAGCGTCCATAGTATTTGCCACGTTAGTGTGAATAGTATGATGTCATCAATATAGAGGAACACTCATATGTTCTTTGTAATGTCAAGGTGATCAAGGTTCCTGTGGATTATATTTCGACAGAGAATGAGTGAATTAGCTTGGCCCTTGGCAGGACTGTTAAAGTATAATTCTGTCCTTGTCTCCCATTAGATCTCTTTATCCTCTCTATTGATGGAGATAGAGAAGAATACATTCCCTAGATAAATAGCTGCAGAACAAGCGCCTGAGTCCATTTTGTTTTGCTCCAAAAGAGGTGCCACATCTGGAAATAGCACCTGCACTTGAGGCTCCCACCTTTAAGCTTATGGTAGTCTACTGTCCTCTGCCACACTTCATCTGGTTTTCTCAGGTGTCAAAATGCTGAAGGGGGATGTGATGGAGAGTACCACCCTTGTTTTCTTGAAGCCTTGGAGGGTTGTGCTAATCTCTGAAATTCCTCTTGGGATACAGTATTGCTTGTGACTTGCCATTTCAGCCAACACTGAGGCGGTTTCAGAGGCTTCCACTTGAACTTTCCTACCATAATGGCTCTTATTCTATAAGTTAGACAACAAATGTGAGGCTGCTTCTAGGAGCTAAAGATATCTCTCCAGTTATACACTTGGGAACTAAGAAATGAGCAGGTCTGCAGTTGTATTGGACTCACTCTAAAATGGTATACTACTCCATTTATCACCTGGCCTCCACAGGCATTCACCATAACCAGAGAATTATTATGGAATTTTGGGTTTCCTACTATTAGTGGCAGCTTAGATCCTGTATCTCAAAATCTTTAAAAATTTTGGATATTCTGGACATTCCTTTTCCTGGTGTACAGTTACCCTGGAAAATGGCTACGCATCTTTTGGGGGAAGAACTGGGGAAGTATTCATTTTATAAACTTGTGGTGAGTTACATGGTTCTCAGTAGGATCTGTAGTCCTCTTTAATCAGTGGTTTCTGAATCTAAGAACAAAAGAAGAACAAGAAAATAAAAATGTCATGGAAACCAAGGAACTAGAAAATTTCAAGGGGACTACTATATATTTACCTAAACCAGTGTCCTTCACTTCCAGGAAACATAACTAAATGACTTCTCTGGCAGTTATCTGAGGCCACGTGACTGAGCTCTGACCAGTAGAATGCAGGCAGTGTAATGTATACAACTTGTAAGTGGGATGATCGTTCCATAGAAATCTCCCACATAATCTTCCATCTTCTCATTTCACTCATCACAGGGAGCAGAACAGAAGGATGAGGGGCACCAAAGACACATTTTGCCTGATTCCTGGCTTCCCCTTTGTCTTCTGTCAGGTATCTAGTAATTCATACTATTTAGATGAAAGAGGATTGGAGCTGGAGTTAGGAGTCCTGGGTCTGCTTCCTGGTTCCATCATCTATCAGCTCAGGTGAAGCATGTACTCTTGACCGTCTAGTTACTTCATCTATAAGATGAAGCATTGGGTAAGGTGTTCTCTCAGCCTCTTCTTCTCCCTAAAGTTGTATGAATATGAAATACAATCTGAAATTGATTCACAGTAAGGAGCCAATGACTGATTTGGCGGGTTATCCATTTCAGGGGTCTTTGTTTTAGCAGTTGTGAAAGCTACTTCCTGGCTTGGCTTGTTTTGCTGGGGAATTAGAGTGGTCTCCGTCCTGACTAATAGATCCCATTTCTTTTTCACTTTAAATTCTACTGCAGATCAATGCTGGCCCTGAAGAGTAGTTTGGGGCCTTGATGTCGCAGGGAGATTGCAGCAATGCAACATGCTAGGATGTGCTTAATCTGTGTAAGAGTGCACAGCAGGCCCTGTGTACTTAAATCCTCCAGTAGAACATGATTGAATATTCAAGTAAGTTTCCATGAATGGAACTTTTATGCTTAAAATCTTCTACCAAAATAGCATTTTCTTTTCTGATCTTAAAGAGATCCTCTGGAGAACAAATAAAATGTTCACACCAAGGAAGAACACTCTATAATCATAATTATGTTACTCTAAAAGGCTATAATAAGCTTTAAGCAAGTGCTTCCTATTTTATTCTCACTGCAAACAATTTATAAGCAGAACTGTCCTCTTGACGTGATAATGAAAGAGCAGTCACACATGTCAGCTGGGGCAATTATGTTCTTCAGATGTCTGCCATAAGTATTATATGATTCCTTCCTGCTGACACCTTATCAACTGTGACATGCATATTAAAAAGAACAACCAAGAGAGCTAACTTCAAAATCTTGAGTACTTTCAAGAAGTTCCACTTGTAAGAAAAAGCCTCGTATCTTATCTTCCAAGATAGTCTTCTTTGCTACATGAATTTTGGATCTCAGATGGAGAAGAAAGAACAACAACAAAAACACACAGAAATATGTATTTTGATAGTACACAGTAGCCTAGTGAGTCAGAGCGTTAAAAATTTACCTGGTTTATTGTATCAGTGAATAAAAAATCCACAGTCAGACAGATATGGGTTCAAATTTCAGCTCTGTCATTTCCTAGCTTTTTGACTTTGGTCAAGGGACAGATTTTTTGAGCTTCACATATAAAAATGTAAAGATGCAGACCACATTGCCCTGATTGCAGGGAGGTTGAATGAGAGACCAAGTAGTGGAGCACTAAGCTTTGGTCTATCACAGGAACCCTGACCTGTTAGTCCCCTCCTTCTTGTATGTTTTTAGCAGGACCTAGAGGGTGCCTGCTCTGGGTATGCTTTGGATGTTACCCGGAGAGTCCCTAAGTCCCATGGCCTTTCTGTTGAGGAGGAGGAACGGGGGCTTAGAGGGACCAGAGAGCACTTGCAGCTCAGTCTAGCTCCAAAACTCTATGTCTGCAGATTAAACATTTTTTCTCAGCTCTTCCTTTCCCATGATGAAGTCATCTGGCCCAGTTCCTCAAAGCTTTCCCAGCCATCGTCAGTGCCAACTGCCCAGAGGTCTCCCAAAGCATGGGTTTCGCCATCAGTCACTGGGCTCCTGCCAGGGTGCTCCTCTGACTCTCAGTGTTACTCTTCAGGCACCTGCCTCGTCAGGGACCTGGGTCACTGAGTGGTCCGGCACCTCTCTGCTCCTCTCCTCACCCAGCACAGCCGTCTTCTATTTTAAGCAGGTACAAGCACTTCCGGGTGAAGACTATTCCAGGCTCCTCCACAGGCCTTTCCAGAACATTGTTATCTGGGCAGTCCAGACACTTTCTTTGTTATGAATAACCTAAATCTCTTTTTTGACATCTCCAATCTCATCCCTCTCATTCAGTTCACTTTTGGCACCAAATTCCATCAGGTACTCAAGCCATCACTTTCTAGCCGTGGTCCATTTAAGAAGGCAAGTAATTAATTGTTAATTGTCTTTGTTCCTCTATTCAGCTTCTCTCCAGCTTAACCATCGCTTTTTTAAAGTTTGCAGAACAAACGGCACAATCTTCTATGAAGAGTTTCACTGTGTAAAGGAAAAACGGTATCTGGGCTCTTGGTCATCATACTACTTTTGTTATGCCCTGGAATCTGTTACCTTATTTTTTCATTCACAGCACTGTGGTATCGCTGACAGATATTAAAAATCTCTTGCTGTAGTTGGTTAATATATGCTAGTCTTATTAGTAACTGTTTAGTAGTAGTAATTAGTCATTTTTATTTATGGGGGTGTTTGTGTGTGTATGTGTATGTGTATGAGAGATAGAGATAGAGGGAGAGAGGAGATTTTGAACCATGTATTCATTCATTCATTCACTCTAAAGTCACTTTCTCGTCCCTTAACTGTGGTGAAAGAGCTCTGAGATATCAGGTCAGGAATACTAGGTTCTTGTGCTGACTAAAATCAGCTTACTCTGTGATCTTGGGCAAGTGGTGACTTAACCTCCTTGGATCTTAGACTATCCAGCTGTAAAATGGAAAGGTAGGATTAGACCTATAAAGCACCTTCTCATGTCAGTATTCCAGGAGCATATTCTGTTTTACATTTTATGCTTGTCTTTCTTTAAATTAATTGTTGCCCTAGTACACCATCACCAAAAGTTAGAGCTGAGTGCTTGATAATATCCTTCCTTCCATATAGATTGCATGTTTCTTCTTTAAATGTCTTTCTTTTTTAAGATTATCCTTGACTATCATCATAACCAAATTTCTATAGCCTGAGGTATGAGAAAAATAAGTGGATTATTTTGATTCACCTTTCCAGGAAGGAGCTTATGATTACTTGTTATAAATCGTGGTTTTGACAATTCACATTGGCCCAGATTCTGGAGACACAGATTTGAGTGGGAGGCTTAGCTCTAACACTTACCAGATGTATGGCTTTGAACAACTCAGATTTATGTTTTCCCATTTGCAAGTGAAGAAAATAACTACTTTGCAGTGTTGTTGAAGAAGTAGGAAGGAGAAAGATTTTAGGTAATGTATGTGTAATTCCTAGCACATATTGGTTACTCTGTGACTCTTATTCCTGTGTTCAACTATATCTGTAAAGGATGGAAATAGGCTGTAGGTCTTTTTCTGGAAACAGTCACCCAAGTAAGTCACCCTGAGTTAAGGACAAGCAAATCCCCTGCAAGTTCTGTGCTCTAGACCAAGTTCTAATTTGCCTCTGTAAATCTCCTGAGGTTGAGACTCAGAATTTGCGCCGAGTTCAGGAAAGACTTATCTCTGCCTCTCCCATCCCTCCTGCCCTTGTTTAGATAACCTGCCCTTCTGTTAAATTAATGCGCTATGATTGGTAGCTCCCAAAGCTACCTGATTGCACTTGTTGGCTCTGCATTTTTTGAGTGATTATAGATCGATCATTTGATGATCTGTTCTAGTATCACCCAGGGTTTGTGACATTCAGCTGACTTATCTGTCATTTTCAAGATCGTCCTTCTTTTCTCCTTTCTAAGTTGGTCCTGACATTTTCTCTTTTCCAAAACGTGGGGAATTCTCTAATGGAATTTATTTTAAAAAATCCCGCAGGCCACGTGATGCGGCCAAAAAAACCCACTAAGTAGCAGCTTGACAGTGATGTCTACCCATTGATTAAAATCTGCCATAATCACCAGCCCTTGTCCTAGAGGGACCTGGCACGTAAGAGGAGCCCCTCTTCTTGCCAATTTGGAGGTCTACGGCAGGAGGTCTTTAACGCTTATTCTCACTATCTGCTTTCAGACCTTCAAACATGTACAAGACAGTATAAATCCATATGGTTTTTAACTGAGAAGACTCAATTAACTTCACGCAGGTGGGACTTGCAGTTAGTTACTAAGGTGCATTTCCTGTCCCTGCCACCTAAAGGGAAGGGCTGCTGTTGCTCTAGCGGAATAATTTGATGTGGCAGCTGCTTTGTTGCAGTGAATAGTCATTGAGATCAAGCTGGGGAGAAACTCAACCATCTCTTGTTAATACAATAATGGCAAACATTTATTGAGCGCTTCCTATAGGCCAGGCACTGTGCTACACACTTTATATGGATAATCTCATTTAGTGCTGAAAGTATTCTTATGAATTATATTCTATTATGATCCTTATTTTACTGATGAGCCTGGGTTTAGCTCCAGGCTCCACCGTCATAGCAGGGTGAATTTGGCCAAGTACTGAGTTAGAGCTTCCAGCCTGCACCTAGACAATATGGCCTTTCTATAATACTACCACGTGTTACAAACCTCAGAAATGGTCTGAAAAAAACATGAATAGAGTCAGAGAATCTAGGTCTTAGCAATTGAAGTCATCTCTAGAGCTCATTTATCTAGTCCTTTATTTTTTATTTATTTTTAATCTGTTTTTTAAAAATTTATTTTATTTTTGGCTGCATTGGGTCTTCATTGTTGCTGCATGCGGGCTTTCTCTAGTTGCAGAGAGCAGGGGCTACTCTTCGTTGTAGTGCATGGACTTCTCATTGTGGTGGCCTCTCTTGTTGTGGAGCATGGGCTCTAGGCGTGTGGGCTTCAGTAGTTGTGGCTTGCGGGCTCTAGAGTACAGGCTCAGTAGTTGTGGCGCATGGGCTTAGTTGCTCCACGGCATGTGGGATCTTCCTACACCAGGGCTCGAACCCATTTCCCCTGCACTGGCAGATGGATTCTTAACCACTGTGCCACCGGGGAAGCCCTAGTCCCTGTTTTAAGACAAGTTTTGACATCATTGACCTGTTGCAAGCTTCCACATCCTTATTTGTAGAAGCCCTATTGTTGTTAGTCATGGATAAAGACAGGACCTGCAGGCCAGCAAGAGAGAGAAGATGGAGTAGTTCCAAGTCTTGCATAGCCTTTTCTCACTGATAAAAACCATCCGCTCAACGTTACTTTGTGCCTACTTTGTGCTGACTCTCTATAAAGTCGATGGTGTATCATGGGCAATCAGGTGGGTTGGCACATAAATGAACATAAAAAGTGTCTTAACAGGGTGTAGGATTGGGGGAGTGGTGTATGGAGACCTAGTTAATGTATGAATCTAAAATAGAATTTAAATGTAGGGAAATGGAAGAGTGCGTAGGGCTAATTTGGTAGGAACAACTCTTTCTCAACATTTTTAAGTCAGACTAGTTCAGAATGTTTATTTTTAAAAAATCAGATGTCAGTCACTAACATAAAACATCTGCAGTATACTGATAACACATAATACTCAAATACAACAAATGTGTATAAATAAACATTTTAAATCCCCCTACGTAGTAAGAGGACTGGTATTCTTAGTAGATATTTTTCCTAAGTCACCACACAGCTTCTTCTCTTTTCCCCTGGAATTATTTCTAAGTGACATTTCTAAATGGTAAGTCCAGTGGTTTCTTTTCTCCTGGAATTTCTCCAGCTACATAATACACGAACTAATAAATGCTAACTTTACTTTATCTTCCCTAGTTTCATTTCAGTTCGTGGGTATAAAGGGTAGAGAACGTTTGATGTTACAGGATTGGAGCCAATTAATTCCTCAGGAACTCTTCTTATAAATTTTAGGTCACGTAAACTTAACAATTCTTTCTAACAGTAAAAGAAGCAGGTATGTGGGTTATAAGGAGAGACAAGACAGTTGTGGAAGTTTTTATGGGTAATATTTCTGTTTTGTGAGGGATTTTAGGTAGTAGGTTAATAAATTAGTTTAAATAATTTAAACCCTAATTCCTACAGGTTACATTGGAAATTAAATTATATAACTAATGGAGAATGGCCGTGAAATTCTAGAATTCCAAACCCAGTGAGTTCAGAACCTAGAACTCTTTTACATTTTATACAAAAGAGCACCAGGAGGTATATCATTATTTGGGTCTACAAGTTCAGTCTTTTTCCCCTGGTTCAGGGAAGACTAGAATCTGGGAACAGTGGCAGAGGTGAATAGGGGACTTCAGTTAATCTTGGAGTGTCTATGTGAGTCAAGAGTTTAGGGATATTGTCTGTATAGATAACTCTTTTTCTAAAGTATCTAAAATTAATGACTTAATTTAGACTCATTGACAGAAATGGAATTCACACTGTCTACCAAAAAAGTTTTTTTCATGGTTTTATACTCTCACATGTACTTGGACCCAAATCCATGTCTTTGACCAGAAATGAGAGGGAAGACAAAGGAAAGCTATGGAGGAGGGTGAGAAATCTCATTTGCAGCAAATCTCAGATATGCCCTTCCTTTCTATTCCCTTTACCACAACTCCAGTTCAGGATCTTATGTTATATGCAGTGTTGCCTAATGATGAAAATAAAAATATGATAATGAAGATGATAATAATACAAGCTAACATTTATTGTGTTTACTATGTATCACATATGAAGTGCTTTGCATTCGTGAACTCATTTAATCCTCACAACCAATTTCTGAAGTAGGTAATATTTCTATGCCCACTTTACAGGTGTGGAAATGGGTTTGGAGCAGTTGAGTAACTTGCCTACATTCACACAGTTAGTGCCAGAGCAGGAATTCATATCAGGCAGTTGGGCTCCAGAGCCTAAGACTGTAAGCACTAATGCTTTGTTGTCTTCTAACTGAGTATCTTGCCTCTTGGCTAGCCTGATGTTGCTGTTAGATTTAATGTTCTTAAGCTGTGACAATGTGAGAGAGTGGCATGGACATATATACACTACCAAATGTAAAATAGATAGCTAGTGGGAAGCAGCCGCATAGCACAGGGAGATCAGCACGGTGCTTTGTGACCACCTAGAGAGGGGGGATAGGGAGGGTGGGAGGGAGGGAGACGCAAGAGGGAAGAGATATGGGAACATATATATACGTATAACTGATTCACTTTGTTATAAAGCAGAAACTAACACACCATTGTAAAGCGATTATACTCCAATAAAGATATTAAAAAAAAATACTGCTTCAAACATTTTCTTCCTGTGCTTGAAAGCTTTCTTGGCTTCTTCCCAAACACAGAGTAAAGTCTACACTCTTCAGCCAGGCGGTATGCTGTCTGGCTGCAGCCTAGCTTGCCCGTACCTCCTCTGTTGCTCCCAGCGACCTTCTACTCTCGGTAGGCTGGCCTGCTCACTGCCTGTCTAACGCCACTCTACTCTGCTCTGAACTTACCTAATACCTTTCCTCTTTCTGAATCTTTGATTTTGCTATTTCCTCTGCCAAGTACTTTCCCCCCACTCTTCTATTCAAACTCAGCGCAAGACTTGCATTCGGCAGGGAGTGACCAGGATGTGATGGGATTTTAAGCCATGCCCCTAAACAAGGGAATGTTAAGCCTGGAGAAGAGACGACTCAGAGGGACAAAACCAACCATCTTTACTTAAAAGGCTTCCACGTGGAAGGGGTTTAGAGTAGTTTTGTTCAGTTCATCATCTTCCTAATGGCTCAAAAGCAGATCCAAACTTCAAATCCCTCCTTTACGTGGCATCCACCCAGAGGGCACAATTCCATTGGATTTTATTTTTGTTTGCCACAGAAGGTGTCTGAATTCAGGCTTATTAAATTAAACTGAAATATGTGCTCTTATCAGCTTCCTGAGGAGTAGTAATTTAACAAATGTTGTCCAGCAATTGACAGCACGGCACCACTATTGTGCATACTTTTGGATAAAAATTAGGAACTCTTCAGGAAAGTCCCAGACACATTGCTTCATGATTAATTCTGTTTAAACTGTGATAAAAATAATATTTATGATGCATTTATAGCAAAGTTTTTTGAATTAAAATTATTAGTTTATTGTTATTATCTACTTAGTTAATTGTGTGAATTGTTACATTAACACTATAGTAGGATCTGTTTGCTTCAAGAGCATTTTGTACCCATGATTTTCCATTAACTAAAGTTTAAAACCATGTATTTAGCTCAAATATGAGTTATCCTTACCTCTTTTGGCATATCTCTAAGTATATAAATCCAGACCCTGCTATCCCACTTCCAAATTGCTTATTCAGTGGTTTCATTATTATTATCACCAAGTACCACTCCATTCCCAAAAGAAGATAGGCCCTGGGGTCTTTTGCATCTCCCAAGTATGCTCTGACAAAAATGTCTACTTGATTTTTTTGTTTGTTTGTTTTTTGCAGAGAGGATTCAAAAATCCATCCAAAAATGGATGATTCAATGAAATGGCCTTTGTGCTTTCTTCTGATTTTGATATTTTATGCTCTTCAGACTTTCTTCTGCGGTGAAACCTGGTGATCATTCACTCTTCTTAACTCATAGGCTACATCACATATTTTAGCATTTCCACAGTTTTCTTTCCACCAATAGAAGTTACAGTGTAATTGGGAAGTGCACTGGGCAGGGTTTTTTTTTACTACCACCTTGCTATGAAAGGCTTCCCTTGCATCCAAAGCATTGGAAATATGGGTTCAAAAGAGGCGGAGAAGGAGGTGAGTACCTGTTCCATACAAATCGATTTATTGGATAATTTCTATTGTTATTGAGCAGTCTTTTAGAAACAGGCCTTTAATTTTTAAGGTCAGCTTGTGTTTTGACTGAATAGTTTGAAAAAGGAATGATTATTCATGCAGATAGCAGCCAGTTATTCCAACAGGGCTTCATTTTATACTATTATAGGCTTTTCCTAAAAGAAACAGTAATATTTGTGGTGAGCATGGGGAACTATTTCTTCAATACAAATCCAATTTATTTTGGCCAGTTGATTGGTGCTTGAAGCCAGATCAATGGACATGATCTTAATTATTCATTGCAGTACTTAGAAGGATAAAATTTTCATTCTCATGCAGTCAAAATTGATGAGGTTTTGCATTTGTACCATAGGAATAGCTTGCAACTCAATGCTAAAACTCAATATAATCTTAATAAAAATTTTGAAAAAGGCACCAATAATTTGAGCTTTCTCATATCCGCAGAACATTTGTTTTATTGGACCCTTATGTCGTATTAGAAGTGTGTTGAAAATATTCTTTTTATATCTAATCATATGGATATGGCTTTGAAAAAAATCTCAAGAACATTTCAAATGAAAGGTCATAATCACTGTAATAGAGCTTAAAAATGGTGATTTGGAGAACAAAATTGCAACTCATATCTTTATAAAAGATATTTATTGTAGCACATCTTTAGTGTTTTGGTTCTCAGTTAAGAAAATATTGGGCCTGTAATGATCTTTCATAGGCAGGTAAATAGTATTCCTGTAGATTAGAAAAACCAAGCACAAAACAGACTTGTCTTAAATCAAGAATATGTTTGGAGATATTGCATAAAACCAGGCCCTTTAGGTCACATATAACAGGCTTCATCTGAGATTCTGACTTGTGCCTATAGCCACAGATAGGTATACAGAGGGCAGTCCCCTCCATTTACCTCACACTCTCAAGGGTGTGTGGAATACTGTTATAGCACCTGGCTGGAGGGGAGCTGGGGCAGCCGTATCTGACGTTTTGTGTACCTGCCTCAGGAGGTAGAATTGGCCAGTGGTACTGATTCATGTTTTTCTGTATCATGTTCTGAACTCTGTAAAAGAACATTTCTGTTCCAAAGGCTTCACATATTTTGGAAAGAGATACTTCTAGGAGGAAGGGTGTGTTTGTGTGTGTGTGTAAGGTGTATTGGTTAGGTTGCCTCTGGCCAAAAGTAACAAAGTCTAGACTCCGGAAAACTTAAATAATGAGACAATTCTCACATATGTCTGGCAGCCCAGAGGCAAAGCAGGCTCCAGGCATCGTGATCAGAGGTTCACTGATGGCATCAAGGACCCTGGTTCTTTCCGTTTCTCTGCTCTGCTACTTTCTAGGGCTATTTCCCTTATGGTTGCAAAATGATCACCAATGGCAATCAGGGTACATGCTTCCTTATTCACAAACAGCAGGAGAAAGGATGAGAAAAGTCTCCTTCAAGCACAGAATATACACTCTTTCCTTTGCTACAATTGGCCCATCCTAGGTCACATGCCCATATCAGGACCAGTAATCATTGTCAGGAAAATGCCGTGCAGCTTGGGTTTCATTGATCAGGGTTTCAGGAAATGGGGTGGGTGCCTGGACAACACTGGGATTTTGCCAGAAAGAATAGAGAGGAGAGATGGAACTGGGTAAAAAACCAAACTGTCTTCTGCCAGAGAAGAAGAGCACTCTTCTTTACCTAGAGAAAGGCTGTATCTGGGGCCCCATTCATCTAGATTCTTATGTTAGGAGTCTGCCTTCCTATCTCTGTTCCTCTTTTCTTGCTCTCAAACTTTAATAAACGCCTACAGGATACACTGGTATTGCTATGATGACTTGGTAATGATCTGTTTTTGTGTGTTCTATATTTTACTCACCTCTTCAGATGTATTTATGTCCTCTAAGTTTGAGGTAATGGAGAAAACACTTTTGATACATATTGCCCCATGTTCCTCTAGAAAAGTGTTACTAATATTTGTTTGTACCAGTTCCACTTGAATGTCCAATTTCCATTCCTTGGATAGCACCAAGCTAGAAAATAGATTAAGAAATAACAGTATGTTTTCTTGTTTTAAAAATTATATTTTTGGGTCTTATCGAATTAGAACAGATTCTAAAACACATTATTTTTACATATTATTTCTTAAAAATTACATTTCTTTATTCTAAGTGATTAAGATTTCATATTTAATTTTCCCTTTGTACATCATTTTGTAATTACCTGAGCCTTTTGCCCATTTATCAGTTTGGGATGAGATGATTTTCTTGATTGATGAATGATGTTGTGAGAGATTGGTTACATTAATGGTCTCAAAGTTTCACTTTTCCCTGTATCCATTATACCCTTTGTCCTATGACTTTGGACTTCCTCCCATAAAAGCAGAGTCTATTTCCCACCCCAGGGAACTTCTTTGATCAGTAGAATGATGCAGAATTGATTGTGAGTCACTTTTGAGCTTAGGCCCCCAACAGCTTTGCAAATTTCTGATCTCCCCCCTGTACCCCTGCTTAAGTACATGCTGGGGCTGACTTGCTGGAGATGAGAGACATGTAGAAAGATGCAGAGGCCATTGTAAATCTGCTGACATTAGCTGACTCCCAGACATGGGAGTGAATACAGTCAAGATCAGGAAAGCCACCTGGCTGACTCCTAGTTGACCCCAGACTGAGCAATAAATGATTACTGTTGTATTCCTCTGAGGCTTTGGTTGTTTGTTAGGCAGACTTGTTATGATAATAGATAACTAATACAACTATTTTCCTCTTTCATCCATTAAGTTACAAATACATCCCAGATCTTGCCCTTTAATTTTGTTTATGATGTTTTGCCTTGTAGAAGTTTAAGAGGTTTATAAAACCAATCTGTATTTTCCCTTTGTGACTTCTTCCATTGTTTTAACATGTAGAAAATCCTTCTTTACTGAGAAATCAAACATGTATACGTATAATATTTTCTTTCATTTTGTGGTTTCAATTTTAATCGAATTTTTACATAAATTTGGGTCATTTGGTTATATGGTATGATCTAAGGATCTAGAATTTTTTTTCCAAAAATGATTTTTCCAACTAGTATTGAAATAATCCCCTCGCAATTCAATTAATGAAACCACTTCCATACATTTGGCTCTTAGATGTATATCAACATTTACTTTAAAAATATTAAAAAAACAGTATTTATGTATTATGGTTTTATAATATGTTCTAATATTTGTGAGGATTGGATAGTCCCCATTTGTGAAACAACAGAAACAAAGTTGAGAAAAAGAATATGTTTACAAATAAACTTTAGAACCACTTTGGCAATCTCCTAATTTTGTTGCAATTTTGAGAGACATTTTATTAAATCTATAAATTATGTTGGAAAGACCTGTAATCTTTATAAAAGTTAACAATCCGTTAAAAATTGTACCAAAAGTTGCCATTGAAGTCATTTATATATATTAGCACAGTTTCATATGTCTTGCACACTTAAATTTTTTTTTTTTTTAACATCTTTATTGGAGTATAATTGCTTTACAATGGTGTGTTAGTTTCTGCTTTATAACAAAGTGAATCAGTCATACATATACATATGTCCCTATATCTCTTCCCTCTTGTGTCTTCCTCCCTCCCACCCTCCCTATCCCACCCCTCTAGGTGGTCACAAAGCACCAAGCTGATCTCCCTGTGCTATGCGGCTGCTTCCCACTAGCTATCTATTTTATGTTTGGTAGTGTATATATGTCCATGCCACTCTCTCACTTTGTCACAGCTTACCCTTCCCCCTCCTTGTGTCCTCAAGTCCATTCTCTAGTAGGCCTGTGTCTTTATTCCCATCTTGCCCCTAGGTTCTTCATGACCTTTTTTTTTTTCCTTTTCTTAGATTCCATATATATGTGTTAGCATATGGTATTTGTTTTTCTCTTTCTGACTTACTTCACTCTGTGTGACAGTCTCTAGGTTCATCCACCTCACTACAAATAACTCAGTTTAGTTCCTTTTTATGGCTGAGTAATATTCCATTGTATATATGTGCCACATCTTCTTTATCCATTCATCTGTCGATGGACACTTAGGTTGCTTCCATGTCCTGGCTATTGTAAACAGAGCTGCAATGAACATTGTAGTACATGACTCTTTTTGAATTATGGTTTTCTCAGGGTATATGCCCAGTAGTGGGATTGCTGGGTCGTATGGTAGTTCTATTTGTAGTTTTTTAAGGAACCTCCATGCTGTTCTCCCTAGGAGCTTCACCAGTTTACACTCCCACCAACAGTGTAGAAGGGTTCCCTTTTCTCCATACCCTCTCCAGCATTTATTATTTCAACAAATCCTTTTGAGCTTACATTCTGAAATGAAAATGGTGTAAAGTTTACTATATGTATACACTTTACTATATGTATACACTTACAGAACAATTTGAAACAATTGAAAGTGTACTGTGCATCTTGATGTCAGTCTTCAATTTTCTCTCATCAGGACTGAGGTTCCATAGCCCCTGTCTGATGGCAATAAACTCACAACTCATCTGGTCTATCCCTTTTCCTGTTTCCTACATTGCTCTCATCCTGATGACTCAGTTCCTATTTCTTCTTTTCTCCTCTCCTCCCCTCTCCTCTCCTTCTTTCAACAGTTAGTGAGTGCCTATTATGTGCCAGGTGCTGTGCTAGGCAGTGAATATACAAAATTGCTCCCTGTCTGATGGGGGAAAATAAACACAAAGAAAATGATTAAAAAGAGTGTAATAATTTCCATACAAAAGGAGGGGGAAAAAAACTGCCTCTTTGGTAAGGTACAACTTGGCAGGAAATGACATTGTCATGAGTTTTTGAACTGAGTAAAGTGGAAAAATTTATACCGTGTTTTTTAGCACACAAAAGGCATATCTAGTAGCATGTGTGTGGTAAAAACTGAAATAGTGTATAGGAGACTCACTATAGTATACTTCCTCTAGTGCCATCTTTCACTTCGTCCATAGCTTTGTGAAACTGTAGGGTGGATCGACGGGGTCTGAGAGCATAACTGAAGGTCTCTAGCAAGCCACATGGGAAGGCGGCTTGGTTTTTGGTTACATGTGATCACTGTGCTTTAGCCACAATGCAGTTCTTTTTTATAAGGTCTTTAGAAAGAACTTCCTTTCTAACATTTTCAGCTTGCCTCTCCCCCACCCTCTACAAACATCTCAGAAACCACCAAGAAATCAGCTGATCAAAACCTACACTCTTATGACAGTCTACAGAAAAACAAAAACTTCTTACAGAAGTTTTTTCTCAGAGTAGATTCTTCTGCCAAGCAGTTAATGGCTCTTGTATTGACAACTCTTATTCACTTGTAAGCATATGGTCTTTATGGTAGGGTTGCCCAGTAATTTAAATGTTGCCCAACACAGAGTCTAATCATGCAGCCGACGCACAGATGGTGCTGGAATGAACACACTGGTGGACCCTGAAGTTAACTTTCCTCATTTTCTGTTGCATTTTAATGTTTTGTGACTTACTGACAATGGATTTCATTAGTGTAGAACTCTGCTAGGTAGTTTCCAGATTACGTGAACTATGGGTCTGGTAACTTCATATGAGCGTGCATGTTATCTGGTTAGTTTTAGGTATTAAAATCTTGTCTTTGAGTAATACTTTAGAAAATATGAAACTTTCCCATGCCAGATAATTGAATAAAATAGCAGCTGATGCTGTATCAAGAGACTCAGACAATGAGCACATTGACTTTTGTGCTATATTAGACCATTACAGCGAAATAGAAATAAGTACAAGTATTATTCTCCCCAAACAAAGAACATTGTGTCTAGGATTTTGGTATTTGTATTACGGTTCTGGATTCTAATAACTAATGGTGTGGGCAAACTCAGCTAATCTATCTCGCCTCATGTTTTTCATCTGTAAAATAACAGTTGCCTAAATCAGAGTGTTTTCCTGCCAAAAACTTTGAAAGTAGTCTTTAAATAAAATTGCAGGGGAAAAGAAACTATATAAAAGGTATACAGCTGGAATTGCGGTTGAAGTAGGAATGTCCAAGAATCTTGGACTCAGAAACGCAGATACAACCTTGCTGAGACCCACTGTGGCAGCTTCCAATGAGTGAGGGAAGTAAGGACCATGTATTTACTGCAGTGTAAAACAATGTGATGTGTGGGAATGGGAAGCTCCTCTTCTAGAATGGCAAATCAGGGAGCTTTGTGTACAGGTGTGCTCCCTGGGCAGTAATGGCAAAATCCATCTGTGCTTATTCCAAACTGAATTTTTAGATGGGTCATTTACTCTTCAGCATTCTGTCACCTTCAAACTATGAAATTCTGAGTTTCTGATCCTCCCAAGTATAGGAAGACACCTCGTGAAAACACCATCCTCTGAGATAATCATCTATTCCTCCAGTGGTGACAATCTTGAAAAAACTTTCTTATGTTCAAGAGCCAGCGTGGAGTAGTTCGAAGCAAAGCCCCCAAAGTAATCCTGTTTCTTGGTGATTTCATTAACCACTTGTAGTGACTTTCTTGATCTGGAGATGATTTTCTACCTGACTGGGAAGTACACATCTCTTCAGCATTTATTTAGTGTCTGCCACATGCCAGGCATGTGCTCAGTGCAAGAGATAAAAGAAAACTCTTCATCTTCAGGGAGGTTAAGGTGCACCATGGGAGATTGCCACGCAAACCAGCAATTCCAATGCACTGTGTTGAGTCCCTCTGAGGTCTGAACAGGGTGCTGTGGGGAAGTTGGACAAGTAAACCAAGTCAGCCTAGTGGAGGAAGCCTTCGTGGAGGAGATGATGCCAGAATAAGCCGAGAAGGAGGCTAAGAGGAGGCAGAAAAGTGTTTCAGGTAGAGGGCACAGTATATGGGGAAGCACTGAGGCCAGAAACAGTAATAAGAGTTGAGGGTCTCCAAATACTTTGTGGTGGCTAGAGAACCAGCCATGTGTGTGTAGGCTGGAAACAAAGCTAGAGAGGTGGGCAGAGCCTCCCTCACATGCGCTGATCGGGGTTGATCTTTATTTTGAAGGCTGTGGAGAATCTCTGATGGAGTGTAAATAGGGAAACAACAAAATATAGATTCATTAGGAGTATTAGGAGGCTCACTGTCAACAATATAGGTGATTGACAATGGAGGGATGATAGGGAGAAAGTGAGAAGGAATAAACTTAGAGGGTAGGAGATCAGTGAGGAGATGGGTCCAGGGAAAAACTGGTCAATAGCAGGTGGAAGGCCATGGCTTTTAATTATTCTTGAATCATCCTTTCCTTTCTCAATAAACCGTACTTGGTCACGATATATATATATTTTTTAATGTTCCATTGGATTCTATTTGCTAATATCACATTAGAGATTTTTGCATGGATGTTAATTAGCAAGATTTCTTCTTTCTTTTCTATGCTTTGAAAGAATAAAAATAAGATCACATTTTTTGTTCCTTGAAGATTCGAATCCAATGCATTTGTCAATCTTTTTCGGCCTAGTGTTCTTGGGGGTGGGGATGTGGGGAGATGTGATCTCAGAAGAAGATTAACAAATCTATGGTCATGAAAGAAATTAAGAATGCTCTCGGAATTACCTGGTGGTCCAGTGGTTAGGACTCCACACTTCCACTGCAGGGGGCACGGGTTGGATACCTGGTGGGGAACTAAGATCCCACGTGCTGTGTGATGTGGCCAAAAAAAAAGAAGAATGCTCTCAATTTTGATAATTTATAACTTCTTAGAAACTATCCATTTCGTCTTGAAATTCAATGTTATTTTTACAGAGTTTTCACAAAAGTACTCATAATCCTTTTTAATATCTGAGGCATATGAGTCTTTGTTTCACTGTTGATATCTTCCCCCACAGTATCATTGTTGATTGTTTGTGTTCGTGCTTTCTTCTTTTTATTTTTTGGTTAGACTAACTGCTGGTTTATCTTTAATTACTTTTCCCCCTAAGAACCACCTTTTAGTTTTACTGATTAATTCTACATTCTTCTGTTTTAGAATCTGTCAATTTCTGCTTTTTATCTGAAATAGTTTTTTCTTTTGCTTTCCTTACATTTTATCCTTTTAAAATTATTGAATTGAATTCTTGTCTAGTAATGTAGGTGTATAGATTTGTATGTTTTCACCTGTGCATAGCTTTAACTGTTTACATTGAGTTTTATTAATGTAGTATTTTCAATACTATTATTTGCTAGATGTTCTGCAACTTTGTGGAGTCAATAAATAAATTATGATCATAATTGTCAAGGAGTTATAACATTTCAGGTAGTTGGTTTTATTAGTTAATAATTTCTACTTTAATTGCATTATAACCAGAGATCATGGTCATTAACTACAATTACTATTTGTTTTTTGATGTTTTTCTGGTGCCTAATAAATGGTTACATTTTGTAAACATTTTAACAAGTATTTGAGAACAGGTCTATTCTGTGTTCAGGGCTGAAGTTATAAAAATGTTAATCTAATGAATTAGATTCCAGATTCTTTATATCCTCACTCGTTTTGAGTAGTTGAATTGAGTGGGGCTGAGAGAAATAAATTAAAATCCTCCTATGTTTGGAGGAATCTCCTTAAATTTCCTGCTTTTAAAGCTTTATGTACTCTGATGTTACAATAATTGGAATGTAAAATAGAACACTAGTTATTTCTTCATTGCAGATTGAATGTTATTATAATGATAAAATATTCTTTTGTCTTGTTTAATGCTTATTGCCTGGAAGTCTGGTAAAGACATGACAAATAAATACAAAAAAAAGAAAAAATCAGAATTACTTGTAATGTCATTTTATTTTTAATATTTCTGAATGACTGAGTAAGGCATATCATTAGTTTTTATTTATTAAATCCAATTGGAGAATCTTTGAAGGATTTATTGTATCTCACATACACATATAACATGTTTCAATGCCGTTGTCTTATGTTTTTCTCTGTCTAATGATTACATTGTTTTCCATTTTTTTTAAAAACACCTTTATTGGAGTATAATTGCTTTACATTGTTGTGTTAGTTTCAGCTGTATCACAAAGTGAGTCAGCTATACGTATACATATATCCACATATCCCCTCCCTCTTGGGTCTCCCTCCCACCCTCCTTATCCCACCCCTCTAGGTGGTCACAAAGCACCGAGCTGATCGCCCTGTGTATGCGGCTGCTTCCCACTAGCTATCTATTTGACATTTGGTAGTGTATATATGTCCATGCCACTCTCTCACTTTGTCCAAACTTACCCTTCCCCCTCCCTGTGTCCTTAAGTCCGTTCTCTATGTCTGCGTCTTTATTCCTGATCTGCCCCTAGGTTCTTCAGAACCTTTTTTTTTTTGTTAGATATATATTAGTTATATATTTTGTTCCATATATATGTGTTAGCATATGGTATTTGTTTTTCTCTTTCTGACTTACTTCACTCTGTATGACAGACTCTAGGTCCATCCACCTCACTACAAATAACTCAATTTCATTTCTTTTTATGGCTGAGTAATATTCCATTCTATATATGTGCCACATCTTCTTTATCCATTCCTCTGTCAATGGACACTTAGGTTGCTTCCATGTCCTGGCTACTGTAAATAGAGCTGCAATGAACTTTGTGGTACATGACTCTTTTTGAATTATGGTTTTCTCTGGGTATATGCCCAGTAGTGGGATTGCTGGGTCGTATGGTAGTTCTATTTTTAGTTTTGTAAGGAACCTCCATACTGTTCTCCATAGTGGCTGTACCAATTTACATTTCTCCATCGAATCTGAATGAGATCCTTACTGGGTAGAATAATCTTGGTTGTAGGTTCTTCCCTTTCATCACTTTAAATATGTCATGCCACTCCCTTCTGGCTTGTAGAGTGCCTTCTGAGAAATCAGCTGTTAACCTTATGGGAGTTCCCTTGTATGTTATATGTCATTTCTCCCTTGATGCTTTTAATAATTTTTCTTTGTCTTTGATTTTTGCCAATTTGATTACTATGTGTCTCAGTGTGTTTCTCCTTGGGTTTATCCTGTATTGGACTCCCTGCGCTTCCTGGACTTGGGTGGCTACTTCCTTTCCCATGGTAGGGAAGTTTTCAACTCTAATCTCTTCAAATATTTTCTCTGTTCCTTTCTCTCTCTCTTCTCCTCTGGGACACCTATAATGTGAATGTTGTTGCGTTTAGTGTTGTCCCAGAGGTCTCTTAGGCTGTCTTCATTTCTTTTCATTCTTTTTTCTTTATTCTGTTCTGCAGCAGTGAATTCCACCATTCTGTCTTCCAGGTCACTTATCCGTTCTTTTGGCTCAGTTATTCTGCTATTGATTCCCTCTAGTGTAGTTTTCATTTTAGTTATTGTATTGTTCATCTCTGTTTGTTTGTTCTTTAATTCTTCTAGGTCTTTGTTAAACATTTCTTGCATCTTCTCGATCTTGCTTCCATTCTTTTTCCAAGGTCCTGGATCACCTTCACTATCATTATTCTGAATTCTTTTTCTGGAAGGTTGCCTATTGCCACTTCATTTAGTTGTTTTTCTGGGTTTTTATCTTGTTCCTTCATCTGGTACGTAGCCCTATGCCTTTTCATCTTGTCTATCTTTCTGTGAATGTGGTTTTTGT
Organism: Balaenoptera borealis; assembly: GCF_965194805.1. Taxonomy (NCBI): domain Eukaryota; kingdom Metazoa; phylum Chordata; class Mammalia; order Artiodactyla; family Balaenopteridae; genus Balaenoptera; species Balaenoptera borealis. The sequence goes on from NC_138866.1 coordinate 88,116,646, forward strand.
TCTTCAGGCTGCAGGATTGTAGTTCTTCTTGCTTCTGCTGTCTGCCCTCTGGTGGATGAGGCTATCTAAGGGGCTTATGCAAGTTTCCTGATGGGAGGGACTGGTCCTCAGTCATTTCTTGATCTACTTATATTTATTTTATTTTTTTCTTTTGGCTGGTAATAGATCAAAATTTTCTGCTGCTTTGCATGCCTTATAATTTTTGATTGCATGCTTGTCATTGTGGTTTTACATTGTTTATATTGTTAGCTGGTGGGTTTTGCTGTTTTCAGTTAAATAGTGCTGAATTTTATCCTAATGTGCAGTTAGTTACTTGGAATCTGTTGAATCTTTTTGAACTTTGCTTGCAAGCTTTGTTAGGATGGATCCAGACCACCCTTTAGTTGACCATCCACTTAGCTCCACTATGGTGGTGATATTCTTCTACATAATGCACCTGGTCTTACGATATCTTTATACTCTGACTGGTAGGAACACAAATTATTCCTATTCTGAGTAGGTTTCTGTAATTGTTCTTCCTACTCTTTTCTGTTGATTCTTTCCCTGTTACACATGTCTTTTTCTCCTTAGCAGAGGACTCTACAGAAATCTGGAGCTCTATCTCTTGCATATCTCTCCTTTTTTGTTTTTTGCCCCACAAATTTTAGCTACCTTGGCCTTGCAAATTCCAATCTCTGTCTTCTCAACTCAAGGAGAAGTGCTGGGCTGTTTGGATTATCCCTCTCTGCGCTGAGACCTAGAAACTACTGCTGAACAGTAACACTGTATAGTTGGAGAGCTCATTTTATTTGTGTCCCTTCTCTCAGGGATCTCTGTACTGCTATTTTGTCATTCATTACATGAAAACTGGTTTCATGTATTTTGTTCAGGTTTTCAGTTGTTTAAGTTATGAGGGTAAATCCAGTTCCTATAACTCCACTTGACACCCTTATTTGATTTAATTTTAAAAATTGTCTTGCTTTTCAGAGTCAGTCCCTTGTTCTTAGGGGGATTAAAGACCTAACAAAATACATACAAAGTGCTGTCCCCCTCATTGTATTCTTGTTTGGCTCAGTCTCAGCTCTGTAGTATCTTTCTGGTGTTTGATTAGTATCTGGATCTCTTCTCCAAACAGCTGGAGTATTTTGCATAGGAAATGGCACCGCTCCTTTGGCATCTCCAGAAATTACCTAAATCTGACTTCTCCCATATTTCCAAAGTTCCAAGGAATGGTCAGAACACAGATCTACTGAACTAGATACTTCTGGTCTAAGTACTAATTGCCTTATGCACACGTATTTCCCAAGCAACCCAGTACTAAACACATATCCTAGAATCTAACACCGATTTGTTATCAGCCAGAGACTACCACAGAGATGCAGCATATTTAGGAGGTCATATAAACAGAGAAAATGGATTAGGAAAAGAGAGAGAGGGAGATAGAGAAAGGCTTTCAGTGTCTCCATAGGGCCTAGCTAATTGATACCGATTGTCTAGTCTACTACCCTTGAATTTCAAACTCAAATGTAATAGCTCTTCTGACAAAGGATTCTTACACTGTAATTGTCATGCTTGGTGGGAAGAGGGAAGGGGAGAGGAAAATATGCACAACTCTGAAACATTCCTTTCTTCTAATAAAATGTCTAACTTTGAGAGGTAACATCTTTTTCTCCATGTCTTTGTGAGACCCTTTTCTTCCATTTAGTGTCCAGATCATATACTTTGAATTCCCCAAAAAGGGGAAACAAGATGTTTTCTATCCCTTTTGGACTCTGCATTCTTGCTTCTTCCCTCCAGAATCCACACTTAAATGAGTTCAGGAGTATACCTTGTAAGAGGTATTATTGGTGCTGCAGCCATATCCTCTTGGGCCTTAACTTTGTGGTACACTCCCACTCCGTGTCTTACTTCCAACTGCCAGCATGTGTACCTCCTTGCTGGGAGGCTTGCTAAGGCAGCTGGAACATGCTTCTTGTGCCCAGGATAGGCTAGAATGCCTCATAATCAAGAGCTTGGGTGGGATATCTTTGAATTGCCTGTTCTCCATTGATTCCTGAAGTTTCCCAGCAGGATGATGCTCCAGTTGCCACGGTGGTAGCTGTCTCATTTCCCACTTCCCTGCAGCTGTTTCTTGGATCACTTCCCAAATAAACTACTTGTACTCAATTCCTTAATCCTGAGAGAATCCAAATGTAGTTACTCCTACTTTCTGGCAAGCAAGCAATTCCCCACAGATGACAGGAGACTCTAGAAGTAAAATTCACAGCTTTGCATTCCCAGCAATGCTAGTCTTCAATTCTCACTGAATATAGGAGAAAGAAGGAAAACAAATGTAGGATAGGGAGTACACTGCCCCCTACTCTATCTTCATACTGTCAGGCCCCAAATACACTTCCTTATCTGAGCTGGGCCTGTCCCAACCTAGAAATGAATTCCTATCCCCAGCTAAGACCAGGTCCTATTGCTCCAAGTGGGATCAGTTACAATATTGCTGTTATCATTTGTACTTCAGGAATGAACCTGTCTTAGCCCTCAAGATAAATCTTTATTCCCACTGAGATGACTTCTAGAACCATGATGGAGAACATCGCCCAATGCCAGAGACTTTTTTCTCTCTACCTGGGGCTTTTCCCATGAGAAATAAAGCTGCTCTTTACGTTGTGAGTGAGCCTGTCTCCCATATTCTGTGCTTTTCTGCATATACCCAACTTCATCAGGTGTGATTCTGGGACAAGATTTAACTGGGATCCTGAATGCTCAGATCTTTGCTCAGCTGCCTATTGTGACTGCTGACACTCCAGTTAGTCCCCAGGGATATGTACCTTGGGTCCTTTCCAGTGAAAAGAAATACCTTATTAGTAACTTACACCCAAACTCTTATGTGATATATTACTTTGATGAATTGGTCGTAACTTCCTAACTATGAAGACTACTAATCTAGAGGTTTCTGCTGCACCTCTGTGCCTTCTTGCCTTTGAGACCACCACCCTAGAAGAATGCCTCCTGCCAAGTGGAAAGAGATTTTAGAACATTATTTTCAGAAAAACCACATGAAGAAGTGAGTTATAAGAGGATAAAACAATCTTAAAAAGGGAGGCTAAAAGAGCTCTCTACATGGAAAACAAATTTATCTCTTCTCCAAGGAAAATTCCACCTCTGATTGTTTTTCTGATTATTGATCACATAGTGTCCTTAGATGCTCCTTGAGGAGGGTGTGAGGTTAGATTGGGGTACCAGACTTGTTGAAAATCAATATTTTTTCTTGTTCCAAATAAAACAGGGGCAAGAATAAAGACACAGACCTACTAGAGAATGGACTTGAGGATATGGGGAGGGGGAAGGGTAAGCTGTGACAAAGTGAGAGAGTGACATGGACATATATACACTTCCAAACATAAAGTAGATAGCTAGTGGGAAGCAGCCGCATAGCACAGGGAGATCAGCTCGGTGCTTTGTGACCACCTAGAGGGGTGGGATAGGGAGAGTGGGAGGGAGGGAGACACAAGAGGGAAGAGATTTGGGGACATGTGTATATGTATAACTGATTCACTTTGTTATAAAGCAGAAACTAACACACCATTGTAAAGCAATTATACTCCAATAAAGATGTTAAAAAAATAATAAAAAAAAAATAAAACAGATAAAACTTGAACCAGTATTTAGAGTGTCAAAGAAATGTCTAACCCAAAGAAACACAAACAGAAAACCTGGACTCTTGTATGAGTTTGGAATAAGTACAGAATTTGTTACTAGTTGGTGGGTACAATATTTTTGCTCTGTTCTAGAACAGGGGCCCCCAACCCGCAGGCCGCGGACCGGTACCCGTCCTGGGCCTGTTAGGAACTAGGTCACACAGCAGGAGGTGAGCAACGGGCCAGCAAGCGGACCTTCATCTGCCGCTCCCCATCACTCCCATTACCGCCTGAACCATCCCCTCCCCCGTCTGTGGAAAAATTGTCTTCCATGAAACTGGTCCCTGGTGCCAAAAAGGTTGGGGACCGCTGTTCTAGGAGACCAGCCTGAGAGGACTGAATTTTAGGATACATGGATATACTGATGAATCAGAAATAAGTGAAGAACTTGTGAATGAAAAATGTTGCTAGCCATATCCGTAAACAAAGGAGGTTGCAGCCATCAAGCCACTACAGGCGCCCCTGACCCTGAGCCCTGAAGGAACTCAGGATAGAGACAAAGGGACTGCCCATTGCCAAGCCCTCAGCCACTGCAGCCACCCCTGTCAGTGCACCATGAGGGTACGCAGGATGGGAAAGAACAGGATACTGGCCCCAGATAGCTGAGGAATGATTTCAGTGAGCCCAGACTCTTGCTTCTTCCCATACATGGAAAAGTGCTAAATTCATTAACTTGAGATGTCTGGGTTTCTTTAATTAATGCTAATATTTTGATGTTCCGACTGCCTGGGCTTTGGTACAAAAGCCCCTACATATCCTGGTTCCTCCCTTACCTCTTGGGAGCAGTCCCTCAGAGCTAGCTGAGAGGCTGTGTCCCAGGCTTAAGTCCTCAGTTTTGTCCGTCAAATAAAACATAATTCTCAACTTTTAGGTTGTGCACTTCTTTTCAGTCAACAAACTAGAAGAGAGACGGGATGGTAAAACAAAGATGAGATCATTAAAAGAAAGAACAGTGGGGATTTTATTAAGCCACTGTATGAGGTACTTCAAATGATGCTGGATTTCAAAGGTCAAATAAGAGTATAAGTAGAGGAATAGAAGGGAAAGGAAGATGACTGGGAGGCATTTCAGAAAAGGGAGAAGTATGAAGGAGAGTAATGGGGAAGTAATAGATGCAATTACATGTGATTATATGTGAGATTACATGCGAGAGAGAGAGAGCACGCAAAGATGAGCAGTTAAGGAAATAAGTCAGGAAGTCGAGGAGAGAGAAGAACTAGGTAGACCAGGAGTCAATGGCCTGTGGGTCACATCTGACTTGCTGCCCATTTTTGTAAATAATTTCATAGGTGCTCAGTCCGGCTCATCCGTTTACATATTGTCTATGGCTGCTTTCATGCCGGAACAGCGGAGTTGAGTAGTTGTGACAGAGATGCTATGTGACCTGCAAAGCCTAAAATATCTATTTTCACATAAAGATTGCTGACCCCCGGACTAGAGGGAAGGAGGGTAAAGTAGGAGAAATCAATTGGTTAATGAAAGAGTCATAGGTGACCAATTGCCAGTAAGGATGCCTTTAGTGAATGTTGTCGTTGTCCTGCCCAGGTCCTCCAGCTTCTGTGAATGTTGTGTCGACTGAAAAAAAAAAAGCACAACCTAAAAGTTGAGAGTTATGTTTTATTCAGTGGGCAAAGCTGAGGACATCAAGCCTGGGACACAACATCTCAGATAACTCTGAGAGACTGCTCTGGGGAGGCAAGAGAGGAGCCAGGATATACAGGACTTTCTGCACCAAAGACCAGGTTGTTGGAGCATCAAAAGATTATGTTAATTGAAGAAACCCAGACATCTCCAGTTAAGGAATTTAGTGCTTTTCTATGTATGGGGAGATGCAAAAGTCTGGGTTTACTGAAATCATTCCTTTGATATGCACCTCAGCTCTCTGGGGACAGTATCCTGTGTTTTCTCATCCTGAGTTCCCTCAGGGTGCACTGTAGGTGTGGCTGTAATGTGATGGCTTGACGACTACAACATCCTTTGTTTACTGATATTTTTCATCCACAGATGATAACCATCGCAGATGTTCCCTTCTGAGAAATGACCTTGACTAATGTCTGCAGCAAGTATGTACAAAGGCCAGCCCTCTTCCCTCAAGGTGTGAGTAACTCTGAGGTGCAGTTCAGCCCCCAGGGCTTCCCCAGGGATTAGACTGAAGCTGGTTTCCAGCTGAGAGCACATTCCCTCTTCCTGTTGTTTCCCTGCCCTGCCCTGCTTCCCTCACAACCCTACCCCTCAAAGCACTCCCCCAGTAAATCCCTTGAACCAGAATTCCTCTCTCAGGCCCTGCTTCTGTGGAACTTGACTGAGGCAGTACTATTTCAATGTCAGAAAGTGTGCTTAGCCAAGTTTTTAATAGAAATAAACACAAAGCACCAAAGACCACACTGACTTTTATATTTTCTATAGAAAAATATGATCATTAAAATTGTCAGCAATAAAATCAAATTACAAATTATGGTCTGAGAAGCAGACTAAAGCAGTTTGCCACATCATATTCTTCTTAGTCACAAGCACTGGATTTGCTTGTGCATATGGTAGATACACACAAGGTTTGAGGTCCTTGTCATCTGTGAAGAAGCTGCTCTGGATAAGTGTCTGTGATTAGGCAGGGGGCCTTTCTAACTAGCTGCTACATTCAGATCATTCAAAACTTTCTCTGTGGAACGAATTTATGGTTACCAGGGGGGAAGGATGGAGGGAATGGATAGTTAGGGAGTATGGGATTGACATGTACACACTGCTATATTTAAAGTAGATAACCAACAAGGACCTACTGTATAGCACAGGAAACTCTGCTCAATATTATGTAACAACCTAAATGGGAAAAGAATTTGAAAAAGAATAGATACACGTATATGTATAACTGAATCACTTTGCTGTACACCTGAAACTATCACAGCATTGTTAATCAACTATACTCTAATATAAAATAAAAAGTTAAAAAAAAAACTTTCTCTGCAGCATGAAACCCATGAAGCCATTTGTGTCCTAACCCAATCAAAAAAAAAAAAAAAGGGAAATATGTCTTGGGTTCTATAGCAGCAAAGAGATGTCTGTCCTGTTCTCAATCTTTTGAATTTCTTCTATTCCTGAGAATATTGGGATATATAATACATTGTACATCATGTTCTTCTGCTTGTGGAAGTCCAGAAAAATTAGAAAGGGACTCATAGACCACAGCAGTGGTTTTCTAACTCTGTGAAGTTTCTTGTTTCTCTCAACTGGTATGTCCTAGGATAACACCCACTAATACAACCAAGAGGCAGAAGAGTGGAGAGTTAACATAAACCAGACTTTTAGTAGTATCGGTAAAGTAGCCATGGGATCTTTGGAGGAAGCAGCAGGAACTAAAGTTAAAAACATTTTCTCCAGCGTTGCTCAGCCTGAAATGCTTGCTTTTTTACTAATAATCTGCTTTCAAAAGTCTATCAATCAAAAAAAAAAAGTCTATCAATCCTTCAAGGCTTAGTTCTAAAGGGCTTTTTTCTTCACATCTGCAAAGTTAGCATTACTTATGTGGGTATTCATCTACTACTATATCTATACTTTCCCATATAAAATTGCCAACTTGTATCAAGAACTATGTCTAAAAGCAAACAGTTAATCACATGCATAAACCAAATACCGAATCTCATTTACACATTTAACCACCACATTTTTAACTAATAGTGAGCGCTAAATGCCCATGTAGTAATTTTGAAAATACTGAGGCAAGAACTGGAATTGAGCATACTGTCAGGCTAGTGGGTAGCAGCAAGCCACTGAGCCAGCTGGTAGACCTTACAACACCCTGGTGGGATTTGGCTGTCCTCGGCACACTAGCCCTTAGGTAAAATACCTTAGTTCTTTGTGAAAAATGTCACTCCCAGTGAAGCCAACTGCTTGTACTGGTGAAGACAAGGAGAAGTTAGAAGTAGCTCTAAAAGTACAGAGACCCTGGGTTAGGGTCAGCAAAAATGGAATTTGTCCCATTATCCCTTTCTCTCAAGCCCATGGCAGATATTGCAAGTTGACCATTCATTTTTTCCTGCTAAGTTTAGCCCCTGCCTCACAATTATTTTAAGCTTAACTCTCTGGGCAGTCCCTACCAATACATCAGAGTAGGCACTTAAAATACTTGTTAACCATACTTGCCTTAGTCCAAAGTAATTTTTCTCAAATTACCTTTTATCCTTTTTTTTTTTTTTTTCCGCATAACTCAATTCAGATTTTCTGGCCTTACCATGTTCTTTTCCTTATTGGTAGCTGTGTTTTGATAGCTCACACTCTTCAATTAACTTTTGTTTTTAAAACACTACAGCAACTACTACAGCTTAGTTACTAAATTCAGGTTGTTGGCACATACAAACTCCTCTGGGTATGTTTGTGATTAGGCATTACAGAATTCTCATTGGTTTCATTTTCTGTAGGTTAAGCCAGCTTTGCTCACTGAGGTGTAGCTTTGAATAACCACTCTCACAGTAGAGTCATGTTTCATGTGTTTTATATTATATATATTTTTTGGTGGTTCTGTGAATGTCTGACAATCTTTAGCTCAAATCTATAAATGCAATGCCTCGAAACATGTTTCCTTTTAAAAGTAGTTGCAAATATATGCTAACAAATGTTGTATGGTTTGTTCATACTATACTTAAGTAAATGAACTGGGATCTTGTTCACATTTAAATTATGATTTAATCTGAGGTTTGCAGTTTATCAAGATTCTGCACCTGTGAGGCCCTTGGTGGACACCTCTTCATCTTATGGTATTTGTGACTCTAGACAAGGTCAGAGAAAATGATGGTTCTTAGTTGAATTCAACACTCTATGTTTAATTTATCCCAAATTATTTCTAGCTATTATTCTGTCCATGACCAGAGCAAGTTTACAATACACACTCAGTGTGACAATAAAAGTGATTTGTAAGATTTCAATGTGTGCTTTGGTTAGGCTCATCAAATAAGAGAAAACTTCAGTGAACGCTGAATGAGCAGTTATCTCAGTGGTCGAGGATATGCTTAGGAAACTCATGACTGAGTCTCTTTGCTAATGTGACTTACAGTCAGGAGGCTCAGCAGTCATTTCATTGAAGCATTAGAAGGTAAAGGCTTATTTGTCATTGTTGAACCACACTTTTGTGGAGTAAATAAAATGCTATGGAATTTTTCATGTATTGAGGGATTAGCCAAAGTCTCCAGACGGAGCCCTTCTGAATGGCAAAACTCTACTCTGTTGAGTATTTGAACACTTTGCTAGTTCTTTAACACATGAAATGAAATATGAAAATCTTCTATCTCCTTCAATGTGTTTGAAAAACCACTCAATGCTGGGCACTATTGACTGAAGTGAAACAAATTATGTTTTTTGCAACACTTAACGACTAAGACGTGATATTTTGGGGGAAGTCTCTCCTGCTCAAATATTCAAGAGAGATTTATTGTACTTATCTCATGCACCAGGCGTTGTGCAAAAATAAACAACTAAGAGAGATTTTGTGATTATTTGATCATATTTGCTATGAAGGAAAAGAAAGTGCTATAAATGAGTAGCAGCAGGATGTGACCAGGTCTTTTGATTTCCCTCAAATCAGGGAAAGATTTGAGTTGACACCTGCAGGAGGATGAGTAGGAATTAACTAGCTGAATAGAGACAGTATTTCAGGGAGAATGAAAGCAAGAGCTGAAGCCCAGTGGTAGGAAGGTGTGTGGAACCAAAGAAGGTTGTTGAGGAAACCAGTGCAGGTCATTGTGACTAAGTGCAGGGAGCAGAGAAGGGGAGAAGTGAGAGAAGGGGCTGGAAGTGGGCAGGTCCTGGGCCACGCAGGGCCACATTGGACATACCAAGTATTTCACTGTTTGTTTTAAGAGCTGAAGAAGTAATTAAAACTAAGCAAGCCATGAGTACTTCATTTTGGCAAGATCACTCAGGCTTCCATGTTGAAAGGAGGTTTCAAGGGGCAAGAATGTACGGAAGAAGAGCAGTTGGAAAGCGACTGTGGACAACCAGGGAAGAAGTGATGCCAACTTGACCAGGATGATTCAAAGTATCTGAAATCACCACCAACCTCTCCTCTGAGTTAAGAAAAAATAAAGTCCCTATAAAAGGGTAATCTTGGAAGCAGATGGCCATTTTCTCACCAGTACCACATAGAGAAAGATTTGACAGACTAGTTCTGGCACAGAGGGAGGCCCCAGAGAATGGGTCCTAGGTTAGCAAATTGTCGAACCCAGAATACTTACTTGGAGGTGTGGTCTGAACAAGTGTGGTAGCAGAACCTTGGCAGCTGAGAGTTAGCTGAGGATTCCCCAGACCTTACACCTTACACCTGGTAGTGCTAATTGGTAGCTAATTAGAACAAAAGAAAAGATAGAGGGCCAAAGGGCCAGCCCTCTCTCTATGTTGCTCAGTGTATGCTCTGCCATGTGTCTTATGAATTCATGAGGACACTTTTAAAAGTCATAATTATAGAGTGTAGAGTTGGAAGAGGTGTGAGATATCATCTGATATAGTAGTTCTCAAAATGTGGACCAGAGACTTCTGTTTCTGGGATTATGGAGTAGAGGCATGTATCCCATTTTCCCCTATTTCTCCTGGTAAGTACAACTAAGCACTCTGGACACCTTGTATAAAGCAAACATAAGACTCTGTAAAACAGAAAAAGAAGGCAGACAGGCCTCAGGACCCTAAGGAATAGCACAATGGTGAGTTCCCTTAGTTTTCTTCTAGCTTCATGTATAGACTTAACAGCTGAAGATACTGGCAACCCAGAAACAGAAACGGCCACAGAAAAAAAAAAAAAATCCTCCAGATAAAAGCTGGTCTTGGACCTGGAAAGTGATTCTGATGACTGCTAAAGTTTGAGAACCACTGGCATGATACAGCTGGTCTTTCTTCAGTTGAGGAAACTTGAGACCAGAGGCTGGTTGATTTGTCCCAAGTAACAGCATGTGTGGAGTCTAGCTCTTGTTCTAGATTTGCCCAGAAAGCCTCTTCCGGTGCTAAAATTTTAGGAGAACAGAGGAAATTTTAATGACACATTTGAATTAAGTGTTAACATGTGTATTTTTAAGTGCTTGGCACATAGCAGGTGCTAGATAAATATTGTTGAATACTAAACAATTTGTTAGTCTTTGACTCAGCTACAGTTTTAGAGAGGATGCTGAAAGAAAAAGGATCTTTTGGAAAACCCCAAACTAGCATCTGCAAAAGCATCTACAGCATCTGTAAATCCTGTCCCAGTGAAGAGGGCTGCTGCAGATAAAGGGATTGTATGCTGTTCTTTCACATTCCTGGCCTCTTTTTTTTATTTCCAACCTACATGAAGCTTTATAAATACCTGACTTCCTATCATGCTAGGGTTTCTCAACTCTTGAGTTATTACCTTCTCCTGATGAAGAAGTGAAGAAAGTCTAGATTTGTGTAGTTCAAGCACTAAGTCTATTCTCCAGGTTAGTTAGAACAAGGGCTTTCAACAATAGAGCAGTTTGTAATTGTTCCTCCGTTGAGTTTTAGCCCCAGCTCACTGAATGATTACATTTATGTCGTTAAAATTTTGGTTTAATTGGACTAGCGCAAAACATAAATGTCTGCTGCTTGGAAAATAAACATTTTTGTATTTTTAAAATGTTTATTTCAACTGATGCTTACAATTGCCCAGAGACTGAATGGGTTTTTAAAATTTATGTTAAAAGTCATGACTATTAGGATGGGTTGATGGAGGCCAGGTCTGAGCCCATAATGTGTTTTTACAAGCAGTCTTAATAACTCTCTCTGTGCAACTGCTTATATGTGAGGAGAACTCAAGGGTAACTGTAATTATGGTAGTGCAATTAGGCATTTTGGCCTTGCAGATGCACTAAGGGTACTAGTCTGGCTGCTACTGCAATCTCCTATTTTATGTTTTGTAAAGCTAGTTGGAAACAGCACTTAAGTTTTGTTTTAGAGATTTCTCAGGCCACTGGGTTCAGCAGATGAAGAGGCATGATAACTGGGTGAGTATCTGAAAAGTCTACAGAAACATCCTATTCTAATTCTCATCACGAGAGCCAGGATATAAAAAATCTGGTAGGAAAGTGGAGATGGTGCTTTAGGAAGTACAGGCTCAAGGTGAGACATTTTCTGAGGGGAACGAAAACACACCATTCTAGCATCTGCCTTTTGGTGGCTCTTTGATGCTGTTTGCAAGCTCATTGTAACATTCCCCTTAGCTCATGAATACAAAGGGGCTGGATGTTGGTTTAGAGCAGCGATTCTCAAGGTGTGGCGCCCGGACCAGCAGCCTCAGCACCACTTGGAGATGTGCTAGAAATACAAATTCTCAGGCTCCACCCCAGACCCACTCAACCAGAAACTGGGGATGGGGCCCAGCAATCTGTGTTTTCCTAAGTCCCCCAGGTGACTCTGATGGATGCTAGAGTTTGAGAAGCACTGGAGAGAGTGATTTAAAAGAGGGCATGTCTTTTCAAGGGATACAGTATCTCACTGCTGATGTGGAAAATCCATTCAAAAACTGATTAGGAAACAAGAATAACTATGTCAAAGGCAAGAAAGAAGTCTGTTGAGAACCAGAGCGACAAAGCCAATGGCTCTCCTGCTGGATTTAGGAGGAATGAGAAAATTCAAGGCAGGTGAGGAGGTATAGACATCTTCTTAAAGAATCAGAAAGTGACTAGCCACTGGGCCCTTGTATAAATATGAAGTTAACTCATTTAGTCACTCTCATATATTCTCTGCCTTCAACTTTCTCTAGGTTATTTGCAGTTAACAAGGTTTGTACATCTTGTTGATGAACTTGATGGTGAAACTAAGTGACAGACACCTCCACTTCTAACCTTTCTTATCGTGGTGTTGAGTGGGGAGTGGTAGGTACAGCTTGTGCATAAATTGTGTCCAGCCATCTGAGCATAACTGGGGAAGCACGCCTACCTGAATTTATTACATGAGTGACACGGGAGCCTCCTGGGAAGAAACCCTCATCTCAAAGGAAGAGAGAATTAGACAAGGTTGACCCAGTAACCAATCTTGAGTCACCAGTGGGATTCCGTCCTGGCAACCATTCATTTGCCTCTTGACCAGGAGTTCTGTGAAAGAAAAGGTGGATTGTCATAAAAATGGAAAGTTGCTTCACATCAACAGCTCAGAGATCTTGGGGCATAAATAACACTGCTTTGGCTCCTGCAAGGAAAAGTACAACTCAGTGGGGAGAGAGAATCCATCCTTGCTCTTCTGTGAGGAAAATGGCTTTGGTTTTCGGGCATCCAGAACTCCAGGGAACACAGTCAGGTGTTTTCTGCTTCTCAGCAGCATGAGAGTCAGCTGCGGATCCTCAGGCCCATGGTGGTGCTAATCTCTGCATGACCTTGGCAGTAGCCCGGGGCCACCAGCCTCATAAAGAAAATGCTATGTAGTGAAGAGTTTGCATTTCCCTCCCTGTTTCCTTGGCTGTATTTTCTTGTCACTTTCACATGTGTTTATGATTGATGGGGAGGGTCTGAGTGGGGTACGGGACACATTTGTTTGTATCTTTATTTCCTCTGTTTCACACTGTAACACCTAGGTCACAGCTCAGTGTATATAACAGGTGTTCAGCTAATTATGCTGACTGAGAGACCTGTGAAAGCAAATCTTTTCAGAATGATTTGATGCTTAACAAAAGTGTGGCATGCCTGTGAATTATAAACAAGCTGAGTACATTTACGTAGCCAAATATATCCAACCAACCAGAAACCTTGTGTTCAACTCCCAGTGCTGGGAAACCAGGAGAAAAAGACTCAAGAAATGTTGAAGTTAGGGGAGCAGCAAGGCACATATTTGTTCTACTGGGCTCTGTCTGTTTCCCACTTATGATTTCTGCTTGAAAATCCTGCTTAAGACCCAGACCTTGTTGTGAGGCCAGTGGATGGCCGAGTTCCTTGAACTTGCCTACCTTCCACCATCCCCTTCCTCAACCCCTCTCTGCTCCCTGCAGTCGGTTCACACCATCTCCATCCTTTGCCTCGCTCCCATTGCTCTAAGTCCTGTGCTTGGGTGGCTTTCTCAAAACAGCCCCTGCATTGCTGATGGCAAGTATGGTCTGATGCATGTGTTTCCTGGTGTTCTCCGTGTTGGCAAGGACCTCTGGGACCAACGATTGCCCAGCTCTCTGCTGTACTTGCTTTGCCCTTGTTGCCACTCTATTGCCCTCATCCAAGTTCATTTAAGTCAGATTTAGTCTCCAGTGTCAGCCCTACTATGCTCCTTGGTGAGCACACTTATGGCCTTTCCCTGCTACCCTACTTTATGAAATGATACTCAGGTCAAAATGTGTGCACACACTGAATGTGCTAAATAGGATGAAAGCATTGTGTTTCAACCCAAACATTAGCAATGTTTCCAAGAGTGTGGCCTGTGAACAACCTGCATCATATTATCTGGATGCAAACTAACAGAGCAAATTCCTGGGCCCTGTCTCCAGCTACTAGTTTCTGATTCTGTAGGTCTCAGATGCTATTTAAAACAAACAAACAAAAAAACCCATCCAGTTTGAGAGTCACTGCTTTATATCTCGTTCTTAATCTTGGTTGAAAGTCCCAGCGTGGAGGTGAGAAGTAGGGAGGAGGGGAAGTTCTTTTAAAAAATACAACACGTGGGGCCAGCCACACAACAATGAAATGAGAATTTCTGAATGGAGGGACTAAGCATCGTTGAGAGTGGCATGGACATATATACACTACCAAAGGTAAAATAGATAGCTAGTGGGAAGCAGCCGCATAGCACAGGGAGATCAGCTCAGTGCTTTGTGACCACCTAGAGGGGTGGGATAGGGAGGGTGGGAGGGAGACCCAAGAGGGAGGGGATATGGGGATATATGTATATGTATAGCTGATTCACTTTGTTATAAAGCAGAAACTGACACACCATTGTAAAGCAATTATACTCCAATAAAGATGTTAAAAAATAAATAAATAAAAATGCAAAAAAAAAAAAAATAAAAGCCTCCAGAATGAATCTAGAGTGCAGCCAGGTTTGAAAACAACTGATTTAGTCTAGGTGATTCAATATATGCAGTTTTAAAAGTCTGTAATGCAAAACTGCTTTACTAAAGTTTAGCCTCTTTGCCTAAAACCTTCCTGTCTGAAGGTCATGTCAACAAATGTATTCCCTTCCGTGTTTTGCTATGGAATTATCTTGCCTCTTCTTTTTGTTTGTCTTTTTTTCTGATTAAGTAAACAACAGGAAAAAATGTAAAGCTGGTGGACCACCGCTGAAACTGGTCTAGCAGGTGTGTTTTGTTGTAAAAAGATTGAAAGCAATAGTTAAAAATAGAGATTTTCACATGAAAATTCAGACTAGCCACAATGAGGGCAAACCAGAACTTTCAATATTGGAGCCAGCCTCCCCAGGAGAGCTGAGAAGCACCTGCTGCTCCTTGGGTCGGGGGGAGGGAGCAGTGAGTTCTCCCCTGCCCTCCAGCCCAGGAGGCCCTCTGACTGCTTCTACCTGGCCCTATGGGCATTTGTTTTTGTGACCGTAGGATAAAGGAATGGATTTAATCAATCAACATTTGAGTACCTACTAAGTGTCATGCACTTGAGGATAAATGCTTTTCTTTTTCTCACACGAATCTATGAAATATGCACTGTCTTCTTTATGGGAAACTCAGAGGATGGCCTGGGCTGGGCTAGGCTGGGCTGAGGCACTAGATCCGAATTCCATCCAACTCTGTATGTTCCTGATGCTTCCCCAGCTTCTCATACTTGTAGGAACGCAGTAATTCTCACTTGGTTCCATTACCTCTGAGATTAGAGAGAAGGAACTTTCTGGGGCACCTGTGAAGGATTTTGCATTCCATTAAGGCTTCATCACCTGGATTAAGGGAATTTAAAAATCAGTCGGTAAATTTGGGGAGGGCTTTAGTCTAATTAGCTTCAAGTGTAAAGGCAGAAGCTTTTCGGGCATTTGAAGACAGATTTGCAACCCTATCTAGTGGATGCATTCAGGTATATAACCTGAACATTTCAAGGAGAATTAATAATGGCTTCTCAGGTACCTCAGGGAACTGAACAGGAAGAACATTTGTTCAATGTAGTTAGTTATCTGAGCAATTTTTTGGTAACACAAATTCTTGAGTGTACCTCTGGAGAAGTGAGGCCTCACACACACACCTCAATAGCAGTCACTTCAGCTTCCGGGTGTCTAGAGTACCACCCTTTTAGTATAGTTTTCAACTGGCGTTCTAAATATTTTTATCACAATTAGTTTGTTAAATAGCATTTTATGTTCTTAGTATGATTTTCAGTGACATCTTGGGGCCAGAATTATTCCTTTAGAAATGGATCTCAAGTTATGAGGTATTAGTGGAAAAATTCCATTTCTATGTTCGTTCAGTTACACATCTCTTCCGTTATGAAAGGATGCAATTGTTTTGTTATCCAGAGCACTTCGGGGTCACTGAGTATGGACTGAAAAGGAGGCAGTGGCGAGCTATTCTGTGTCTAGAAAACACATGGAATGGTAAGAAGGAATGAAGGACATTTAAAGTCTATAAAGAGAAGATATTAAAAGCAACAAGGGAAAAGCAACAAATAACATACAAGGGAACCCCCATAAGGTTATCAGCTGATATTTTCAGCAGAAACTGCAGGCCAGAAGGGAGTGACATGATATATTTAAAGTGATGAAAGGGAAAAACGTACAACCAAGAATACTCTACTCAGTAAGGCTCTCATTCAGATTTGATGGAGAAATCAAAAGCTTTACAGGACAGGCAAAAGCTAAAAGAATTCAGCATTACCAAACCAGCTTTATAAGGAATGAAAGACATTTAAAATATTAAAGTTAACAGTTATCAGGAGAGGAAAACATTTGTAGCTATTTAATGAGGTCATGTTCAATGAGTTTTTGCCTTTGTACTCCTGCAGTTTCTGCTGTAGGGTAGCTGGCTTTGTTTATTAAAGTATTGGCTTTGTTTATTAAAGTATCAACCTCAGTCCTCACTGGCTCAGGGTCCAGCTGAGCCTCATCCCAAGGGTAGTAGGTCTTCAGCCTTTATAGCTGACAGAACTGGAAAATACCATATAGACACTTCACCTCCCCTACTGCCGGGAGAGATACTGGGAGACTGAGGACCGAAGGGTTCCTTTGCGCTTTATTGGTGAGAGTCTGTTCCTTCACTTCCTCTCTGACTAGTGCAACGCTGGGGCTATCAAAGCCGCACCCAAGATGAAGGAAGAGTTGGTTATCCTAATTCCTGGGGTTCTGCCCTGGATCATTGAAAGGGAGGACAGCTAGGTGGGTTATGTGCTGCCATTCGGGCTCATTTGCTCAGCTGGTCTGCTCCTAGTTTTATGCGTCACCGTCCTTTTTTCCACTGTTATGGATAGACTCTCCAATGCTCGCAATCACCTCTCTCTAGGGTGGGTATAGAGTCTGTAGATTCTATCCCAGACCTGGTCACAGTGGGTCAGAGAGATTGGCATCCTCAGGCCCTCAAATAGGGGATTTGGATTCTTGCAGTCTCTTGAAAGGAAGGACCCAGGGCTGGAGACAACACTTCCTGGAATTCATCCACAGAGGTGCCTACAGGTCTGCCTTGGCCACAAACTTAGTTTCCTTTTGCTGGAGGTTGGCTTAGCAACTGACAGCTCTTAATTAAGCAACAGTCTTGTGAGCCCTCAGCGTGGAGGTGGTAGAGCATAGTGGTAAGGAGTTCCAGAATTGGCATCATTCAGACCCGCATTCAAATCCTGACTTACCACTTACTAGCTGTGTGTTCTAGATCACAGAGCTCTGAGGCTCAGTTTCCTCATCTGTAAAATGAGACAATTTCAAAATGTGTGTGGGATAGTAGAAGATTAAATGATGATGTATAATAGGGGCTATCACAGAGCCTGGCATGTAAGTGCTCAATTAATAGACATTGTTTTTAATAAGGAAATACTCCCCGAGGTAACCTCAACTTCTCATTCATCAGGTGTCAAAAAGGTCCCTGAATTTTCAGAAGAACTCCTTCTACAGATCACCATCAGCAAGAATCAAGGTTCCTTCTGCCTGAAATTCTCTTCCCCAAGAGATCTGTATGTTTAGGTTCCTCAGTTCATTCAGATATTGAATCAAAAGCCACCTTTTTAAGGTTTTCTCTGACCATCCTATCTAAAATGTCAACACCCCACTGAGATTTCATATGAGTCACTCCTTGTTTTTTCTCTTTGGTATTTATCACTATATAACATGGTATTTTTATTTATTATCATATTTATTATCTTCCAGTAACTCCTGCCCTTATGAGGGCAGTTTTTGTCTGTATTGTATCCCCAGTGCCTAGGACAGTCATTGGTACTTGGTAGTTAATAAATGTTTGATTACTTTTGACAGAACATCACGCTCCTTGAATGAAGTGGGAAGTCATTGGAGGATATTGAGCAAGGAGTGACATGACATGACTTACATTTCAACAATGTAATCAGTCTGGGAAGCCAGGGTATTGTCACTGGTAAGATCCTTCTCCATTATACACACTATTCATCCATTCATTCAGTAGCCAGTTTAATTTGAAAATACAAACCCTCCAGCTAGAACAGAACATCTTCTATGGAATAATCACACACACACCCAGCTCTTTTCTATTTAATTCTCAAGGAAGGACCAAGCAGATACCAACTACCTCATGGCTTTTTCCCAATGTAGGCAGTCATAAGCTAGGTCCATATTCACAACCAGCTTTACTGTATTCAGTTTGAACAAACGCAATCCTGGTCAATGCCACTGTATTTTGGCACAACGAGATGATCAAATGCCAAAGCCCATATACAGTGATCAAGTGAGAGAATCTTGGTTTGGGTTTTGAACAACTTCTCCAGGCAGCACTCCTGCTCCTGTCTCAGGATCCGCATCTTCTTAAGGTGCTTCTCCCATAGGGCCATCTGGAGCCCTATCTTGGCAGAGTTCAGGATAATAAAATTAAAAATGGAAATTAAACCCCTTAAACTTGTTTGGTAAAGACTTAAGGAGCAACCTTGGGTAGGGTTATTGTAGTTTTAATTGGGAATCACAAAGGATGACTCATTTCCCAGATTGTAGAATATGATGAGGGAGAATTTATAGCCTCAGCCTTACAGGTGTTTCCAACCATATTTCTAATCCTAGGAAATGAAGGGATAATGATGACTTGCATTGGTACTTTTGAGTGTTTGCTGACCCCTGGTTTATAGAACGTCACATAATGCATATGCCCTAAATACCAGTCAGGTGAAAGATGCAGGCACAGCACACACAGTAGTGGAACTAGAGAGTCAACTGCAGTAACAGAAAGGTTTAAAATAACCAGTAATTCATCTTTGTTGGTGAATTTAAAATAATTTATTTCCTAATAACACACTCAAGAATTTTAAACATTAGCCTAGACCTTCTACATTCTGCCAAGACTTTCAATCCCCTTCTCCACCTTTCTGGTCTTTTTGAGAAGAACTAGAGGGGAAGCAGAGATAGATGAGGGCTCAGGAGGGGAGATGATGTACAATTTTTACTTTCAGGTTTGATTTATTGATCTCTGTGTCTTGTGTAGATAAGCTGGAGACATGAAAGCACACATAGAACATCACAAAATATTATTTGGTCCCATAAAAATGTCATTCTGGGTTAACATTGGCAATTACAAGTGATTAGTGCAGATTTCTTTTGGTCACTCACACTGTTCTTCTAATGTAAAGACAAACATGGAATGAATGGCTTACTAATTATTACATTTCTCTTTGTGAAATATCTTTGTTCTTCCACGATTGAATTATAGACCATTTCTTTCAAATGATGTGAGGTAGAACTAACATGAACTCCATGTCAATACACACAAATTGTCTTCACTATTAACTAAAACTTCTATGAAATTTATACTTAAGAAATTACTGAACAATAGCTTTGCAAAGTTTCTCAGAATTATGTGACAAATAGTTTTATAATACAAATATTTTTTATAATTGACAAAGATATTTACACTATTTTCAATAAAATGTATGCCAGCACCTTGACAAATTATTGTCTAATACTATACAAATATGGCATTAATGAAGAAATGGAAAAAATAAACATCACCATCAGCTTAACTATCAAAATCATCAATAGTCATTTTAAGTTAATGTGATTAAATACAATATGATGTGTGAACAGATTGTTTCCTTGACTTGCTGGTTTAAATTTTAGACAGCTGGCAATATTACAGAATTGTTTATTTGTAATTGTACTGCATGCTATGTGTCTAACGTAATATGAACATTTTCTTAATAGAATATTCACATTGGGAATTAAATCTCGATGTAGTCAAATTATATTTTTAAGCCTATTGGCTTAATATGAACAAAATACAAACTTGTGATATTTTGAATGTTTATTTTATTTTATTTTTATTATGAAATATTTGAATTTATTTCTGTTTTGTGCTAAGCTCTCCACAGTTTGGCTTCATGTTAAGGCTGGTGTAGCAAGAGGATTGCCAATGGAAATAAGGGTTACAAGCTTTTTATGATCACATCCAGCAGGAAAGAGAGAGGAAAATCTCTCCTTGAGGCATGGACTAGGTCTTTCCCTTTAAGTTTTATTGGGCTGAACAAATAATAGTCGCCAAGGAAATGCCACACACTAATTAGCTTAAACTAATCAAATTTTCCTGAGTATCCAGAGATGGATTCGGATATCTGAACAAAATTGAAATCATATTCAGAGTAAGAAAAGGCTAAATGGATGTTGATGAGGCAATAAATAGTCTAGAATGGATGCTACGTTCTTTCTCAAATCCTGATCTTTGCACACAGCGTTTCCTCTGCCTCTGATACTTATTGCCTCCCTCTTTACCTAGCTTACTTTTACTTATCTGTCAGCTCTCATCTTTTTTCCCCCATTTTTATTGAGATATAATTGAGATACAGCACTGTATAAGTTTAAGGTATACCGCATCATGATTTGACTTACATATATTGTGAAATGATTACTACAATGTTTAGTTAGAATGTTCCTTTATTTTAAAATGCATCCCTTAAAAATGAATTTCTGCAGATTACAAAGAGTTGGGTGAAGTGAAGAGAAATAGATGTATTGGGGGATTGAAAATTCAAGGTGACTTTTATAAAAAATTGAGTTGCCCTACTTTGGATCAAATGCTAAAAGTTTTCCACTTCCCAGACCTTGCTTTGCAGATGGCAACACAGAACGGTACTGGTTCAGTTAGTATCCTTCTAGGATGAATTATGAGAGGTCCAGGCATGATTTAGTGACATGGAGCTGCTGCTCTGAGTTCTGAAAATGGTAAATGTAGTCAGGAAACATCAGAAATAATCACAAAAAATGACCCCATATATCTTAAACACTTCACTGAAAAAAACATGTCCAGAAAATAATGCTTACCTCATATTAGTGTCTCATGTTTGAGGAAGCAAAGATGCCTTGAGTTATTCAATTGAGCCATTTTGTTAAGCTTAGCTGGCAAATAATCTGTGGCCAGTTGTACCTCGTCTGAAATAACAGACACTAGGATAACACGGATAAATGGGATGACATCTTTAAAATACAGTTTAAGTATTTGATGGTGATGGCCTTAGTTTACTTTACAATAGTGATAGTTCTGGGGGAAAGGTGTTAGAGAGAATTTGAAAGAACTAGTACTAGGGAGATGCACTTGACATTTTGTGTGAGATGAATGCTTAGATTTAGGACAGGACCCTGTGGTTGAAAAGCATCCCATACAGAGTTCACTGGAATGGACAAGGTTGAAAACAATTTACTTGATCGAATTTCAAATTAATCAGCCTACAAGCCATCATGTTCACAGTTATTTTTAAATGAACAATTTAGAATTAACAGAAAAAAATTTCTCCCTAATAATTCTTAATGCCTTGAAAAGTCAGTAATGTTTTCCACAGAAGCTAACAGCTTCAATTATTGTTTCCTCAAAAGCCTTTCCTGACTTACTTGCTAGGACACTTTCCCTCATTATATACTCTCACAGCACCATGTCTTTTCATCCATTTTGTTATTAGATTATTTTACTGGTGTCTGTCTTACCCACTTACATGTGAGGCACATGAAGACAGGAATCTTGGCTGCTTTGTTTGTCATTGTATTTTTGTGTCTGTACAAGACACAATGGGTATTTGTTGACTGAATCATAAATGGATGAGTCTGGTCCATGTCCTGAGGGCCCTTGTAGCATACATGGATAGATAGAAACCATGATTTAATGTCACCCAGTAATACCCATAGGGTGATATAAACATGTGCATAGAATACACTAGAGAAATAATGTACCACAAGTTCTGAGGTTTATTTCAAGGAGCAATCAAGTGACAAAGGACGATGCAGTGACACTATCTCCTCTACACTTAACCAGTCATTTAGCACATCATTTTGATGCATGGATAGCCACATCTCCCTCTTACTTATTAGGGCTTTTTCATATGAAAGTGACAGAAAACCTAATTCAAGTTGGCTTTTAACAAAAGGGAGTAGAATTCCATTTCTGAAAATATGGATATTTAGGTATTTGAACTGATCTTTCCTCTTAAGACAAAAATGCTATGTTAAATAAAAACTATTCTTAAAAGTATTGAAGAGATGTTAAGATGGTGAGGAATTGTTGCAGGAAGGGGACCCCTTCCAGGGCCCGAGAGTGGGCTCTTGTCTAACACTCGGAAATGAATTGTCGGAGGAGACACACGTGCTGACAAAGCGAGAGACTTTATTGGGACCGGGCACCCGGGTGGAGAGCAGGAGGGTAAGGGAACCCAGGAAGGACTGCTCTGCCACGTGGCTCGCAGTCTCGGGCTTTATGGTGATGGGATTAGTTTCCCTGTTGTCTCTGGCCAGTCATTCTGACTCAGGGTCCTTCTTGGTGGTGAGTGCATCGCTCAGCCAAGCTGGATTCCAGCGAGGAGGATTCTGGGAGGTTGGTGGACATACGGACTGGCATCTCCTCTCTCCTTTCGACCTTTCCCAAATTCTTCCAGCTGGTGGTGGCTTGTTAGTTCCACATTCCTTACCAGGACCTCCTGTGGCAAGATAACTCATGCAAGTGGTTACTGTGGTGCCTGGCCAGGGTGGGCTGTTTTAGTCAGTGGTTCCCCTAACAGAATTATAAGGCTAATATCAAAGAGAGTGGGAACCTAGAAAGGTAAATTGAGGGTTAAATCTTGTTTTGTTCAAAGAACATTTACCAAACCTGTGTTGTGTTGTGTTGTGTTTGTTTATTTTTCAGCTTTGTCAGGGACAGACCTCAGAAGACAAAGCACAGCATTTCCCCAAGATGGGGCACCTCGTGGGAGACCCTCCCTCCATAAAGCTGGGACTCCAAACGCCATTCTTCAGAGTAAGGGTGATCCAGAATTAAATATGCTCTAGATCTCTACCCCCAGGGCCCTGTAGGAAAATTTACCTTTGTGATGAGTGAGCAAAGCAGGTAGGTAAAAGGCCCTGAGAAGTTTGAACAGTAGGTTGACCATCAAGCGAATTTTTAGCTTAAATTTGCATCACTTTGGTGATCCAACAAGTAGTCCAGGATTGGCAGAAGAAAATCCAAATCTCTGGATGAATGTCCCTTTATCCTAGGTGCTGAAAAAATTTCTACAAGAAAATTTTCAAGTTAAATGACAAGCTCACAGAAAAAAAAAGGGGGTGTGTGTGGGCAACTAAGCACAGAAGAAAATGAAGAACCGTGTCCTGATTTTGCTTTTCATTGTAGCAGAGTCTGCTTTGGAGGAGGATCAGATTGAGAAAACAGAATATTAATGTAACTTGACCACATTAACAGATTAAAGGAGAAAAAGATCATGAGATAATCTCAGTAGGTATAGAAAAATACTATCATAGATTTCAGCATCTACTCATGATAAAAACTTTAAAAAACCTATGAAGAAACTTTCTTACCCTTATCAACAACCACAGCTGGTGAAATGTTCAAAGCTTTCCCTTTGGCTGATAGTGTGGCTAGCCTTTTATTGCTCTTAATCTCATAGTCAGCTCAGGAAAAAAAATTCTAAGTATTTCAATACTTAGAATACAGGGAATTAAATACAGGGAAATAATTGCACAGGTTAAGAGGAGTTGAGAAACCAAAGAGGGGATGGTGGATTTTACCAGAGATTAGAAACAACAGGAGCTCCTTGGGCTGGAGAGATGTGGGGAGGGGGCAGTATTATGAGGTCATAGTCACTGGAGTCCTCTGGTAGAGGCTAGAACCATGATGTCATGGGGACCACGAAGGGAAGGGCTATGCCTGGGAGGAACTTCAAAGAAGAGACATAGCTGCTGCCAGATGCTGTTCTATAGCAGGTAACAAAGAAACTCCCTGGTTTCTCCTCCCATGTTCTAATTTTCCTTCACTACCTCCCCTTGGTCACATTCAACTAAAAACCAGAGGACAAGAAGATCTGTTAATGTAATACACAAATTTATTTATCTTGGGGTATAGAGCAAGGTGAAGGATGGATAGTATATCTGGAGGATAAACAGAGGCTATGTGGTACAGAGGAGAAACGACTCTCACAACATCCAGGCAGGCAGTTACCTCTGGGGGCGGGGGTGGGGGGGAGAGTATACAGGTGCCTTCTGAGATGCTGGCAATATTCAATTACTTGCCTTGATTGGTGGTTACCTTGCTGTTTGCTTTATTACTGTCTTTAAACCTCACATGAATTTTACGCTCTCTTTTGTGTGTGTGTGATATACCTCACAGAAAGTACAAAAAAGAAAATTCATAGATTCACATAACTGAAAAACTCAGAGGTAGAACTAACTTTAAGTTCTATTTTAATCCGGAGGCTTAGTCATTGCCAAAAAGGCTCTTCTCTGTCATCCCAGCTCATATTCAGGGTGGCTGCAACAATCTCACCTTTCACCACACAGTTTCTCCCTCCCTTTTCCCCAGAAACTTCTGTGAATATTTCATTGGCTCATTCTGCATCACATGCCCATTCCTGAGCTAATCAATGTGGCCAAGGCGAGAGAGAAATCGCTTCCATGCAAATTTCATTAGCTGAGTTTGGAGGACAGGTAACTCCTCCAATGGAATCAGTTCCAGTAGGTGGGGGAGATGGGGGAGGCACATCTCAAGTGATCATTCTTCCGCTTCAATCAGTCTTTATCCATCCACCCAACTCCTGGTTTGATGGTCTCTCACATCTGGTGTAAAGCCTACTAGAACCTGGAGAGAAACAAAAACTGAGGGAGATGGAAACTGAGATCTCTGTGTATTTGTGCTTCTGTTCTGAGTCCTGACAAGTTATCCTTGAATAATACCTATTAGTTGTTCCATGAAATGTTATCAAATAATTGCTTAAGTCACAGGATAAGTTTCTGTAAGTTGTCTGTTTGCCCCTCCTCCACTACAGTCACCTTAATAGAGCACCACGTCCGGCTCTGAAAGGGATAAGGGATATAAGCTAACTCTGAGGGAGGGTCCCTGGATGAGTGATGGTAACTGATCTGTGTAGCTTAGACAGTGTAGACCCTACATGTGGTTTACTGCATATGGATATAATGATTTCAGATATTTAAAACACCCTTACTTAGTCATTTCTTTTGAACAAAAAAGGCGTATGTATCCTCCATGACTGTATCTTAATATATATTTATTAACTTTTGCTTTGAGACGTATTGAATAAGCCTCTAAACTGCAAATTTAGTTGTTGAATACATTTAATTAACCTGAACACAGAAAGGCGCTGCTCAGATTCCATTTCAAGAAAGGATTCATTGCCCCAGCTGCGAGGCATGCTATCAGCAGACCGCTTTCAGCTGGCAGCCCCTTCATAGGTTGCCTCAGCTGTAGAGACAGCTTTCTCAAGATCATGCCTTTCTGGGTGGTGTGATGGTTAAAAGTATGTGTCAACTTGGCTAGACCACGAGACCCAGATATTTGGTCAAACTTTATTCTAGATGTTTCTGTGAAGGTATCTTTTTAGAGAGATTAACATTTAAATCAGTAGACGTTGTGGAGAGCATGTCCTCCATAATGTGGGCGGGTTTAATCCAATCAGCTGAAGGCCTTAATAGAAAAAGGCTGATGGCCCTGGAAGAGGAGAGCGGCTCGCAGCAAACTGCCTTTGGACTCCAACTGCAGCGCTTCCCTGCGTCTCCATCTTGCTGCCTACCCTGCAGATCTCGGACTTACGAGGCCTCTACAACTGCGTAAGCCAATTCCTTCGAGTTACTCTTTCTCTCTTTCTCTGTAGAATCCTAACTATATAGTTGGACTATGTTCGATGACTAATCAAGGTGGGAATATAAAGGTCCAGCCACTTTAACCCAACATGAGAAAACTGGCGGGTTTGCCCTGCCCCTGAGTTCCCTCCAGAGCTGTAGCTGGCTGAGGCTGTTGGGTTGGTGTTATAGCTTGATTTCTGCTCACTTTAGCTCTCTTCCCCTTCCTTCTACCTGTGTTGATCCTAAGGGCACTCCCTAATACAGTGGTCCCCAAACTTTTTGGCACCAGGGACCGGTTTCGTGGAAGACAATTTTTCCACGGGACGTGGGTGGGCAGCGATGGTTCAGGAGGTAATGTGAGCGATGGGAAGCGGCAGATGAAACTTCACTTGCTGGCCCGCCGCTCACCTCCTGCTGTGCGGTCCGGTTCCTAACAGGCCTCGGACTACTACTGGTCCACGGCCCGGGGGTTGGGGACCCCTGCCCTGATAAACATCCTGAGTACTAAACTCACTCAGAGTCTGCTTCTCGGAGAACGTAGCTTACAACAAAAGGAAAGTAAAATGTATAAGGAAAATATAATAATTAGCATTCTCCCTGAAAAAAATATTCTAAATTCTAGTAGGAAGATATAAGAGACAAAACAATTGTGGTCTTGTCTGAAAAACAAGTTGACTCTGTAAAGGAGTTCCCTAGTTTGGAAATAGAAAGGAAAGGGATGGGAAAACTTATCATTGAGATGCTAATCTTTTCCATTAGGGGAAAAGATAACCTCCTCCCTAGCCAGCTACTCCTGAGGTTTGAAGAATGAGAATAACTTGGACAGAGAGAGAGCAAGAAACATAGAAAAGCATTGGACGGTCCTATTGAGATACCTAAGGCACATGTCCCAAGGAGATGGGATGAGGGGTGTCTTATATCTTTGGGGAAGAAACTGAGAAATACTGAATATATTTATGTCCCTCTCCCTCCTCCTTTCCCTGCTCTCCCTCCTTCCCCAATACACTTAGGACTGATTAGAGTTACATGTTCATACTCTAATCCATTACTTTTTGTAACCTGAGGCATGTGCATTTAAAGGTTATGTGTGTTTTTGTCCTACGGTTACACTACTAACTCTAGTCAATTACTCAGAAAACAAAACCGAGAGTTAGGGCAATCTCATTTAGCTTATATAGTGGTGTTTGAGTCCTCAACTAACCTACAGACTTTGACTATTGCTGGTATATTTATTTTTGTTTCAAAGCTCAGGTTTCTCTTTTGGCTTTTCCTAATTAATTTATCTCCATGGATATATTTCTCTGTCCATGTTGTGCTGAAATGAAATATAATATAGCAAGATAACTTGATAAAAATTTAATGTAATATGACCATTCTTTGAGGATTGAACTTGGGTTGGTGTTTCTTGCTGCTGCAGGATTGACTATTTCTCAAGAGCCTGATCTTGAAGTAGAAGACATTTCTTTTTTTTTTTTTAAATTGAGATGTAATTGATGTGTAATATTCATTCTAGGTGTACAACATAATGATTTGATGTATGTATATATTGTGAAATGTAAACCCCAGGAAGTTTACTTAATACCCATCACCTCACATGATAACAGTTTTTTTTCCCCATGTGTTGAGAGCTTTTAAGATCTACTCTCTTAGCAATAGAAGAGTTGCTGAGATTGAGAATTCAACCCCCTTTGGAGCTCTTCTACTCTTTTATTATAATTGAGACCTGGGCCCATTCCTTAGTTTTTTCTGCTCTCTGCCTTCAGGTGGTAAGAGTCTCTTTATATGTTGCCAACAAGGGTCTCTGGCTTTCCCGTTTTGCCTTAAATTGGTGATTAATGATACTTAGCATCTCACTGCTTTCTTGAGTGCGTTGGGTACACTCAGCAACAGCCAGCCAATTCCGTACTCTTGGTAATAACTACTTCCCCTGTTCTTCTCAACTGCCTTGTGTGTTGCACCTGACAGTGTATTCCCTTCTACTGAAAGTCCATTCCAGTTTATCACCCATAAGAGTTTTTGAACAATTGCATCATTACAGCAAGCCAGGGGCTGTCTATACTCCTCCTACCAATAATGGCCTCCTCTTTCCTAGTGATTCAACTCCAAAATCCATCTGAGAGTCTGATTTGTAGGATCATTTCCAGACCAACCACTGCAGATCAGGTTCCCTGGGAAACAGACTCTGAGACATCGGTATTTTCATACGTTTGTGTATGATCTCTGGATCAATATCTCTGAGGGAACAATGAATGTAGAACTGGGCTGAGGGAGAATCTGAACTGCGATGCAGTTGCAACAGCAGCTTCGGCCAATATTGTGGGGAACTCTAAAACTAGGCCCTTCGGCGGTTTCCCAATTTAGGTGATGAAGGGGACAGTCTTATATCAGCATATCAACAAATTATTGGATGTGGATTGCCCTTAGGGAGGAGCAATATTTGTAGCTTTCTTCAGTCAAGGGCAACCTGGATGGGGCACAGCTGTGAGCCTTCAGTAGACAACACACCTTGTTGCTATGGGAATGAGTGCCTTGGTCCTGAAGGTGGTACAGCACAGCATCTACTACAAGTCTCATTGAAAATTAAGAGGTATATTTCCAGAAACAGAAAGGAATATGCTGCAAGGAGTGCATCCCTACTCTTTCTGTGATATTGAGTTCCTCATATTGGGGAAAAAAATCACACTACAGTACCACATTATATATAGGTAAACTAGTAGACTTAAGCCTGCTTGAAACCACCTTACAGGTGGCTGTATCACAAGAGCGTTTGGCTACCTGTGTATCTGTAAGCTGGATATTAAGTGTTTTGTGACATAGTTTTAATATCTTCTATGTATAAGCTAGCATAAAGAGAGTGAAGCTGATAGCAGAATTGTCTGACTTTGAATGGACCATGCTAGACACAAAATGAGCAGTTGGATGTGTAAGACACCAGACTAATAAATAGTGCTAGACAGAGAGGTTTCATCCCACAGTTGTTATAGCCGTTGCTCCTGGGAGTTGCACCTTTTGCAGCTGGGCTATGTCTTCTATTATCATTCCAGATTTTACATAAATAGAAATAGACCTAGCTCAAGGAGCCTATGTACCCAAATTGGTGGAAAGTCCAAAATCATGCATTTGTGGAATCATTTCATTGGTGATACGCAAAGAAATGTGATGTTACTTCTACTTTGAGGATGGTGGAATAATTTACCTTTGTGGCATTAATGTAAATTACCGTGGTAGATTCTATTCAAAATATTTGCTGCTATCCCCATAAGGAAGGACTATATATCACTACCTGCTCCTTTGATATCAGGCTTGGCTATGTGCACTGCAATGAAGTGAAATGGTTAATGAGTGAAAATTATGTTTCACTTCTGAATAGAAACTTTAAGAATCATTGCATGGTCTGTGATTTGGCCGCCTTTTCCTCTCCCCACAAGATGAGAAATATTCTAGTTAGGGATTTCTCTATCAGTCTGGGCCTTGACTTAAAGATTCATGGAACAGAGCCACAGCTGACTCATGTTGAAAATACAAGCTGAGTGAGAAATAAACCTCTGCTGTTGTAGGATACTAAGATTTTTGAGGGTTGCTTGTTATCACAGTGTAATTTAGCTAAAACTCATTGATAGAGTTGAATTTCATAGGTTTCATTTTTGTATATGTTCTGTTTGGGGACTTGATACACGTACTTGAAAATGACTAAGAGGCACTAGACTGTAATAATTCTCTCTGGCAGGAATATTGTTAAAGTAAAATTTGCCTTTGTATTTCATTCCTGTAATCTGGTCCTTTTAGTATTTTGTTTTCCCTTCATTTTCAGGACAATAGCTAAGGCAAGGAGAAGAAAGGAAGACAGACAGGGACATAGGGAAGATAAGCTGGTTTAAAAAAAAAAAAGAAAAAATCCTGGCCGGTGGAGGGCAGGGAGATAATGGGTGAAAATAACAGCAGTTCTATAATTAGAAGAAACAATTTTAATTTTGAATTTGCATTTTTTGATGATATAGGTTGTTAATCCTTTTGACAGTAATGCTGTAAGTAGCCTGTTCTGCAGTTCTGGTAGGATCGGGGGAAAACATATAAGGTTTTCTTGCACCTACTTCTACTCTTAAAGATAGTAGGCATTTGCTGGATTCTCGCACACTTATACAAACACACTCACTTATGCACATATACACTCAGTAAAGTTAAGCTTTTATTTCCTTCACTGAAGTTCAGTACTTAAAATAGTAACACAAACAGCCAAAAGATAGTTTTAGTTAAAGAAGTTTTTATGTGTGTTTGCCTAATTTATTTCTTCCACTTTGGGGGGAGCCATGAGGATTCCTGTTAGCCATATGGCTTACATTTTATACAAATATAAAAGTATGATTTCACCAAAAATACTTATACAACTCCTAAAATAATAGCCACCATTTAAAATAGGCTTTTACTTGAGACACTAAGTATGTTACATGATGTATAGGCAGTAACAACATGGTGGATAGCTTCTTCCACAAAATGAGGCTTTGAAGACCGAACTCACTGGTTTGTCAGAATAGGAAGTAGTTAAATATGAATGCATGTGGAGTGCATAGCTGACTGTCTGACACTGAGGAAATAGGAAAAAATGATAACTAATATGCACTCTAACATAATACTTCCACCAAATGACATAAGTTTTTAGCTTCATTTTCCCAATTTTTCACATGGAGAAAATACAAGAGAAAATTGACCAGGGTCAATGTATTGAGACAAAACTTTTGTGTTTTCATGTCCCCTGACTTCCTCTTTTCTCTCGTTTCATGCCCTGGCAACACCCGGTTATCCTCTCACATTTGGAATTGGGTTGTGGCAGGCAGAATTCCCTTATTTACATGCCCTGTGTAGTACCCTCCTCTTGAGTGTGGGCAGAACCTGTGACTATGATGGGGTATGATTCCCATGCTTAGGTTATTCATCCACTGATTTTTTTTAATTAATCAAAAGGGAAATTACTCTGTGTGGGCTTGATGTTTAAGAGAAGATGGGGCATCAGAGATCCTTCTGCAGGCTTGAGGGAACAGACTGCCAAGCTGTGAGGAGGGGAACTCAGCAAAGTTCCAGGAGAGGCCTCCAGGAACTGAACTGGTCCCCCACCAACAGCTAGCAAGAAAAGAGACCTCAGTCATATGGCCACAAAGAAATGAACTCTATCAACAAGCCAGTGGAGCATGGAAGTAGATCTTTCCCTTGTCTGTCCTTGAGATATGGATGCAGCTGTTTGACACCTTAATTTCAGCCTTATACACCGTGGGCAGACAAACTACAGAAACTGTAAGATAAACCTAATTGTGTTTTAAGAAGCTAAGCTGTGGTAATGTGATATGCAGCAGTAGAAAACTAATGTAAGATGAAACACGCACTTTGGGGCGTGGGATCTGGCCTCCTGAGTGTCTGCTGGAGTCAGATGACCTAACGTGGAAATGCAGGGCGATTAAGTCCACATGGGATAAGGACTGACCAATGGGGATGAGGGAAGGGAGGAAGATGAGCCTAAATCCCCACCCTTTCCCCTCACCCTCAGTGGACTACTCTAATTTTTGTTTCCTTTGTAACTCTTCAAGAGGAGCACTACGTGCCAAGGGAATACACCTCCTGCTTAACACAGTTTTTCTTTTCACAACTTGTCGTGTGTAGCAGCCAGCTTGGTAATGTATCACATCACAGGTTTTTCATTTCTTTCCTCTTCATCTGCACACCCCAAATAAGAAGTTAGAACTTTAATCTTTTCCCCAGTTCTGCTTTCTGAAGGAACTGAACTGAGTCAATCACATAATAATTAAGTGGCAGATCCAGAATTTGAGTGCAAGTCTGACTGCAGAGCTTGAGTTAATTTCAGGATACCTGATTTCATTTTAAAGGAATTAAATTTAAAAGTGAAAAATACATGCATACTAGAGGCAGCACACAATTTCTATGCTAATAACCACTCAGGAGGACATGAAATAGGGGTTTCAGATTGTCTTGTTATTCAAAATAGAGTTGATCTTTTAGAAGGAACATTTTCTGGCTCTTAAAGGATGTTTAATTTTTTTTTAAACATCTTTATTGCAGTATAATAGCTTTACAATGGTGTGTTAGTTTCTGCTGTATCACAAAGTGAATCAGCTATATGTATACATATATCCCCCTATCTCCTCCCTCTTGCGTCTCCCTCCCAACCTCCCTCTCCCACCCCTCTAGGTGGACACAGAGCACCGAGCTGATCTCCCTGTGCTATGCAGCTGCTTCCCACTAGCTAGCTATTTTACATTTGGTAGTGTATATATGTCCATGCCACTCTCTCATTTTGTTCCAGCTTACACTTCCCCCTCCCCATGTCCTCAAGTCCATTCTCTACATCTGTGTCTTTATTCCTGTCCTGCCCCTAGGTTCTTCAGAACCTTTTTTTTTTTAGATTCCATATATATGTGTTAGCATACAATATTTGTTTTTCTTTTTCTGACTTACTTCACTCTGTATGACAGACTCTAGGTCCATCCACCTCACTAAAAATAACTCAATTTTGTTTCTTTTCATGGCTGAGTAATATTCCATTGTATATATTTGCCACATTTTCTTTATCCATTCATCTGTCGATGGACACTTAGGTTGCTTCCATGTCCTGGCTATTGTAAATAGTGCTTCAATGAACATTGTGGTACATGACTCTTTTTGAATTATACTTTTCTCTGGGTATATACCCAGGAGTGGGATTGCTGGGTCGTGTGGTAGTTCTATTTTTAGTTTTTAAGGGAATCTCCATACTGTTCTCCATAGTGGGTGTATCAATTTACATTCCCACCAACAGTGCAAGAGGGTTCCTTTTCCACCGCACACTTTCCAGCATTTATTGTTTGTAGACTTTCTGATGATGGCCATTCTGACTGGTGTGAGGTGATACCTGTTGTAGTTTTGATTTGCATTTCTCTAATAATTAGTGATGTTGAGCATCCTTTCATGTGTTTGTTGGCAATCTGTATATCCTCTTTGGAGAAATGTCTATTTAGGTCTTCTGCCCATTTTTGGATTGGGTTTTTTGTTTTTTTGATATTGAGCTGCATGAGCTGCTTGTAAATTTTGGAGATTAATCCTTTGTCAGTTGCTTCATTTGCAAATATTTTCTCCCATTCTGAGGGTTGTCTTTTCGTCTTGTTTATGGTTTCCTTTGCTGTGCAAAAGGTTTTAAGTCTCATTAGGTTCCATTTGTTTACTTTTGTTTTTATTTCCATTTCTCTAGGAGCTGGGTCAAAAAGGATCTTGCTGTGATTTATGTCAAACAGTGTTCTGCCTATGTTTTCCTCTAAGAGTTTGATAGTGTCTGGCCTTACACTTAGGTCTTTAATCCATTTTAAGTTTATTTTTGTGTATGGTGTCAGAGAGTGTTCTAATTTCATACTTTAACATGTACCTGTCCAGTTTTCCCAGCACCACTTATTGAAGAGGCTGTCTTTTCTCCACTGTATATGCTTGCCTCCTTTATCAAAGATAAGGTGACCATATTGCGTGGGTTTATCTCTGGGCTTTCTATCCTGTTCCATTGATCTATGTTTCTGTGCCAGTACCATACTGTTTTGATTACTGTAGCTTTGTAGTATAGTCTGAAGTCCAGGAGCCTGATGCCTCCAGCTCCATTTTTCTTAAGATTGCTTTGGCTATTTGGGGTCTTTGTGTTTCCATACAAATTGTGAAATTTTTTGTTTAGTTCTGTGAAAAATGCCTTTGGTAGTATGATAGGGATTGTATTCAATCTGTAGATTGCTTTGGGTAGTATAGTCATTTTCACAATGTTGATTCTTCCAAACCAAGAACATGGTATATCACGCCATCTGTTTGTATCATCTTTAATTTCTTTCATGAGTCTTATAGTTTTCTGCATACAGGTCTTTTGTCTCCTTAAGTAGGTGTATTCCTTTGTATTTTATTCTTATTGTTGCAGTGGTAAATGGGAGTGTTTCCTTATTTCTCTTTCAGATTTTTCATCATTAGTGTATTGGAATGCAAGAGATTGCTATACATTAATTTTATATCCTGCTACTTTACCAGATTCATTGATTAGCTCTAGTAGTTTATTGGTAGCATCTTTAGGATTCTCTATGTATAGTATGTCATCTGCAAACAGTGACAGCTTTACTTCTTCTTTTCTGATTTGGATTCCTTTTATTTCTCTTTCTTCTCTGATTGCTGTGGCTAAACTTCCAAAATTATGTTGAATAATAGTGGTGAATGTGGGCAACCTTGTCTTGTTCCTGATCGTAGTGGAAATGGTTTCAGTTTTTCACCATTGAGAATGATGTTGGCTGTGAGTTTGTCATATATGGCCTTTATTATGTTGAGGTAAACTCCCTGTATGCCTACTTTCTGGAGGGTGTTTATCATAAATGATTGTTGAATTTTGTTGAAAGATTTTTCTGTATCTATTGAGATGATCATACAGTTTTTATTCTTCAATTTGTTAATATGCTGTATCACATTGATTTGTGTATATTGAAGAATCCTTATATTCCTGGAATAAACCCCACTTGATCATGGTGTATGATCCTTTTAACGTGCTGCTGGATTCTGTTTGCTAGTATTTTGTTAAGGATTGTTACATCTCTGTTCATCAGTGATATTGGCCTGTAGTTTTCTTTTTTTGTGACATCTTTGTCTGCTTTTAGTGTCAGGGTGATGGTGGCCTCATTGAATGAGTTTGGGAGTGCTCCTCCCTCTGCTATGTTTTGGAAGAGTTTGAGAAGGACAGGTGTTAGCTGTTTTGTAAATGTTTGATAGAATTAGCCTGTGAAGCCGTCTGGTCCTGGGGTTTTGTTTGTTGGAAGATTTTTAATCACAGTGTCAATTTCAGTGCTTGTGATTGGTCTGTTTATATTTTCTATTTCTTCCTAGTTCAGTCTCAGAAGGTGGTGCTTTTTAAGAGTTTGTCCATTTCTTCCAGGTTGTCCATTTTATTGGCTTATAGTTGCTTGTAGTAATCTCTCATGTTCCTTTGTATTGCTGCAGTGTCATTTGTTACTTCTCCTTTTTAATTTCTAATTCTGTTGATTTGAGTCTTTTCCCTTTTTCTCTTGATAAGTCTGGCTAATGGTTTATCAATTTTGTTTATCTTCTCAAAGAACCAGCTTTTAGTTTTATTGATGTTTGCTATCATTTCCTTCATTTCTTTTTCATTTATTTCTGATCTGATCTTTATGATTTCTTTCCTTCTCTAACCTTGGGTTTTTTTCTTGTTCTTCTTTAATTGCTTTAGGTGTAAGGTTAGGTTGTTTATTTGAGATGTTTCTTGTTTCTTGAGGTAGGGTTGTATTGCTATATACTTCCCTCTTAGAACTGCTTTTGTTGCATCCCATAGGTTTTAGGTCATCGT
Source organism: Balaenoptera borealis (assembly GCF_965194805.1). Lineage (NCBI taxonomy): Eukaryota > Metazoa > Chordata > Mammalia > Artiodactyla > Balaenopteridae > Balaenoptera > Balaenoptera borealis. The sequence continues at coordinate 88,151,812 of NC_138866.1, forward strand.
GTTTTCATTGTCATTTGTTTCTAGGTATTTTTTGATTTCTTCTTTGATTTCTTCAGTGATCTCTTGGTTATCTTGTAGTGTATTGTTTAGCCTCCATATGTTTTGTATTTTTTACAGTTTTTTTCTTGTAATTGATATCTGGCCTTATAGCATTGTGGTAGGAAAAGATATTTGATATTATTTCAATTTTCTTAAATTTACCAAGGCTTGATTTGTGACCTAAGATATGATCTATCCTTGAGAATGTTCCATGAGCACTTGAGAAGAATGTGTATTCTGTTTTTGGATGGAATGTCCTATTAATATCAATTAAGTCCATCTTGTTTAATGTGTCATTTAGACCTTGTGTTTCCTTATTTTCATTTTGGATGATCTGTCCACTGCTGAAAGTGGGGTGTTATAGTCCCTCATTATTATTGTGTTACTGTTGATTTCCTCTTTTATAACTGCTGGCAGTTGCTTTATGTATTGAGGTGCTCCTATGTTGGGTGCATATATATTTATAATTGTTATACTTTTTCTTGGATTGATCTCTTGGTCATTATGTAGTGTCCTTCTTTGTCTCTTGTAATAGTCTTTTAAAGTCTATTTTGTCTGGTATGAGAATTGCTACTCTAGCTTTCTTTTGATTTCCATATGCATGGAGTATCTTTTTGCATCCCCTCACTTTCACTCTGTATGTGTCCCTAGGTCTGAAGTGGGTCTCTTGTAGACAGCATACATATGGGTCTTGTTTAAGTATCCATTCAGCCAGTCTATGTCTTTTAATTAATTTATTTTTATTTATTTATGGCTGTGTTGGGTCTTCGTTTCTGTGCGAGGGCTTTCTCTAGTTGTGGCAAGCTGGGGCCACTCTTCATCGCAGTGCGTGGGCCTCTCACTATTGTGGCCTCTCTTGTTGCGGAGCGCAGGCTCCAGACGCGCAGGCTCAGTAATTGTGGCTCACTGGCCCAGCCGCTCCGTGGCATGCAGGATCCTCCCAGACCAGGGCTCAAACCCGTGTCCCCTGCACTGGCAGTCAGATTCTCAACCACTACGCCACCAGGGAAGCCCCTATGTCTTTTAATTGGAACATTTACTCCATTTACATTTAAGGTAATTATCGATATGTATGTTCCTATTACCATTTTCTTAATTGTTTTGGTTTTGTTATTGTAGTTCTTTTCCTTCTCTTGTGTTTCCCACTTAGAGAAGTTCCTTTAGCATTTGTTGTAAAGCTGGTTTGGTGGTGCTGAATTCTCTTAGCTTTTGCCTGTTTGTAAAGGTTTTAATTCTCCATCAAATCTGAATGAGATCCTTGCTGGGTAGAGTAATTTTGGCTGTATGTTTTCCCCTTTCATCACTTTAAATATGTCCTGCCAGTCCCTTCTGGCTTGCAGAGTTTCTGCTGAAAGATCAGCTTTTAACCTTATGGGGATTCCCTTTTGTGTTATTTGTTAATTTTCCCTTGCTGCTTTCAATATTTTTTGTTTGTATTTAATTTTTGATAGTTTGATTAATATATTTCTTGGCGTGTTTCTCCTTGGATTTATCCTGTGTGGGACTCTCTGTGCTTCCTGGACTCGACTGACTATTTCCTTTCCCATATTAAGGAAGTTTTCAACTATAATCTCTTCAAATATTTTCTCAGTCCCTTTCCTTTTCTCTTCTTTTTCTGGGACCCCTATAATTCGAATGTTGGTGCGTTTAATGTTGTCCCAGAAGTCTGAGACTGTCCTAAATTCTTTTCATTCTTTTTTCTTCATTCTGCTCTGTGGTATGTATTTCCACTATTTTATCTTCCACGTCACTTATCTGTCCTTCTGCCTCAGTTATTTTGCTGTTGATTCCTTCTAGAGAATTTTAAATTTTATTTATTGTGTTGTTGATCATTGTTTGTTTGCTCTTTAGTTCTTCTAGGTCCTTTTTAAAATGTTTCTTGTATTTTCTCCATTCTATTTTTAAGATTTTGGATATCTTTACTATCATTACTCTGAATTCTTTTTCAGGTAGACTGCCTATTTCCTCTTAATTTGTTTGGTCTGGTGGGTTTCTACCTTGCTCCTTCATCTGCTGTGTATTTCTTTGTCTTCTCATTTTGCTTAACTAACTGTGTTTGGGGTCTCCTTTTCACAGGCTGCAGGTTTGTAGTTCCCGTTGTTTTTGGTGTCTGTCCCCAGTGGGTAAGGTTGGTTCAGTGGGTTGTGTAGGCTTCCTGGTGGAGGGGACTGG